>NC_141028.1:52370000-52717500 GCF_052040795.2 Danio rerio | reverse complement strand
TGTTAAAGTTATTCTGTTTCACCATGGCAAGCCAGATGTTGAGCACAGGCTGATCTTTGCGCATAAAAAATATCTTTGGATTGATTCAAATAATGGCAAGTGTTTGAAAACTGGTGGTCAAAATGATTAGTCAGTAGGAAATAACACTGGTGACTGCAGCTTGCACAACAATATTATGCAGTGTGATCAGCACATGCTCCACATGCAAGCAAGCATGTGCTCACATTGTTTGCTGGGGACTACTTTTACATGCCGTTTAATATTGCGTATGCTGCAGCAGCAAAGCTCCTTGATCAATACATTGGAATGGGAGTATAGTTTCACATCATATTGGCATAGAAAATATTAACCTTTCATTTTCCTTCAGTCTAAATGCATGTAACTGCAGAAGTGTCAAGCTTTAGATTGTTAAATGACAAACTATCATTTGAGCAAGAGGCACATTATCTTACCCAATTCACTGACTTATGCTAAGCTAAAAGTGCTCCTGCTAGAAACAGAGATTGGCTGAATGGATTAAAAAAAAATGGTAAAACTAGGAAAGAGGCCTTGCATATATGCAATTTTTAAAATTACTTTAGCACAAGACAAAGAAAACCCAATATAAAAAATGTGTTGCATTTAGAGCTCTGTTTGATTGTATAGTGCTGGTTATACTTTAGTTTGTCTGCACAAAATTAAAATTGCTATTGCCATTACGTTATTCATGTTTACAAGATTGTTAAAATCACTAAAAAAAAAAAAAAAAAAAACAATGCCAGCAAATTGGTCACAATAAGATTAAAAAATAACAACAGAAACAGCCTTTGCATGTCCATTAAGCCAGTATAATTTATTGCACAAGAATTTCAGGAAATATTTTTGTATTTTTTCTCTTTTTTTTCCTTTTTTTTTTCCATTTGTCATTTTACTTGTCATTATTTCCTTTTTTATATAATAAACAAAATCAGAAAAAACATAATGATAGAGCAAAAGAACATTTGCAGTGTGTGAAGCACGCTTAACATAGCATGACTCTAAAGAGCCATTGTGAACCATTCCTCTATTCAAAGACTTCCAGTCGGATGCCTGCAAGAATGAAATGAAGGAACATTTAAGTGCACTACTAAGCAGAACTAAATACAAAGACCAAATTGATGTAGAAGACGGAGATTGCCTGCCTTTCAGAGCCCCCTCACTTAGCTGACATTTCCTTGGCTTGATGAGCCTGAAGCACCGCTACTGCCTCTTCGACCTAAAAAGTAGAGGGGGGAAAAATACATACAATGCTCCAACAAGAACTGATCTTTAAGTGTACATCTTTGCTGGTCTCAAGTAATGGTTTACCTTAGCGTGCAGAGACTCTGGAGATTCCAGCATGTGTAACAGCTCAGAGTTATCAATCTCCAGCAGCATCCCTGTGATCTTTCCCGCAAGTGCAGGATGCAAAATCTGGATGAGTGGGTACAGCCGCTCGCCTGTATTGGATGCAGAATTCAGTCATTTCACTTGCAAGTGTAGTTTCACTTCTTTATCAGCACCATTGCTTTAAAGAGAATTAATTAATTTGTTCTTCTAAAGCAGGGGTGTCCAAACTCGATCCTGGAGGGCCGGTGTCCTGCATATATTAGTTCCAACCCTAATTATACACCTGAACTAGCTAATCAAGCTCTTTCTAGGTATACTAGAAACTTCCAGGAAGGTGTGTTAAAGAAAGTTGGAGCTAAACTACGCAGGAAACTGGCCCCCTAAAACGGAGTCTGGACACCCCTGTTCTAAAGCACACGTTTCAATGAAAAGTTATTTTTATTCATGGTTAACAGTACTATTTTGGTAGCACCTTCTTCTAAACGACACTGTCATTTAAAGTCAACATCACTGGTTTAAGATAACATGCAATTAAATCAAACAACACACGTTTAATTCACTGGTTCCCAAACTTTTCCCAAAAACTTAGTCATCGTGAAATGGAAGTTACTGAGAGTTGCAGTATGCTGATAAACTTCAAATTGAAACAGAATATTGAATAAAGGACGAGACTTTTTTACATTGTAACAAACTAACTGTTTGTTACAATGAGGGGCATTGTTATGAATATTGTGGCAGAAGCTGGTAAATTGATGTCAACAGAGAAGGACTGCCACTTCAAGTATGGAAGCAAATTATCAAATGCTAGCAAAACAAAGAATACTAAAACACTTGTCCAGTGGACTATGGCTACACCAGGGGTGCCCAAACTCTGTCTGGGAAGGCCAGTGTCCTGGAGAGTTTAGCTCCAACCCTAATCACAACACACCTGAACCAGCTAATCAAGCTCTTACTAGATATACTAGAAACGTCCTGGTAGGTGTGTTAAAGCAAGTTGGAGTTGAACGCTGCAGTACACCAGCCCTCCAGGACTGAGTTTGTACACCCTGGTCTACAATAAATCCAGATACATCTGAAAACTGTATGGTCAAAAAAAAAAGCTCCATGTCCACATTATTGGTTTCAGTTCTTTCCGAAAAAATTGTCGTACATACTAAAATGATTGAAAACACTTTCATTATGTACTGCGTTTGGGCACAGGCAGTTCTACCTCAATCATATCATGCCTGCTATTTACTAATTTTCAGTGTCTTTGAAATGTTGCAACAAACTGGCGCAACTGTCTTCTGCTTCTTCAGTATGCCTACTTAGTATTCAAGTTTCAAACATCTATAATAAAATATTTAGGTTATTTTATGATTTTGTTTAACACTATTTGTAGACTCAATTGGGGTGTTTTTTTCTGTTGATGAACTGCAACACTTTTCATTAAACATGTTGATAAATTGATGTTTTAAAATTTATTTCCAAGATTGCAATGCAATTGTTAAATATCCAGTTAAACAATTAAAATATTTTGTAAAAAAAAAAATAATTATTATAATAATAATAATAATAATAATAATAATAAAAGTGTAGGCTAATAGCCATTTTATTTTTGACTGCAGGCAATTTAAACTGGTTTTGTCTGGCCAAAAAATAACTGCACAACGTAAAGCTTGACACAAGAGCATTATAAAGCATGATATGATACGTTTAATCTGCACTATTTTGAGTGAAAGTAAATGAAAACCGTTCCACCAACTCCAAAATGAGATGTTTAAAATTAGAAGAAAAACTCAGAACCAAACACCCCTAAGTGTAACACAAAAACAACATTTTCAAATGTATCCACTTAGGCCAGGTCTTCCAAAAAGATACATTTTCGTTCCCTAAAAAGTCACAGTGTGGACAAAAGGAGAGAAAAATATATGTTTTAAAATGAAACTAATTGTGAACATCGCCTAACTTGCACTGATTTATTGTTCACCATCCCCCAAAAAAACAAAATAAATGTGCGCTAGCAAAATAAACATCATGAATTGATTTCACATGAAGATGTGGATTCAAAACCATTCGGCCCAATAATGAAAATGCAGCTTCAGTGCATCATGGGCAGTACAGTGGAACACTAACAGGTAAAAGATTAATACATATCAAATTGTATCATCAGACTGGTATATGATTTAGCCCTACTTGTAATCCTAAAACAAGTGCGCTCGGCAAGCTCTCAAAAATCTTTATCAAGTCCTTATTTTGAATTACAAGCCCCAGGTTAAAAACCACTGGTTTAAGTAAGCTTCACTTACCCAGTAGTTGTTTCTGCTCTTTTAAAGGTGCAGCTGCCAGCATTGAGGCAGTAAGGGGCTCCTGGCCTTTCATATGAACTGCTGGTTCTGTATTTTGCACAACCTTAAAAAAAAAGGAAAAAAGGCTGATATACTCAAAGTACATATTTTTCTATATTAATGTAGCAGCTATGTATCTTGTTGAACTAAGGTGCTGCAACACTATGAATGGTAAATACTGCATTTCAGACTTCTATGAACTGACAAAAGTTGCAGCGATTTAGTCAACATTTAAGGTTGGTCAAAACTGATTCACTTCAAATGCCGACCACTATAAATGTTTAGTAGCATTTTCCTGAACAATACATTTCTGTAGTAAAACTACTGGTAAGTGTCAGAAAATCACACAAACACACACTCTGCCTAAAACTCTGTGTTGTCCTTGTACTCTCTTCATGACTACTCTCTTTCTCCCTCATATACAACTCCTGTTTTACAGCTCCCTCTAGAGCTACATTTATTGGCAAGTAATGGTACTTTTACTTGAGTATGATTTTTAGTACTCTTTCCATCACTGAAAGCAATGCATTAGGTTATTTACACACACACACACACACACACACACACACACACACACACACACACACACACACACACACACACACACACACACACACACACACACACACAAAAAATGGTCTTTTCTGAGAAGCTAAAACTTTGCATGCAGGGCTTTAAGTTCAACTCGAGTAAAGGTGTGCATGTTCATTTACCTGATGAACAACAGGAGCTGGGGCATTAATGACCTGTTGCACGTTTCGAACCCCTGCTGAGTACTTGTATTGGCTGACTCCTCTGACTGCAGTTCCCGCAGCTCTCCCGCCTGCAGTCTGGGTCCCAATGTTGGCTAAGTCAGGAGAGAAACCAATAAAAATAAATAAATAAAATTGCATTTCAAATTCTGTCAAAAAACAATAATGGCATTACTCTCTACTCCATGTTATACAAATAAACGCATACAAAATTAGTGTGGCAAAAGTGAGTTACAGCCAAGGAAAATTCATATTTTACCCATCATTCAAACTAAATGTTCATATTTTGTGCTGCATTTCAATGATTTAATTGGTGAAACAAAATAGTAATTATACACGTGCGCACAAAGCTAAGCAGATTCTTAATTACACTTGAATATTGCAATTTTCAATGAACTAAAAAAAAAACTAATTTCTTCATTTAAACAGTGCAAAAAAAATGAAAAAGAAAAAAACTGTAAATATGACGGTTCATCTATATTTTTTTCTTTCGAGGTCGTCAGGTTGCACACGCTTCAGTGTTTTTTCAATCAGTATAAAGTGCGTTTATCAATTTATGATTTTGTATCCCATATAAAATTTATTTAATACAGAATGACCATGAAATATTAAAATACAATATTACAATATTTTTTTTACAAACAAAATCTAGTCAACTTTTAAAGTGGATCAAAACATCAAAGTTCTTCTAAAAGTTCTCTCGTCTTAAAGTTTCACAAATTTGTTCTGTTCACCACTGTATATTAGCAGTCCCCAAACTTGTTCCTGGAGGGTCGATGTCCTGCCGAGTTTCTCCAACCCTAATCAAACACGCCTGAACAAGCTAATCAAGGTCTTATAATGTATAATTAAAACTTCCAGTCAGATGTGTCTAGGTATGTTGCAGCTAAACTCTGCAGGGACACCAACCCTCCAGGACTGAGATTGGTACGGTATATTATAATATTGCATATGTATATCATACTGTACATTATATAGTAGGCATTTAATCTCCGTTTTAAATATATAACAGGGATACAGACTTTCAACAACTAGTACAGCATTTTCCCCATAACAAGATCACAATGTATTATGTAAACATGGACACTGCCTTACCCATTCGTTGGGTGTTGTTTATGTGAGGAACCTGAGTGGAGGCCTGGCGGACAGTGCTGATGGTAGTGGAGGGCCTCCGTGGCACTGCTTGCCTCACAAACTGAGCTGGAAATGGACCTAGAATAATCAATCAACAGCAGAAATTCACTTGTCACATAGCAGAAAAACAGGAAGGGAAAAAAAAGAAATGTCAGCTTCAAGTTGTGTACAAACTAGATTATACAAGTGAACATTGCAAAAAGCTGGTTTGCATACAAATACAATTGTATCTGAATTTTTTGGGTCCCAGGCAACACTGTGGCTTAGTGGTTAGCACTGTCACCTCACAGCAAGGAGGTCACTAATTTGAGTCCCGGTTGGGCCAGTTTCTGTGTAGACCAGGGCTGCTCAATCCTGTTCCTGGAGATCTACCTTCCTGCAAAATACAGCTCCCACCCTAATCAAACACACCTGAACCAATTAATTAGGACCTGAACAGCACTTGATGATTACAGGCAGGTGTGTTTGAAATGGGTAGCAACTGAAATCTGCAGGAAGGTAGATCTCCAGGAACATGGTTGAGCACCCCTGGTCTAGACGTTCGCATGTTCTCCCAGTGTTTGAGCTGGTTTCCTTTGGGTGCTCTGGTTTGCCCCACAGTTCAAAGAGATGCGATATAGAAGAACTGAATAAACTAAATTGGCCATACTGTAGGAGTTCATGTTTGGAGGTGAGAGTGTAGGGGTGTTTCCTAGTCTCCTAGTTTCCAGTACTAGGTTGCAGCAGTTCAATGGATTACAACAGCGTTAAGGACTAAATACTTCATTGTTATAGTATACAACCAAGCACTTCAGAAGACAAACGAGTCGCAAGTAAGTATTAAGCGTTTCTCTTAAAGAAAAGTCTAAGCCAAAGGTAGGTGTCTGGAGCTCCGCTCACGCTGTACCTCCATCCTTATTTGGTTACCCCTGGTTGGAGCGATGTCACACAAACAAAATGGCACCGGTTGGCCACGCCCACTTGTAGCTTTATTTGCACCCTATAGAAACCTATTGGTGACATCATGGATACTACATCCATATCTTTAGAGTTTATGATATACACATTTACACCCTTTTTTGTTTTTTGTTTTTACAAAAAAAAAAGAATAATGACAAAGTAAATAAAGTTACCCAAACCGCATTCAGTCGTCTTACACTATCTGTTAAACTTTTGGTTAAGCAACAATTGATTGGGACATAATAATAGACAAAAACTTTTAAATAGCTTTTTTCATAGCAATTTGAACTACTCCAATATGTACAACAAGAAACAAGGAACTTTGATACTCTGGCGAAGAATGTCTGAGCACATGAATTGCATCATGTTTCCACTTTTTTCCTGTGCTTGAATTTGACTTGGAGTCAAACTGATATGGTAAAATTTGTGGTAAGGGAAAAAATGTTCTTTGTTAGATTTTTTTATTTTATTTTTTACCTATGGGAGACCAAGTTTTATAACTCTGCAGCTCTTACACAAGCACAAAATTACTAATACATAATACATGTACTAATACATCTTCTAAAAAGGAAGCATATGACTCCAGATTTAATGCAGTTGTGAAACCTAAATAATTGTATAGACCTTTACCTTGTGTCCTAGGAGCTTGAGATGCCCAGCGTGGTGCAGGGCGCAGGTTTGGTACAGCATTATAAAAAGAGCGAACCTGGCGGATTAGAAATGCAGATATGCATATTGATTAAAGCAGCAACGCAGATTCTGCACCTGCTACCATTAATGTAATTAAATCATTCCACCCACTTGTGGCACAGAGGTCATGTAGTAACCGGAGCCCTGCTGGTAGGTGGTGGGTATTGCAGGGCCAGGGATAGCTCGGATGCTGGCTAGTCTCTGTATGTACTGATTAGTGAGGATGGCCTTTCGTTCCTCTTTTCTTTGGGCAAGAGCCACATAAAGTGGTTTAGTGCTAACAATACGCCCGTTCATCTCAGTCACTGCCTTTGTGGCCTCTTCGGGAGAGGAAAAACAAACAAATCCAAAGCCTCTACTGTGGCCTCCATCAGTCATCACCTATGGCAAGACAAAGTGCAATTATGAAGCCAATTTTAAAAACAGCCAGTGCTAAATGGTTGTCCCATACATAGATACTCACAAATGAAAATATTTTAACCGAATAATTACAAATATTAAGAGATTTTTTTTTACATTTTAAACTTGTGGCCAGTTGCACAAAGCACTTAGACTAGTTTTAAAGGCATACATTATTTCCCCTAAAAGACTAGGGCTGCCCTCGACTAAAGATCTTCCTGTTAAACAATTAGTTGTTACATGTTAATCACACCATTAATGAATATTTGATGGAAACCCCATATGGAGGCTTCATTAACATTTGAATAATTTTATAAACTAGTGCTCGCTTTTTTTTACGGTTTATAAAGTCAAAAGACATCAACTTGAACATTTCTGCAGAGAATTCTAAATTTCCATTTGAATGGGCTCTATTGCCAGCTAGAGTTAAGTCAACTTCCGGTGAAAGCTTAAATGTGAGTTTTCAATATTACAAGGTTGTTTTTACAGCATCGATAACTAAAATAATTACAATACATTCAGTTCAATAGATTTAAGCATTGATTTAGTTGTTCAAGCATAAAACAAGAAGACCATCGTGATCACTAGCACCATCAGTACCAACAGGCTAGAGCAGAAATTCCATTGAAAATACTATGGTAAAATAAACTGTCATATTTTAGAGACATGACGGGGGGAAATGAAATTGAATGCAGTGCTTCTTATCCGATCTGTGACCAACTTCATTTCATATCTAACAGGCAGTGAAGATCACTGTTTTTTTTAAAGAAATCAGATCTTAAACGTGACAATTTTGTAATGGAAAGACAGTTCACCAGAAGCCCTTGGGCTGCCTGGCTTAAAATTAAAAGTATGTGTGCATATAGCCTATTGGTTTATTTAAAAGTAGTTTTAACATCTGTAAGCTATTTTGCTATATTGGTGAGCCTGGATTACAAACAAAAACTGTGCCATCTGGAATTTTCTTCTAAAGTGAGCATTTTTCTCAAGTTCCTATATATAGGTTCACTAATTTTACTTTATTTACAGAGTAGATTATATGCATTGCCTTTGATGTGAAATAACTGAACATGAACATAAGGGTCTTTATAAAAATAAAAAAATAAAAACTCATTTTAGAAGAAAATTTTAAATGGCACTTCAAGGTTTTTGTGTCTAAAGTCTTGTTTAAATAGTATATTTCTGGCAAAAGCCAATTGTATGGGTCAACTTGATTGACCTTTATTACTTTTATGCCAAACAAAGGTTATTTATTCCAATTTCATTAATTTTTTTTAAATCTCACCCATGACTGTGTTTGTGGTCCAGGGTCACATATTCTATGTATTTTTTGTCAGTAAAGGTAGACACTTTTTTTTAATGTGCTCAAGTTTCCAGATGCAGAAGCCCAGTCAGTTTCCATTTTAAATAAGGTGCATTTATTTGTTATTTTGAACGCACATATAACTAGAGATCTTGATATGAAAGAGGTCTCTGTAGGACATTAAAAAAAAAAAATAATAATAATAATTTAATTAAGATTAGTGATTTTATGGCATCTGTCATGCAGTAAATAGCACTAAAAAGTTTAAGTGGGTGTACATAGTTATTTAAGGTTGATGAATTAAAAAGGCATACAGACTATGGAGCCAGATAAGTCTCATTAACAAAATGAAAATTCATTTATGCATGGCACAATTCACTCTTCGAAAACAATTTGTAAACAATTAGTAAATTCACAATTAAATGTGAATTGTGTTTTGAATTTACCGATTGGATATGCGTATTTTTAAATAGACTTTTTGAATTGACTTTGTTTTGAATTTATGGATGGGATGTGTATTTTTTCATTGCGTTTCGAATTTATAGATTTGATGCATATTTTTTAATCATGTTTGAATTTACAGATTGGATGTGTATTTTTTTTTTTAATCGTGTTTTGAATTTACA
Source organism: Danio rerio (assembly GCF_052040795.2). Taxonomy (NCBI): domain Eukaryota; kingdom Metazoa; phylum Chordata; class Actinopteri; order Cypriniformes; family Danionidae; genus Danio; species Danio rerio. The sequence continues at coordinate 52,707,983 of NC_141028.1, read as the reverse complement.
GATTGGACGTGTATTTTTTTAATCGCGTTTTTAATTTAAAGATTAGACACGTTTTTTTAATCGTGTTTGGAATTTACAGATTGGACGTGTATTTTTTTATCGCGTTTTTAATTTAAAGATTGGATTTGCGCATTTTTGAATAGTGTTGAGCTTACAATTTGGATTTCGTAAATGTGAATTGTGTTGTAGATGTATGAATTTTATTTTGTACATGTATTATTTTTGAGACTGATATGGCTGCATCAATTTGAAAAGACTGATCATCCTTTACTTAACAGTTAGTTGCTAAAATTAGCACCCAAGTTCCAAAGTAATAGTGGCCATGTTTATGCAAATGGCGACAGGACAGGCTAAATTCTCTCATATCTAACGAGCTTTATATATTATTCATATTAAAACTTAGGTGTCAGAAATTTTTTTGTTGAAATGTTTCTTTCAGACCAGTACCTAATGTTATATTGACCATTGTAATACTGGTTACTAGACATTGTATTAGTGTCAATGACTTTAGAAAAAAATTAAATGCAAATTTTGAGATAAAACTGGAATTATAGATAGTAGTAGAAAGTAGAAGCAGTCAAAAAGGCTTGAGATAGGAGATTAATTAGAATTATAAAAGTCTTTTTTATTTTTTTTACCTCATCCTGATTTCTACAGAATGTAATCATAAATATATTTAAAACTGAATACAAAAAAACACAAAATACACTTTAAACGATAATAAAATGTTATTAGAATTAAGCCCCAACTGGGAAAAAAAGCCAGCTGCAGACCTTTCCAGATGTGGCACACCTTCCAAAATGACTCAGAGCACTGTGATGACTCATTAGCATCCAAAAGACACTTGAAATAAAAATTAAGGAAAAACCTCTGCCAACCAAAAACATTATCAATTTTGGTAAAACATACCTTGTGGTTTAAAAAAAAAGAAGGAAGGGGTTTAAAGTCATTACATTTAGCATATACTAAACGCCCAATAATACTACAAAAAGAACATCAGACAGTCATGCAAAATGGTGGAAGAGTACTGGTTTGAGAAAGAATAGCTACTTCAGTTCATGAGTCTAAAAAACGATGTTTAAGTGCAGCCGGATTTTGTAGCCAAAAAACAAACAAAAAAAATTAATAAAAACCAGAGCATAAGAGCAAATTTACCTCTAATAGATTAAATATAAAGAGGAAAGAAGAGAAATAGAAAAGGGCAAAATTAGTCATTTTAAATGGCCTGAACAACCTATCTGTATAAAAACTGTTCACTCAAGTTGTTTATTACATAAGATAATTTAAAACTATTAGGTATGAAACAAACAGATCAGAATAGTGATTAATACATTTTCAGTGCTGTATTTTCTGGTTATAACAAAAGGGAAACAGAAATGTATGAGTGGCTGTTAATATAAAGCATACACAGCATTACATGGGATTTATTTTCTCTCTTCATGTGTAATAAACTCAAGCCATGATGGAGATTGCAGACTTTATAGTTACACACTGGTGGTACTCACACTAATGATATTCTTATTTATTAAACTATTCAGCACTGCAAAACACTTTTAGTTTCACTGGTTAAACCTACAGCATTGTTTTATAAAAGGCACATGTATTTTTTTATATTACCTTTGCGCTGGTGATGGTTCCATAAGGTGCAAACTCCTTCCTCAACTTCTCATCATCAATGCTGTCATCCAGATTTTTCACATAGAGATTAACCCCCTAAAATTAAAGAAACAACTTGTGCATCACAACACGTTTCCAGATAAAACCACATACAAATCCATCTCACATAATGAGGATGATGTCGAATACATCCTGTGCTGATTAAAATGCAGAGAAATGAGTGTACCTGGTAACGTTGTATGCGCTCTTGCTTAATTTGCTCAAACTTGCGCTTGAGCTCTCCCTGCCTCTCGAGTCTTTTCTGAGCTCTGCCTACATACAGGACCCTGCCATTGAGCTCTTTGCCATTCATTTCAGTTACTGCCTACCACAAAGAGAAAAAAAAAGTTAAATCTCTGTTTACCCGTCACTATCATATAATGAAGATACATCTGTATTTGCATTTTTACCCTCCTAGCATCGCCATGGTTGACAAAATTGACAAATCCAAAGCCACGGGAGCGTCCCCTTTCATCAGTCATCACACAGACGCTAAGAGTTTTACCTGTGAATCAGAGACAACTTCAAGTATGTATATTTTTCATAAAGAATCACAGGAATTAAATTAAAATCAGGAATAAAATGTTACTGCATTTTATATATATATATATATATATATATATATATATATATATATATATATATATATATATATATATATATATATATATATATATATATATATATATATATATATATATATATATATCAAATTTTATTTATTTATTTTTTTTACCAAATTCAGTGAAGATATTCTTCAGTTTCTCACTGTCAATGTCTTCACCAAAGTTCTTAATATACACATTGGTGAACTCCACAGCTTTAGCTCCCATCTCTGCCTCGCGCTCTTTACGGGATTTAAAGTGCCCTACAAATCTGTAAAAAGGAAGAAATATGGATTTAAAGTAGACATACCCAGAAAAAAATAATTAATTTGTTCACTTGAATAGATGAATCATTTACTTTAGTATTGAACTGAAAGCATGCATATCTGACCAAGAAAAAAATAACATTTAAAAATAATTATGCAAAACCCAATATATTTGATATAGCCCATACAATAAGATGTAATTCCGGCTGTAATTATGACAAAGACATTTAATAATTCCATAAAACAATGCTTGATTCTCATATTTCAAAAGGAAACCATTTCAAGGTTAATCTTCCAGGCACGTCTTCCCCCTTTACAGTTCCACATCACACCTTGAACATTGTGTAGGATCAAAATAACAGCCTTCATCCATGTTTTGCCACAAGATTTTTTTTCTTGATCCAGTCCAAAACCATTCTTTATCTTGTTCTTTTTCCCATACAAAATGCACAAAAACAATAAAGATAGTATAGAAGCACTGCTTTATAAAATATAATAGTGGTTCTCAACCACATTCCTGGAGGACTACCAGCACTGCGTATTTTTCATGTCATCTTAATCACACCGGATTCAGAACATCAGCTTATTAACTGAGACTGCAAGATCTGAAAATGGTGTGACATGCAAAGAGTGTAGTTCTGGTGGTCCCTCAGAAATGTGGTTGAGAACCACTGATCTACAAAAAAAGAAAAACACTGCTTTAGATTTTTTTCCAATTTACAATTTCTTAACTTTGCTATTAGTATGCACTCTGATGCCACACTGTTGAGAGATGCAGAAAAAAAGACACTATAGGTGCGTCCCAAATCCCATACGCTATTTTGTAGTATAAATAGTGCATTTACAATGAAAACTCTAAAAAGAATAAGTGCACTTTAACTAACCAGTAAAATGAAGTGTGGAATGGACACTTCACACACTCAACCACTGCAGCTTTACTTACATAGCGAAAAGGGCACATGATGGATTACTTTATTTTGGATTTTGAAAGCAAAATTCTCCTACGAGTGTGATTATAGTCCCTCCCGATGGTGAATGTGATTATACTAATGGCAGGTATTATTTCATAGTTTGGTCATTGATTTTACTACTTCGGCAACAATCAAACTGCATCAAGGAAATGGTTTGAACTTCCGCCTAGTAAAAAAACATTAGTGTTCCATTTGGGACGACACTTTATACATACTATGATGTTGAGTGTGTAAGTGCATAAGTACATGGTGTATAGTGTGCCATTTGGAATGCAGCTTTATTCTCTCCATCTCACGCAAGCACATTAATAACAGTACTTGTCTGCCGTCAATGGCTTAAGACTTCATTCATTCATTCATTCAATCATTTTCTTGTCGGCTTAGTCCCTTTATTAATCTGGGGTCGTCACAGTGGAATGAACCGCCAACTTATCTTGCAAGTTTTTACGCAGCGGATGCCCTTCCAGCCGCAACACGTTCCTGGGAAACATTCACACACTCATTCACACACACACTCATACACTACGGAAAATTTAACCTACCCAATTCACTTGTACCGCATGTCTTTGGACTGTGGGGGAAACCGGAGCACCCGGAGGAAACCCACATGAATGCAGGGAGAACATGCAAACTCCACACAGAAACGCCAACTGAGCCGAGGCTCGAACCAGCGACCCAGCGACCTTCTTGCTGTGAGGCGAACGTGCTACCCACTGCATCGCCATGGCTTAAGATTTAACTTTTGTAATTAGCCACAAAGGCTTGGGATGAATACGCAAGAATCTAGTCCTACAAACAGAAGTCATTTAAAAACAAAAACCTAACAAATATCTTGAAATACATAATCTGAACGATATTTTTATGTGGTAACCATAGCGCGAGTAGAATAATTGACTTATACAGCAGGTTTAAAAGGAACTCTGTACCACATACTGCATTAATTAAACGTACACTTTGCGATCATTCAGAAGCATGCCATTCATCGTCTCAATTGCTCTGTTAGCTGCTTCTTGGGTCTCAAAGTGCACAAACCCATAACCCTTTGAGCCGTTTTCATCACAAACTACCTAGAATGAAGAAAAAGGTTACTCTGAGATGCGTTGGTGGCAATAAACATTACATTTTATTTCAACTTGAGGCAAAAAGGCCTTCAAGTCAACCCGTCTATCCAATAGATAAATCGCACAGTGACTGGAAAAGAATGTACCTTACATGACAAGATGTTACCAAAAGCAGAAAAGGTGTCATAAAGAGCCTTGTTGTCAATAGACTCATCCATGTTCTTGATGAAGATGTTTCCCACACCAGACTTTCTCAGACCAGGATCTCGCTGTGACCACATGATCCTGATTGGGCGACCTTTAATGACTTCATAGTTCATTGTGTCAAGGGCACACTCCGCTTAAATAGAGGAAAAAGTGACGTGCAGATTTTAGAGAAACCTTCTGATCACTTAATGTAGTTTGCAATTGAAAGAACTCACAACACACACATAAATACATACATGCATACATACGTCAGTACTTCTTGCTTACTAAATTCCAACCCAAAAAAGCAATTATGAACAATGAAACACCCTGTTAAAAGTGCCCTCACCATCAGCAGGCTGCTGGAAGTTTATGTAAGCATATCCAAGGGATCTCCGCGTAATTACATCACGGCAAACACGAATGGACATGATCTGACCAGCAGGAGAGAACTTCTGGTATAGCATGGCCTCTGTGACATCAGCATGAAGGTCACCGACATACAGAGAGGCTAATGGATATGCTGGTCCGCCGCTGTTCATCCTTCAGAAGCACTCTGCAAAAGAGTTGTAGCCTTATGAGCTGGCTTTTTTTTTTTTTTTTTACTAGTTGACTTTACTGCATCTATAAAAGCTAAAAATGATGAAGAGTGTTACAAAATCTAAATCCTATTAAAAAAAGTAACACTTAAAGTTCGTCCTAAAAATAACAATGCACTCACTATGTAGGTACCCTTGATTGTTTCCAAACTTTGAGTTTCTTTATTTTGTTAAAAACAAAAGATGATATTTGAAGAAAGCAGAACACCTGTAAAAACATTGACATCCATAGTCCAGCAAATAAATATGAAAGTCAATGGTTACAGGTTTCAGCTTTCGTCTAAATATCTTCGTTTGTGTTGAGAAAAAACAAACATGTTTGAAACAAGTAAATAAAAAATAAATGATGACTATTTTAATTTAAGTGAACCATCTCTTTAAACTTATAAAAATACAAGGGAACTTATTATGCCTAGAGTGTGTATGTGAAGTTTAAAGCTTAAAACCCCCACAAATAATATTTTCGAACTCTTTGAAACTGCCCTTTTTAAGCTTTGAATCTAATTGTGCCATTTAGGTGACTCCCCTTAAATTCAAATGAGATTGTAAATCCAGCCTTATTCTCAAAAAAAGGCGGAGCTACAAATGCAAATCAGCATAGTGGCAGATTCAAAAATGAGACTAATGTCCTATGCTGATGAGGCAGAGATTTCCATTAGTGGGTGGGGCTTTCCCCCTCACAAGACGTGTACAAAGGAAGAATGTCAATTAAAATGTTTTTGCACTTCTAAATGGTGTGACTATAAAAATAAAATGAATTTTACCATTACTACCTGGTTATATTTCATTAAATGTTGCCACAAAACTGTTTAAAACCCTTACATATGTGATTTTTGTATAATAATTCCTCTTTAATAAAGCAATCTTTGCACCATGCAAAACACCAACCAGGGGCGGACCAGCCATAGGGAGCACCAGGAGGTTCAAGCTAAAATAATTTTCCCTACTTAAATTGCTATCCCAGTCCACCCCTTACATCAACTAAAGCTGTAGAAATAATAGAAAAAATAAGTTAGAAATAAAAATAATTTAAAAAAGTATAATAAATCTGCATTCATAGGCCAGCAAACTGTCCAACTGTATGCTTATTTCCTAAAACAAAAGGTTGTGCCATTGTGTTTTGATAGATAGATGCAGTTATATAAATTATTTTTTCAATGCCATAACATTTAAAATATTTCTGGACAAAAAGAGGGGTTGATAAATTGCCGTTTGTTAAATGATTTTAAAAATCACCATGCAAAAGCAAAGATCCTTTGTAAAGAGCATTATATATGTTTGTAAACTGATGCATGCTCTTTCTCTCTTTTTAAATGATCTTGCATTTTTTTTTCATTTAGTCCATAAGGCATAGGAAAATAGGAAATGCTTGCGTTGTGTAATGAAGTATTTGACTATGCTAGTCCTTGTAAGCATAACAAAAAAACAACAACTGTGGTACAAGAGGAGCTAGTGATAAGAATTCAGGCTTTTTTTGGAGATCCGGTCCCGACCATTTGGCTCAGTGGCTCTCAAATAAATTTACTAACAGAACCTCTAGCTTTTGGCTCATTCTACAGAAATTGTGCTCATTCTATGAAAAAGAAAAATGCTCATTCTATGCATTTTTCTGCCCCTAGACTTAATAGCAATATTACACTTTAGTGTAAAAATCTTTAGGATTAAAATGTCCATGCATTTTAAAATAAAAAATGTTATTTGAACAATTTCACCCTTTCGTGTCATCAGTGTAGCAATATTTTTTTTAAACGCATGTAAAACTAAAAAAATAAAAATAAAATAAATAAACAAAATACAAAACTGCTTGTCCACACAACCATGGGCAATAAAAAGATGCTTCACTTTCAGATAAAATACTTTTCTACCATTTAAATATACAAAAATGCATTAATGTAAATAACATTAAAAAAGAAGGGGCAAATAAATTATAAAACGTATAATGGTAGTAGTCACCCCCTGGAGTTTTTGTTGCAGTATAACAAAAAATATTATTTTGAAATGATTGCTTTAGTGACATAACTTTCCTCTTCCTATTTTCTGAAGATCCATGAAGAAAGACCCATTGTAATTCCATTGTCATTGTTTAGTTACCAGAATTAACTAATAATTTATCAGTTAATCTCAGGATTAAAAAACATATTGGAAATGTCCCCCAATCTACAATTTTTTCCTTGCTTTTTCCTTTGGAATGATGGTTCTTTAATAACCATGGCTTCTAATCAAAAACTAACTTTCTAAGGATTAACAGCAAAGAAAACAATCATCAGTTCTTGGATCCCTTCTAATCTGCTCTCTATTCAGCAATAGTTATACTATATTATAAACATTGTTTGACTGGAGCAATCCACTGACTTGAAGCAAAGATTTCAACAATTCTTCATTGGAACTAAATGCATATTAATATGATCTCCATTATTAAAACTTAAGTGATTTAATGATGCAAGAGAAATTATTAAGATGTCTTTTTAGAATACTGGTGACAAATAATTTTTTTTGTTTGATTTGTTTTACAATAATGCTAGTAGACACTTTTTTCCATTTCTCTGACTATGTATATAGTTTGTATAGTAAATGTATATATTTGTGTTTGTGTGCGTGCGCTTATAAATAATTTGTATTTTTAAAATTAGTTTTATCGTTATCAACCATACTATACACAAACCAAGACTATGTTGAGGAATACTGTTATTAACATCTACCACATTAACTAAAAACACAAAGTTAACAAAAAATGTATAATTTGTCTCATGATTTCATGTGAAGTGTTTAGTTAGTGTCACTAGTGTAACCTCCTATATTGTTAAGAAATTAAGAAACAAAAATATAAATGGATTAATCTCTTAATACATTTTAATTTAGTGAGAATATCATGATTGCGAACATGTGGTTAGGCACCGTTTGCAGCAGACATTTTGCAAAATGCATTTTTCATAAATTGTCACTGGTGTTAAAAATTAAAATAATCTTATTTGTTTCACTAATTATTTTTCTGATATGTACTGAAAAAAATCTATTTTAATATTTGCCAAAAAGTAGGTAAAATAGTACAATAAAAATGTTTGTATCCTTTGAATGTACAAAAAGTACACATAAAAAAAACATTAAGCTGCTATTTATGCGTTCCATAAAGTCAGAAGTTAATTGAGTAATGTGGAATTTTAAACGTAAAAAAAGAAATTGATTTGTTTTTAGACATTTTGCCAAACAATAAACCTACTTTTCAGTAGAATGATCCTTTTAGCATTTGCCTGACTTATAAAGGTTTTCACATGTTTTATGTTTGCGCCATTTAATTACAATAAGCAAACATCAATCCGCGTTGAATCTGTTAAAGTCGGCCTCATGGCTTGTAATGTTCTTTGGGTTGACTTGGGCAGAGGCTCATTTTTGAACGGACTTTGCCCACAATTCTTCTAATTGCTTCCTTATTAAAGTAATTTATTTCGGACATGTATCAACTTTTTGACTATACCGACTTTATAACTGCGAGCTCTGTTTTAGAATGACTTTGAAATTTAAACGCGAAAATTTCTTAATTTCACAAACTCGGCTAATATGTTCACTTACACTTTTGTATATTTCTTTAAACAATTCGAAGATACCTGGAGAAGTAATATTAGTTAGTTACCTGGTGTTAAAGCAAATAAGCATATCCTTCTGTGTAGCTGCAAACGGGCTCCACCCCGTTGTGAGAGTTTTTGTGTCAGTTTAATTATTACTGAGGAACACCTGTTATTTGTAACGCGTGTTCCAATTAAACCCCATCTGTGAGAACCTCTTTTCTTTAGTTGTTTTGCGTAGAAAAGTAGGCACGTTCTTGAGAAAAATCAACACCGATTGGTTATTTAAATTACCAGCTAAACTGCATAAAAACTGAAACATTTTGTACCTTTTATTAAAGTTTAAAGGGCTTTCATCTTTCAATGCCCTATTGCTTACAATATTTTTAGAATTAAATTATTCAGCTCTAAGGAAAATATATATACAAAACAAAATGCAGGAAATACACACAGCCTGTCAGTGAATAATGTACTATGGTAAAATGCATACAATGAAAAAATATTTCAGCAAAATTTTTTGCAAACAATTATTGATTGAATTTAAACAAACATTACTATTTAATTTTAGTAATGTTCAACTTTTGTTTGTTTAAATTCAGCCCAAATAAATTGTTTATAACCACGCACCTTAAAAAATTTAGCAAATCCAAAGAATCATCTTTGAATCCTTTTTTTTCAGTGAGAATTTGCATAGGTAAATGACAAATAGGTAAATAGGTAATAATTCTTTTTTTTTTTTTTTTTAACAGTTTTTAAGAAAAAACTACTTACTGGATAAGGTTAAAATGCCCAGCAAAAATTCAGAAAAACAATTCTTAAAAATATGCTTATCAGCATGACAAAATGATGTACCAAGCTTGTTTTTGCAACTATATTAATGAAACAAAATGATTGCCATTTGCTAAAATAGCAACTTATAAAATGAGGCTCGAGGTATTTATTAATAATTTTAGGATTTTCGAAATTATAAGAGTAATATAGGGAACTATGCTTGGAAACTGTGACACTCTTAGGACAGTTTTAAGATTTGGCTAAAAAAAAAAAAAAAAAAACGTTATGCAGCTGTTTTTTATAACAAGATAGTTCCAAGAACGATAATAGAAAAGTTTAAACAGTTACTGTTTTTTTAAATGACAATGCTAACTATATTCATGCTTGTCATGTGACAGATAATAATTATATCTGATTGCTTTGTTGTGTTTTGTTATTCAATGACATTATCATTATCTCAATTATCAAATTTTAGAAAAATGAGATTTGGAAATTAAAATCCACCAGTCTTTATTTTATCCTTTTTCTTCTTTATTCTCAGAATATCGAAATCAGATGTAGGCGGTAGGTCTTTCTCATATCTGTCACCTAAACTCTGGAACCAACACACTCTGTCAGTTTAAAACTAGATTAAAGACACATCTCTTGCATTAGCATACACATAAAACACAAATGCTTTTGAAATCCAATTCCTCTAAAGGATTGTTGTCTGCATTATTTAGGGCAGACAAGGAAAACTTCCCAAAAAACATTATAATTTGAAGGGCATCTGCTCTTATGTTAGTCTTTTTTTTCTGAGGTTTCAGCCTGATCTCACAAGAAAACGTAAGTATTTTACGTTTTACCAGTTCAGTGGCTAATTCATACGAGTTCAGTCGTACCAAATTATACGATTTTAAAAAGGAGGCGTGACACCTAACGCCACCCCTAAAACCAACCGTCATTGGGGGATGAGCAAATATATGAATATATATTATAATAAATATATGAATTCATACGCATTAGCGACTAAATCAAAAACTTACGAATTGCCGTCAGATTGTGTTGAGGTTTCCATAACCCTGGACAAGGCTGTATCCAGAGCAGCTGCTGTGGTGGTTTATGAAGAAGTGGAGAACATGAGAGTGATTCCTGTAAGACCCCAGTGACAGACGAGTCATTTGGTCCTAACCGGACAGCCTGTACACCAGCCGGTGACCTCTGCTACCTGTGGCTTCTCCGCGATGGACTTGCAGCATTCTCTGGCCTCCGGCGCCTAGACTGCAGCTCTGCACAAGAAGTTTGGCCAGAGGAGAAATGGTCATGTCTAACTGAGACTGGTTTCTTTCTAGTTTTTTTTTTTTTTACTTTCACTAATGTCAATTGGTGAAGTTTTTTCCTCGCCACTGGCTTGCATGGTTCGGGACTTTTGGAGCTGCACATCGATGGATTTGCTCTTAAGTGTTTGAACTCTCAGCAGTGAAAAATAACCCACACTGAACTTAAACTCTGAAAACTGCACTGACAGTTTCAATTTACTATAATGTTCTATGTGAAGCTGTTTTGACACAATTTACATTGTAAAAGTGTTATGGAAATAAAGATACATTTAATTTTGAATTAAATTTTACTTCTCACAGTAAATTGCAGTCCAAATTTGAACACTTTCCAAATTTGAACTATTTGCTATCCACCATTATCTACTACATTCACTCTGTCTCATTTTATTTGTGGCAAACACCTGTAACTCCAATTTAATATAGTATATTGCTAGAGATTTTGGGACATCTGAAATTGCCCCTTTCACGCATATATACCATGACTCATGAATCATTTTGAATACATCAGAATACTTGAAAAGATTGTTGTCCAGTGGTTAAAAGGAAATGCCACTGAAATTGGTGTTTTAACAAGACAACTCCAAACATAGAGTAACGAACTCCTTGGGCTAACTAACTTTCCACTTTCACGCTGACTCAGATGTACATCTGAACGAGTTTAAATGGAACATCTTAAGCCCTTGGAAAGTACACTGTTGTGACATCAACAATCACATAGACATACAGTGCATGCGGAAAGTATTCATAGCGCTTCACTTTTTCCACCTTTTTATGTTACAGCCTTGGTCCAAAATAAATGTAATTTGTTTCCTCAAAAGTCCACACATAACACCCCATAATGACAATGTGACATTATTTTTTTGAAATTGTTGCAAATTTATTAAAAATAAACAACCTGAAAAAAAAAAATCACATGTACAGAAGTATTCACAGCCTTTGCTCAATACTCTGTTTATGCACTTTTGGCAGCAATTACAGCCTCAAGTCTTTTTAAATTTGATGCCATAAGCTTGGCACACCTGTCTTTGGGAAATTTTGCCCATTCCTCTTTGCAGTACGTCTCAAGCTCTATCACAGGGGTGTCAAACTCAATTCCTGGAGGGCCGAAGCCCTGCACAGTTTAGTTCCAACCCTGCTCCAACACACTTACCTGTAGGTTTCAAACAAGCCTGAAGGACTCAATTAGTTTGATCAGGTGTGTTTAATTAGGGTTGGAACTAAACTGTGCAGAGCTGCGGCCCTTTTGGAACTGAGTTTGACACCTGTGCTCTATCAGGTTGGATGGGAAGTGACGGTGTTCAGCCATTTTCAGATTCTCAGATCTTGATGTTCAATAGGATTTAGGTCTGGGCTCTGGCTGGGCTACTCGCAGAGTTGTTGTGAAGCCACTCCATTGATATTTTGGCAGTGTGCTTTGGGTCATTGTCTTGCTGGATGATGAACAGTCACCCCAGTTTGAGGTCAAAACACTCTGGAGCAGGTTTTCTTTCAGGATGTCTCTGTACATTGCTGCATTCATCTTTCCCTCTATCCTGACTGGTCGTCCAATTCCTGCTGCTGAAAAACATCCCCACAGCATGATGCTGCCACCACCATGCTTTACTGTAGGGATGGTATTAGCCTGGTTATGAGCGGTGCCTGGTGTTCTCCAAATGTAACACCTGGAGTTCACTTTAAATATAGTTCAAATTTAGTCTCAACAGACCAGAGGATTTTGTTTCGTATGGGGTGAGAGTCCTTCAGCTGCCTTTGGGCAAATTCCAGTCGGGAGTGACTTCCATCTGGCCACTCTACCATACAGGCCTGATTGGTGGATTGCTGCACAGATGGTTGTCCTTCTGTAAGATACTCCTCTTTCCACAGAGGAACGCTGCAGCTCAGACAGTGACCATTAGGTTATTGATCACATTCCAGACTAAGGCCCTTCTCCCCTGATCACTCAGCTTAGATGGCCGGCCAGCTCTAGGAAGAGCCCCGGTGGTTCCAAACATCTTCCACTTACAGATGGAGGCCACTGTGCTCATCAGAACATTCAGCGCAGCAGAAATATTTCTGTAATCTTCCCCAGCCTTGTGCTTTGAGACAATCCTGTCTCAGAGGTTTACTGACAATTCTTTTGTCTTCATGCTTGGTTTGTGCTTTCACATGCACTATCAACCCTGGGACCTTATATAGTCAGGTGTATGCCTTTTCAAATCATGTCCAATCAACGGAATTTACCACAGGTGAACTTCAATTAAGCTGCTGAAACATGATCAGGCCCGGATTGGCTAATCGGGAGGACCGGGAGAATTCCCGGTGGGCCGGTCCGTTTTTTGGCCGCGAGGGCCGGTGTCTCTAGCTCCAGAATCTGTTGCTCTCAGCGGTCACACTTTTTAAATTTATTTATTTACTTGACCACAGCCATTTTATTCATTTTTATACCGCAACTCTTCTCCTTTGATCTATTTTAATAATTATAAAACTGTGTTGTGGCCGAGCAGTTAGCATGTTAGGTTAAGACCCCGTGGACCCGGGTTCGATCCTTCTTAGAGTAAATTGGTCTTGTCATTTTTATTGATAAAACATATAATACTGTTAGGGTTGTTGAACATTTGAAGTTCTAAAGCAGCTGTTTTCTCAAAAAAAAGAAAAAAAAAAGACGTAATAGTGTCATTAGAAACTGATTTGGAAATATTTATTTATTTACTTATTTTAATATAGTCAGTCGTGAACTGAGGTGGGCCGGTCTGAGGCTTGAAACTCCAGGGCTGAAAAGGTGTCCCACTCCGGCCCTGAACATGATGATCAGTGGAAGCAGAATTTACCTGAGCTCAATTTAGAGCTTTACAGCAAAGGCTGTGAATACTCTTCTGTGCATGTGATTTTTCAGTTTTTTTTTATTTTTAATAAATTTGCAACAATTTCAAAAACTCTTTTTTTCACATTGTCATTATGGGGCATTGTGTGTAGAAGTTTGAGGAAATAAATGAACTGAATTCAGTTTGGAATAAAGCTAACAAAAAAAGGGTGGAAAAAGTGAAGCACTATGAATACATTCCGGATGCACTGAACAGGTGCTGGATTATACATATAAAGCAAAATCACTCCCTCTGTAAAATTCAAAGGGTCATGGGTTTGTCCATGTAAGCTTTACTAACTCATTTAGAAAAGTATTTTGAAATTTATAAAAAAAAAAAAATTATAAAATTTATGAATTTATAAAATTTATTTTTATTATTTTTTTATATAAAAAATAGTTTAAAGTATTTTTAAACTTCAAAATGACTGTCAAGATTCTCTCTTAACCCTTTGATGCACAAGCTATAAAATAGATGTAGAAAAAAATAAACTTAAGACGGGTCACTTTAGAGCCATGTAGTGCATCAGAGGGTTAAGGCTGGTTTACACTTCTGCAATGTGCGTCGAGTGCTCAAAAAAAAAAAAAAAGTGTAACACTTTGATTTAGATTTGGGTGTGTAATGTTTCTATACCAAATCTGACATTTGGAAATAAGTCGAAACAGTGTATAACACAGTTCAGAACAGTTAAAGTAGCATTGAAACTAGTGCAAAGCATGACTAGGACCGTATCCAGAACTTAAAGCATTTTAATGTACACTATAGCAAACTATTACTTTGGTAAAAACCCTATTGTAATACAGCTTAATGCAGGTTTAAAACATCACTTCAACATTATAAAAGCAAGACACAAACATGAGTGAATAGCTCAGAACCTTTATTCAGATGGCAATAAGAGTAAAATATAAAATTTATGGGCAGTTTTTTTCCTTCAAGGACCAACATTTCAGAACCATTATACTGGAGAACAATCCCTAGAGGAAAGCACTCATGAGTGGTGCGCTCTTGATGTTTGTGAAGCCTCTCAAGATGTCTGAAAAGATAAAACGCCTACAGTTCACCCTCCTCCACCATCAGTGCTCTTAAGTTCTAACTGCAATGCCTTTGAAGTTTCTCAAAATGCTTCCTTTATTTTTTGCTACATCTTTGCAGTTAAAACAAACAAAAACAAAAGTCCTTCAAAAAAATAAAATGGAGTGACCGCATTGACCACGTTCAGTTTTTTTTCTTTTGTAACATTTACAGTATATATAAATACTTACATAAATATCTTACATGAACAACCTAATTCAGAGAAGGAAGAAAATGGAGAAGTAGAGGAGAACTTTGGAGGAGGGGGGTGGGGAAACTGATACAGTGTATGAGTATATATAGCATCTCGTGTTAGAGGCAGGACAGAGCGGACACACAGATTTGGGCTTTTGTCATCGTTAACAGTATAAACGCTGCATTCAGTTAGTCCAGTAAGGAGAGCTGCTGTAGTTGGACTTGCTCTGGCTCTTCTGCATGCTGTTGGACTGACTGCGTTGGCCCTGCAGACAATGAGAAAAAAAAAAACCCAAATTAGCTCATACAAAGCTTACTATTTCAAACACGATAAGTAGTGGTGTAACGCATCACAGATATCACGGTTCGAATCACACTACGGTTGAGTCACAGATCGGACCATTATTTGATCAGCAAAATAGGGAGAAAAGACAACTGCCATTTGATTTACGAAATATTATTGCAAAAAAACATAGATTTTTTGATTTCTAACCCTAACAGAATTTAGAACCAGTAATTTTAATAAAAATAAAAAATTAAGGAAGAACCAAATGATCCTTGCAACTGTTGCTGATAGTTCAATTCAATTCAGCTTTATTTGTATAGCGCTTTTACAATGTAGATTGTGTCAAAGCAGCTTCACATAAATGGTCATAGTGACTAGATCAGGGTAGTTCAGTTTTTAGTGTTTAGGTTCAGTTCAGTTCATAATAATGATAATGCTAAATATGGAAATATAACATCTTGTACAACAGATCATATTTATTATCAATTAATGACTCAAATCACACATAAAACTTCATGTTTCATTATAGGTGGATCATTTCTGAAAGCCTTTTCAGTGACAATTTTATTGGTTGTTTGTCGCCACCTGTTGGCTAAACAGCGTAACTGCAACAACATAAGGGTGGTTTAAATCTTTACCATAAATGTCAGTGTTTACATAAATGTCAGTTTATATCTGAACTATAAACTGTTCTCCATTTCAATAACTTCTTAAGGCCCAAGGTGGTTTTAATATGGTTGATATGTTGGTTTAATATGATAAAAAGTATCATATTTTAATATAATGTACTTTTAGAGAAAAATTGTTCATATATGTGGATTCGTGGTCTGAATTTACATAACACTTTTTTGTGAGTGTTAATGCATATTTAGCGTAGAATTTTTTTTTTTACTTGCTTTGACTATCAGAGAGTAAAAACAACATTTCCCCCCCAATTTGGACAGTTAAAAATAGGGTTTGGGACATTTCATATGCTGCAAAACAGTTGCAGGATGACACTGTACGTCTGTAACAAAATATAAAACAAAGTATTTAAAATTTCCACTTAAGAGCTAAAATGTGCCGTCCACGTATGTGGACACTCAAGCCCTAGGAGGTTATTAAATATACAATTAAAAATCAACAAATGAATGAATGTATGAATTAAATAAGATTTTTTTGTGTTAATACATGACAAAAATTTGAAAATCTTTTCTGGTGTGACTGCTAAAAATGTCCTTAGAGTTCATTTCTTAAATTCTTTTGGAGTCATTAAAAGCAGGACAGTCTGGTAAAATGTCTTTTATAGTAAGGGGAGTTGTGCAGTACAAACACTGAGTAGGGTTTTCACTTTTGAGCAAAAAAGGGGTTATTCATGTCCAATATGACCTCTGGTGAAAACCACTTGATCCAACCTTGTCTTAAAAGGTCTTAAAACTCAGTGTGAGATTTCAGGTTAACTGTTCTCCCAGTACCTCTTTTATTCAATCGTTTGTATCTAATTGAAAAAGTGTGAAAACCGAATCCCTCTCGATCAAACACAGATGTGAATGCAGCGCTTTGAAGGATTAATAAACATATGCAAATCATTATTATTTACCATTCATGTTGCGCAGATTTCAACTGAGATCGCGTTTCTTTAATGTTTAATTGTGCAGCTTTACACTAAATGAACTAAAGCAGGCTAAACAAACAGTAGCTATGTTTAAAAACACAATTTGCTGTAGTGGGAGAAGCTGCTTGAATCTTTTCTTTATTTAAAAAATGAGTTGCGCCTCAAAAGTTAATCCTGACAAGGAGTGAACGCACGGTGGCTCTGGATTCTAGAGGTAATTAATAATATAATAACATTAATAACTGACATGGTTACGGCGTTTTAGAATGACCAAAACAACATTCCAGATGTTTTACAGTGTGCTCAGCCTGCTGGTTCATCCATTTGCACATATTTTCATCATCACATGACCTCTTTTAACACAATCTCATGACCTTTTTAAATGTGCGTACTGGAATTTGTTTGGTGAAAGTGTTTCCATCGCAGTTTATGTGCACCTTTTCTTATCTTATGTTTATCCTCCTCAGTTATGCGCATATGGTTTTTATCCAAAATGCGCATAAAGGTGATTGGAAACATAGCTTGTGACCCAAAACACCTTTAATTAATAACCTAAAAAAGCATTTAGGTAGGTCCCACCACAACTTATCAGTCATCATATTTTTCAGGGAAAACAAATTGCTTTCATACACGTGATCTGAATGACGAGAGAGGGGACCTCTCTGTAATAGTTATGTGTTGGATTAACCAACAAGTTCAAAAAAGTTATCATTCCGTGGGTCATGTGCATTTCAAACTGGGGGTTGTAATCCGTCTTAATCACTAATCAACCATGATCCGTTGCACCCCTAAGGGTAAGATATTTAAACAAATGATCAATTATCATTATCAAAATGACACTGAAAACTGCATAATGTTTTTTTTTTGACAATGAAAAGGATAGAGCTTTGATCTTAAACTAAATGTTTAAATACTGATTTACTACCATATTAATTGGAAGATAGACCGATTCCTTTTCAAAAATTTGATTTGCAATAGTTTTTGTGTTAAACTTGACTGCAAGGCATCTCCAAAACACTTCAGTATTACATTTTGGATGTTTTTTTTAGGTGTACCTGTGTGTCTTGACCCATGTGGTGGTGCAGTAACTGTGAGGGGGCCTGCTGATGGGGCAGGATATGAAGAAAGGGTGCGGGTGCGTATCCAGGGGCTCCTGCAGGGTTAAGGGGGCCGGTTCCTCCCAGAGCGGAGGGCAGGCTAAATGCAGGGCCAGCTGCTGTAGGGAAACCCTGCTTTTCAAAAGTCTAGAGGGGTCAGCAAAGACAAATAGGCTTAATAAGGGTTAATGCATACATAATTTAAAAATAAAAATTATTGTAATGTGTAAATCACAGTGTTGCGCAAGCAACTTGAAAAATGTAGTGAGCTAAGCTATTAGCAACTCTACTTAAAATGTAGCTTAACTAAGCTAAAAGCTACCTCCTGGGATATGTAGCAAACTAAGCTAAAAGCTACAAGTCAAAAGTAGCTTAGCTACATCAAAGCTATTTTTGCAATTTTTATTTTGATATCGAAGCAGATTAAATCCAAGTCAATCACATCTTAGTGATCAATAGAACTGTCAATGAAACATATGAGGCATAATAGTTCAGTTCAGTTATTTACTGTAAATAGTATGCTTTACTAAACAGAAACCAATTATAGTATTGCAGCTAAAACAAAAAATCCAATAAAACCAGGTGTTACAAATACTATAGTAAAGGGATTTTTTTGGGAATAATGAATACATACAAGATATTGTATCTTAAAATATACTTCTAGAGGTATGGTCATGAGGAATCCTGCTTCAGAAATAACTCCTCTCCCTCAGTCATCTTTCCATCAAGTTTCGGTAGGCGACATCGCCAACCAGAGGTGGCAGTAACGCACCAAAAAGTTTGTTGTTGAACACCGTAAAACAGGAAGAATTCCTCATTCTAGCCATCATATGGATTTACTATCACTGGCTACACACCGGCCTCACAGCTCCGTGAATGTCGGTGCCGTCACTTATTGATCCGTGATCTGTAAATGTAGCTTGTGTGGACGCTACTGTGCTACTTGACTAATAAAATAGCTTCTCTACTGAAAAGCTGATTGATTTAGAAATTAGCGACGCTACGGCCAAGCTACTGAGAAATGTAGTTAAGCTAGTAGCGTAGTAGTACAAGTACTACTTGTTGCGACGCTATTCCATCCCACGCTTACCAGAATGTACAGTTAAATCTCTTGAAACGTATTCAAAATATAGCAGCGATAGTAGTCTTAAAGGTCCCGTGAAATTAAAATAAAAGTTGCAGTCTGTTAGTTAAGTATATCTTCCATTCCATTTAAATCAAAACTCTGTAGCAGTCATAAGTCTGAAGCACTTCATCTCAGCTCTGACTGGCAGTTTATAAAAGTATAACAAAGTCTGACTGGCCATCTTTCTGCTTTCAAATAAAGCTTTGTGTAATACAAATGGATCACAATTTGTGGACCGGGCCAATTCGGGTATATGATCCACTCTGTGCTGCTCTCTCTCAGGGCTGAAGCAAACATACATTCATAGTTAAATTACTAAATCAAAATTTGTATCTCATCTTAAAAAAATAAAAATAAAAAGATTGCTGAATTGGAAAATGTAAAAAAAATAAAATAAATAAATAAGACAGGTATTATCTGGGAAACAGTATTGGTGATTTCAGTCTTCCAGTAACCAAAGCATCTGAATAAATATGAAGATCACTGGTATTTTCAGCAGCATAAAACATTGGCTTTTTCATTATCTGCACATTTTCCTAGGCATATTTCAGAAGAAAATAACACACTTCATTTGCTCATTGTTTCATAATACAAGCCCACTAGTCTGTTCTTTAAAACAGGGAGAGGTCGCCTAAACTTGCATGATTCAGGTTAAAAATAGATTAATGGAAAATTCAATCCCAGGATGTCCATTGAAAAAGTAGGAGTTGAACCCCAAGTATCTTGGCCAAATTTGCCCACTGGTCCATCATGGCCTCCTAATACCCCCATACAATAATTGGCTTCATCACCGTCTCCTCTCCACCAATCAGCTGGTGTCTGGTCTGGTGCAATATGGCTGCCACCACGTCATCCAGGTGGATGCTGTACACTGGTGGTGGAGGAGGAGATTCCCCCAAAATTTTTTAAAGCGCTTTGATAATCCTTCATTTTGATATTCTTTTATTTTGAAATGTAAGGAATGCTATTATTATTATTATATGCACAGTCACCGATAAACTTCTGTTGAAAGGTGAGACTATTTTCAATTCCATAAGGTCATTTTTATTGCATAATGTAACTTAATTAAAATATAATCAGTCAAACAGACTTAAGCATTCATTTAGCTGTTCAAAATGACATGAAAGACGTTAAATAAAAATGCCATCAGAAACTCCACTGAAAATATTGTTGGCTTCATTAAACCCACTTTATAAGGTGTATCAATCAGACACTGAAAATCATTGTTTTTAAAGAAACCATATCTTAAACATGCTGATTTTAAAGTGGCATGACAGCAACAGAAAATCTTGAGCTAACTTACTAAGAATTGAAAGTCCCTGTGCATAAGCCACATTGATTTATAGAAACAGAGATCCCCAATAAATAAAACAAACACACAAGGAGAACCTCACCTGGTTCTTGCTATATACTGTTCCAGTGAGCTCTGAACTCGTAGATCCCGACAGTCCTGGTGCTGAGAAAGAAAATCGATTAGCGATGCAACAAATAACATGAATGCTATAAACTTCACAATGGTTAATTACAATTGCAAAAGTTATTCAAGAGTTGAATAGTTTGAGTTGATATGATACCAAAAACTCAGTAAGTGTGTTTACATGTAGAAAAATGTAACAATATCACTAGAACTTATAAACCACAGAGCATGTTTTTAAGATGTACCAGTTTCAAAAATAAAATATATACATATATTTTTTTATATATGGAATGTTGACGAGATGAAGCATTTTCACTACCACACGTGACAAAAATGAATATAATTATTGTCAATGTTTAAAATGCAAAGCTAAAACATTTTTTCTTCCATGGACCTCTTGTTTTAAAAACTGCTGTGTCATTACATTTCTCAAATCTGCCCCATGGTGTAACAGTCTCAAGCATAACAATAATAAGATTACACATTAATTTTAAATAATACCCAATATATGCTAATACCTCAAGCCTAATTTTACAAGTGGCTATTTTTAACTAAATGGCAATTTTTTTTCATACTTGCATCTAAAAACAAAGGAACCAGATACATTCAAAATTGTATATTTCATTGAAAAAGTACATCCTCATTTTAAAAACTTTAGTTTAAGGGCCCCATTAAAAACACTGAAGTCTGCTTTGTTTTTTCATTCAGTTAATAAAGATGACAATACACGTTTTAGTAAGTTGCATTTTTTGAATCATTGAATGTGCAGAAGCCCATGGACCACCAACACTTACCTTTTCCTGTATTATTGTTGACCACTTTGGACTGTGACAGGGAATTCCCTCCATATCCTACTTTCCCATATTCTCCGCCAGCATGAGCCTGGGACAGCTCATCAAAACCTTAAAGGGGGGGGAGTTTTTTTAAATAAATGGTAATATTGTCTAATATACATTTAAAAAAACAAGTAATATCTTCAAGTCCTCTTCAGATCATGCTGACAAAGAATTATGCAATCATGTTGACAGTTTGCACTAAAAATGGGCTGGCAAGATGCCAAACTGCATCTGAGACTACATCTCTGCAAAGCTCAAGTGTATTTCAATCAAGCTTAAGGAAACACTGGCACATCACACTGCCAACACCACATAAACCACACATATAGACCACACCTATTGGTCAAGAGTAATAAACCATCTATCAACAAAAAATAATGAAACTTTCAAAATTGGTAAAAACTTGTATAGTATAGTATATTATATTATTTTGGCTTATTGTATTGTTATTATTTGGGTCATGCTGACAACATAGACACCAATTTTGCCAAAGTCAGTAAAAGTTAAATCAGTCATTTTGATATTTTTAGGCAGTTGGTCCGATTTTTAAGAAATTTGACCCGGTTCATGTTCAGACCATGCAAAAAATAAAATAAGATATGAAATTTGTTACAATAGGCAAAACAGTTTTGTTAAATGCATCACCAAATATGCTAAAACGATGCCAAACTGAAACTGAGGTTGTAGTTCTGCAACACCGATGTTGACGACATATAATATTGATGTCATTGTAGTGTGGGGTTTGTTGGTGTTGATTAAAAAAAAGTTTAAAACATTTACCTGGTCCATATGTGTGCTGGCTGTATCCAGCCTGATGCTGGTATTGGCTGGATGGGCCCATGTTGTGTTGCTTTGTAGATGTTTGGGGCATGAAAACAGTGGGGCCATACTGGAAGGCACTAGGCATTCCTGGCATCCCGGGGTAGTAGGGCAGGCTGGTATAGCCATAACCTGGAGGGAGAGGTGGGTTGAGGAAGGCCTGGGTCTGACCCTGCTGGGCTTGACCTGGATTCTGCGGCCCTTGATTTTGTGGGGGGACAGCATTCTGTTGAGTCTGAGAGGGGGGCACTGTGGAGAGACTGGTGGCAGGGGCTGGGGAGTTGGAGTCACTGCGGCCAAATTTGGTAGGCTCACCTGTAATGAGAAACACGAGTTGTACATTTAGACTGTTCTCATCTTTGCTTTCCCGTTTCTAAACTCTAATGGCCCGTTTCCACTGACTGGTACAGTACGAGTCGGTACGGGTCACCTTTATCAGGCTTGCGTTTCACTGCCTAAAGGGTACCAAGGGTACAATATCCAAAAGGCAGTTTGATCATGATTCAGGTTGCTGAAACAATGTGCTCCTTTGTTTTTTCACGCTTCACTCTCACATTTGTCCATTTCTGAAAGGATATGGTGTCGGGAACACTTCAATAATCACGCGCAAATTATTATCATTAGTCCAAGAAGATTGCTGTTTCAAATATAGACATGTTCGCAAGCTCCCTGGAGAGAGTGAAACCTCTCGCACTTTTAGACAGGCTCATAAAACAACAACAGGACACAGAGGACACATGTTCTTCTTGGCTTTGCGGCCGTTCATCGAGACGATGACAAGGTTTGATTGGGCTCGGGTCAACCATGGTTTGTTATTATGTATATAATATATTATAATGGTGTAATGTCTCTGCTTTGTTTTTAAAAATGGTGGTTCCTTTGTTTTCATTCTCCTGCTATTGTGAGTGACGCATCTCTGTAAACCAATAGTCTTTAGCTCTGCCTTTTGGTACCCTTTGTCCTGCCTTGCAGCCTTTGCAAAAGGTGACCAAAAAGTGGTACGGTTCACTTTTAGGTACTTTTTGACAGTGGAAACAGCCATAAAAGTAGTGAACCCTACCAGACCACTCAGTGGAAATTCGCTAAACCTGCTTAAGATTCATTTTGTGGACACTTGCTTTTGTTTTTATTCTCCACACAATCAATGTAGTAAAATCCATTAGATCTTATGTCAAGAAACCCATGTAATGTCCTGTATTTACTTGATATGAAATGTCCTGAGTGACTAACTACTGTCAGACAAAATGCTTTGAAGCTCTCAAAAGT
Source organism: Danio rerio (assembly GCF_052040795.2). Taxonomy (NCBI): domain Eukaryota; kingdom Metazoa; phylum Chordata; class Actinopteri; order Cypriniformes; family Danionidae; genus Danio; species Danio rerio. The sequence continues at coordinate 52,684,442 of NC_141028.1, read as the reverse complement.
GGACAACTGCTACCGCCTTTCATTTGAAAATTAAATACTCATGTTGCTAAAAATCTAAGAGCTAAAAGACCTCTACTGGAATGCAACAACTCATAGTAGTCTAACAGTCTTTGCATTTTAAAGCAATTGCAACAATGGCTGCTTACCTGAGTAGGGATTGCTTGCTAATCCTCCATCTCTGCCAGCTAGTGCTGTACCAGGAAACATGCCATAGTAATCCTGCATCCAGGGAAGTGAAATGAATCAAAGTTCAATTTAACTTGTTAAGAGTTTTTGTTGTGCTCTTTAAAAGTTTGCACTTAAAAAAACAATTGTAATGCTGATAGAAGCTACGACTTTGTTACCATGGGCAATCGTGACTGCATCATCTGTAGATCCTCATATCCATAGATTGGCTTCAGGAAGAGATGACAAAGATTAAAAACAAAAACTATTAGATAAATATAAATGATAAATGCCTATATTGTATATAATATGCAAAAGAACTAACCGGATAAGCAGGGAGGAGGCCACCAGGGCCCATGATGTACTGACTGGGCAGCAGTGGCGGTACTCCTTGTGCCAAATTTGGAGGCGCTTTACCTGGAGGAATGTGTGGAAAATAAAAAAAATACAGAAATACATATTTAAATAAAACATCAGTAACAATAAGCATTTTACCAACTGCTAGAACAGTGTTTGTGTGACTGACCAGTGTTGTTGGAGGGTGTGATGTTAGTCTGAGGAGGTGCAGAACGAACTGCAGAGGGAGCAGAAGGGCCATTAGTGGTGATGCTCTGGGTTCCTGTGCTCAGGCCATTCGAGATGACCGCTGAGCTGGACACGCTTGACACAGAGCCAGAGTATGTTGACAAGCTCACATTCACATCGGTGCCAATCTGGATATGAAAAAACATTTTCTTTCATTTAACAGTGATATCACTCACAAATTTATGATATTAAACCTCCTAAAAAGCAATTGTTGTTGGCTAACAACCAAAAAGCTGCACATGAACACACAAAAACGAATCAAATTTCATACTGATTCACGATCTAATTTGATTCACGATATGATTTTAACAAAAGTATTTTCAACAAATTTATTATGAAAAAGCGCCCTTTCATTTTTTCTTAAATGCTGCACATTTTTACCAAATAAAATGTTTTCTACCATAATTAAATAGCTATTTCTAAAATTCAAAAGTTCGACAAGTGCAAAAAAAAAAAAAAAAAAAAAAATGGTTTATGCTTTTTAACATAAACAAACCAAAACTTTGACTGTAGCCAAGTTACAAATTTAATGAATTTCACATAAAAAAAACAATACAAATGAAAGGCTCTTTAATACAAATAAACTAAAACTGTGACTGTGCGGGGATTTGACATTTAAAAAATATCAGCATATCTATGTTATTTGGCATAAGCCAAGATCTTTGCACAGTCACAATGCCCCTGCTGATGAAAAAAAACTTTCATTCGGGACTGAGATGGCTGGTGTGCAGGTAAGCCTTTCCTAAACCAGAGCAGCATGCACAGAGGTGGTCAATAGGCCTTTTTAAAAACTGGTCAGGAAAAGGTGGAAATATAGCGAGGAACCTGAAGGGAAAAAAAAAAAGAAAAAAAAAAACAATGAAAATACGAGGACCTGACAAGATACTTACATTTAGGGAAGAGCTGGTGGGTCCAGAAGCAGCAGGGGAGTTAACACTGCTCACATGACTGAGGGAACAGGCAAACATGACACCATAAGCACACTCATTTCATTATTTGGGAATCCTTAGACTGTAAGCCTAAAGGAATGACAGTACCTGCTAAGTGATGGAAGGGGTGCGCTGAGGGCAGGCGGTGCGGATGAAGAGGAAGATGTAAGCGATGAAGACGGCAACCCGTTCTCGGTGGGCAGAACAGCGGATACAGTCTGAGGGGTGCTTGACGGAACTGCTGCAAATAAATCAGGTCAATGTCATTTGTTTAGATATTCAAATAGAAAAGAACGTACAAATGGAAAATCTGCTATTCACAAAACTCTGTTACCTTCCTGTGTGCTGGATGTCCTCATTTCAGTGAATCCATTCTGGGGAAAATTAATAAACAGGTTTAGGCTAAATCAGGGTTGGACAACTGCAGAACTAGTCTTTAGAGTTTTTCTCCATCTCTAACCAAACAAACCCACCTGTAACAATCTAGAAAATGGGTTGTATCTGAAACCACACACTCAAAAGGTTCTTATTTTGGTTAAATTACTTAGTTACCTTATTAAACTAAAGTACGTACTATATACATTACGAATTAGGCATGGGACGATAACCGTTTAAGGTATACCACGGTTTGGAAAAGTCAAGGTTTTTAAAAGCCAAATTTTCTGTAACTCTGTTTCTGAGGTACATGTAAGATTTTTTTTATTTATGTTTTTTTTTAGGACAACAGTATCTCCAGCAGAAAAGATCTCCAAAGATGCCGTTTTAAATCATACAGAAATCTGTGTTTTCAAAACAAATGAAAACAGAAGTAGTCAATGATTCAATTCAATTATTTTCCCTGACATGTTTACCGTTACGAAATATTTTAAATGTGTCTCAAAATAAAATATATTGTGTTTAATGGGGGGGGGAAAAGTTTTTTTTTTTTTTACCCAAACCTTTCAAAAGAACCTTTTTTAGAGCAGTAATCACAATACTGTGATTTTTATATCCAAGGTTATCATCAAGGTCAGAATCTTATACCGACCTATCTAGACATACTAAATGAGCCATGCTTTCAACCTGGCCTTTTAGCTACTTTTTTAGATTAAGGTATAATTTTATCAATTATTGTCAACCCCAGATCATGAAATTATGGAATTACAGATGCAGCCATGTGTTATAAGTTTTAGCTGACATTTAGTTCATATAGACCACTGAGAATTTTATCCAAAAGCTTTCTGAAGCTCAAGGAGCACGTTTATGCACACAAACATCAATACTGATAACTCACAAAGATCATCTTACTGAAATAACCCACATTACTGGTTTACATGAAAACCAATATCAAAGCTAGAAACCACACAAAAGCATCTCAAGCTGTGGAATATTTCCTCCTCCCCAACTGCAAACCATAGTCATGTCTGGATGTGCCGTTGTTCATCTTTTGAACACAAATTAAGATATTTTAGATGAAAACCAAGAGCTTCCTCATCCTCCATAGCCTAGTCCACAAAAAGAAACCAATTTATCAATTAACTTTTCAGAATATACTTGTTTATTTAAAAATTTGCTGGCAATTTACCCTCACCTAGTACTTTGGAGGTCTGAGGGTCTTCTACTTCAGAAGAACTCTAAAGTTTTTTGCAACTGTGGCCCTTGGTAACTCATTGAATGAAAGTCAATGGCTAATAATACTTTAACAGTCAAAAAGCATATACAGGCTAAACAAATAATCTCAGTGGGTTTGGACAGGAAGCCACAACCGCAAATATTTTGGTTGTTTGCAAAAAGGTTCATTTCTAGCCATGTAAAAGTTTTTTTTAATCCAGTAGAGCCAGAATTTAACATGAAACTGTGGTACTTGATTGATGAAATGCAAGTCAGTGGTTTTCATTCAAAGTCGAAAAATATCACTGAGCAGCCTCAGGGAAAGCAAATAAGCAAATATTGATTTTTGGATAAACAACACCATTTACCTATCATCTAAAGTAAAAAAATAATAATAGTTTGAACAAGTGTTTCTAGACTCTGATTGGCATTAAAACATAAGTCATCTAAATACAGATGATGTTTTTTGTTAGTGCATCACTTTCTAACCAAACAGCTTTGCATCACTGATGTACAACCATGTACACAGTAAGTCAGGGGTGCGCAACCCTTTTTCTGGAGATCTACCTTGCTGCACAGTTTAGTTCCTACCCTGATCAAACCACTTGATAATTACAGGCAGGTGTCTTTGATAAGGGTTGCAACTGAAATCTGCAGGAAGGTTGATCTCCAGGAACAGGGTTGGCCACCCCTGCAGTAAGTCAAACATACATCAGAGATTGCGAAGGACAACCACAGAATAGTTTAAGAACCTGAAAACTTAACACCGCTCTGTGTTTGTTTGCCCCAAATCCATCTTAAAAAGTAATACAACTCACAATAACAAACACAAATATGTACTGTAATTTTTCCCCATCCAGTCATGGCGGACTTAATAACCAACACCACTGTTATCTATAGACAGAGTACATATTCTGGATGGGCTGCAAAGAACAAAGCATCTACAAAGCAACAAATCCCACGAAATGCAATTTTGAATTTGAAAGAAAAAAAAAAAAAAAAAAAGCACATTAAATGAGGAAACAAATGAAAAGAATAAAGGTCATACACTTAGAGGGGTGGTGCTGGATGATTCCACTCTGCTGGTTGAAGATGGACTCAAGGCAGGAGGGACTGAAGTGCTTGGTAAACCCAGAGATGCTGAGGGGTAACTGGGCTCCATTGCTGCTGGAGGCAAGCTACCTAAAGACTCACTAAAATGGGAATAATAATAATAAGAAAAAAATAAAAAAAAGATTTGATTAGGGACTATTCGCACGAAGCACATCTTTGCATCTAAACATAATGCGGCACTCAGAAATATATATATATTTTTTTAAATAAGTACATTTTAAAAATGCTGCCTCTGGCATATTGCCATCATACCATATCAACCGGTTGCCATGCCAACTTGCTACTGTAAACAAGGGGGGTGGGGTAAAAGTTTTTTAAATCTCTTATTTTTGCCACATTTAAGCTAAAACTAGTAGGATTTAACGGTTAAAGCAAAGTAGCTAAAATAAAAAGTAACACACAAAAAATAATGATGCATTAATGTATTTACTATAGGCGGGCATAGATTATTCTATTTCCTCTAAATTAATTTAGGGATTAATCTAGATTAAAATGGCTCATTTGAATTCTGCCGAAGGCATTCAGAATATATGTGCTACCCAAGTAATAAGTCTTTGAAAACGGGTTTCTCAAGCCAAGTGGCGCTTTAGACCAGGGGCTCATCTCCTGTTTAAAAAAAAAAAAAAAGCTCAAATTGCTTGAGAAACTGTTCTACTACAAAAATTGGTAAAGAAAAATTGTTCAAGAAGATGTAATTGTGTTTACTAACTGTTTATTCAGTTAAACATGGATTTTGAACTGTAGGCCTACATAAGCTCCAAACAGTGATTTTTGATTACCTTAATCCGACTGAATTCATAACTGAACTAAACAAAAATGGAATTAAGACATGGAGTATGTATATAAGTGGCATTATTAAAGTAAACTAATTAACAAACGAAGTCCATATTGTAGCCAACAAAGGAATCGCCACTATTCAATAATATATGGCACAACAGACCAGCATGTCACAAAAAGTTTGATATCCACTGATATCTATTGTCAAATGACTAAATATTATCCATAGTAGCAATAAATATGCGAAGTATAACTCGAATACATAAAATAGATGCTTTTAAATTAAAACATCATGGAGTAGTCCAGCATATAAACTAACTTGCGACGCAATAAATCTTGTTAAAAGTCATGTAATGATTAAATACCGTTTTGCAAGTTTTGATTAGTTTCATTAAGCTTAGCCATGTGTCCATGTCATAGCACCACGACACTACCGAGTGACATGACAGTGAAAAGCGGCAATGCCACCAGAAGTGTCACTACACTCAGTGGCATCTGTACTTCAGATGTCGTGTCACATGTTAAAACTGCTGCTGCGCGGCTGTCAGTCAAGGACCCCGTGCACACGCGCACACACCCACACAAAACTTTGCAAAATGCGTAGGTTTTATTTCTTTCTATTTGGCGAGCCTTATATAATTCGATAACACTCTCACCAGTCCTTACTCCTTATTTGCGTCTTATAACCCAGTTTTTCACAGGGAATGAATAAAATATTTATGAGTTAAAGTAAAACTGCCGAACTGCAGTTAAAGTCAGGCATCCTGCTGATTTGATGTCAGATGGCTCACCGGTCAGGTATACATCCGCGATAAAATATCAAGATGAAAGTCATCAAATCTTGTGTAGAATAGACCCAGCTCCCAACCCAACTTAGAGAATAGATTAACGGCGATATTTTTTTCTTTTTCGCGCGATAAGAGTCTTACGTTAATGCCGATAACGGCCCACCACTAGTGTTTACTAACATGAAAAAATGATTAACAATACAGTTATTACCAGATGCAACATCTAGTTAGCCTGATAAATTAACTCCTGCCTGTGAAGCTCTGGCACAGTTTTAGATGCATTTTTTAAAAAAAACTTCATGTTTGGTTGCACAAATTAGACATAATTAAAAACGTTTAGACTTTCTGTCTGCTTGAACTTAACAGGATGAATAACTTAACAGAGCACATCACACAAATGAGTGTGTTCTACTTGTTGATTCAATTATTTGGTTTGGTAATGTGTTCATTATTTAAAAGCGGTGAACCAGCAATTTCATCCATCAGACCACTGTGTGATTCGGGCAGGATTCTGATGGGGAGAACTGCTCTCAGAACTGCTTTTGCAAACTGCTGCTTTCAGCATTGCTCTAAATTTTACCAGTGTGTAATGAAACACCCCTTTATGCAGTCCCTGACCTGATAACAGCTGGCAAAACCTCATTTCTTTCCAAAATCTTTTCAAATCGCTGGTGAAAAAAAAAAAAAAAAAAAAAAAACACTACCGAAACAGGGTTTCACGACTCTTTTAACGGAAACTTAAATAAAACCAGTCATTTACTTGTTACACAGATGGCCAAACAGACCTGATGGCAGTTGGTTTGGTGTATAGGCTGCACTGAGTTGGAGCCTCCGCCACTGGTTCTTGATGATGACTTTCTGATTGGTTGAGATTCTCCACGGCAGATTCAGATTCAAAATCCAGCGCACCGAACTTCACGTTCAGCCCAGACACATCAGCAGAGCCTGGCATCTCTACTGCAGAAGAGGGGATCTGGCAACCGAAACACATTATTAATATTAACACATTGTTCTTATGTAAATTAGGATAATTCTTTAAATGATTTCAAAGGTCTTGTTAAGTGCTCTGAAAAGTGCATTTTTATTCAACATCTGACGTAATCTCAACTGAAACAAAGACAGGGCGGGACATAGTAGCTCCTCCACTTAATTAAAAAAAAACAGCCAGTAGCATATCGTTTTTTTCATTGCTCTGCCAGGAAGAGAACTCAAACATGTCAAATGAAAGACATCCTGAAGGGGGCAGGACATGTCAGATACTAGAGCATTTGATTGGTCAAGATTTGATGAAAAACTGAAGTGCGAGGCGATGTTAAGGAAAATCTACCCATTTAGGCAGATGTGAAACCGCAAGCTTGGATGTTTATATCAGGTTTATTGATTCTAAATACACATGTCGTCACTGTTTTGGAGCACACTAGCTTACAGATATCCTTGAACCTAACATACTGATACTAACCTCTAAAACTTGGTTGAATGTCATAGGACCTTTAAGGCCGAGAAAATACACTGCTCACAAAAAAATAGAACTCAAGTCTGCAGTGTGTATTCATTACCTTAGATGGAGGGGGCACTCTTCGTTTCTGTGGTCTGATGTTTCTGGGTTGTGACAACTCCGCCATCGTGAAGACAGGCTCACAGAGGGGTTTCAGTGTGTGAGTAGTCCCATCATGTGGAGGAAGTGGGGCTGGATCTCGGGCCTGAGTTGGCAGGTCTGACTGGAGTGCAGCGTTCTGATGCTGGGACAGATGACTCAGGATGGGGGACGGGTCAGGTTGGGCCTTTAGGTCCACTTAAAACAAAAAAGATGTAATCCGACAGTTTGAATCTTTTTTGTTCGACATTAGGCAACTTTTAAATGTGGTTAGATTCCAACAGCCAATAACATTGCTAGTTTTTACACCATGAACACAATCAAAACTTCTAGCACAGAATGTAATACTAACGGTGAGCTGTTGTAACAGGGGTCTCCTTGGGCTCAATCACAGTAGGTGTGGATTCGAGAGGCAATGAAGCAGTGGATTCAACAGATGCAGAACCACTGCTGAGGGGCACTGAAACCTGATTGGACAAAGGGGTGATTCGGGGTGTGATGATTGGTTCAATTCTCTGTACATCACTCTGAGGGAGCCTGGATCCCACCATGGACTAGAAGGAAAACAGAAACATTACAAAACAAGAAGTCAGAACAATTTCCTCAACACCAATGTTGTTAAAAGAAAATAGGAGCAACACTTTAGTTTAGGTCGATATTAACAAACCATTAACTAATGCTACAATCCAAATAAACCACGAATTAGCTGTTTATTAACAGTTAGTAAGGAAGAAGTCATGAATAATAGGATTAGGGATGCATAATAGGATCCTACTTTTTAACTACTAATGAACAGCTAGTATCTTAATAATATAGTCACAATATCAATTTTTTGCTTAGTGATATATTGCACCCAAATTAATTGCGATAAACGATATTATTGCCACTTTATAACTTATGTCACTACTAAAAAATCGTTTTATATAAGTGTAAAAATTCAGGTACACTGTTTCAAAGAACATTTTGAAGAATATTTAGGTTTAAAATTGAAAACAAATAAGTAATAATAAATAGATGTAAACAAAAAAAGTGTAAGTCTAAAGTAGACTTTTAATGCATCTCAGGTACCATTTTTTAAATAAGCAAGCAGATTCCAAGACAGGACTGTTTGTTTAATGTTTGCAGCATTTTTTTTTTCAAATGCTGTTTTTTTAATTGTGTTTAATGGCTACATCTCTTTAGGTTTATAATGGTACCTGCCTGTGTGTGCAATTTCATGCTGTCATGTTTATATTTGCACTGGCAGGTAAATGCATCCATTACAGTTAACTGGGGTTGTTGTTCCCATGTTGAAAAAATGGGTAGGCTGGTTATGTTTTAGGTGTGATTAAAAGGTGCAGTAGGTGATCTGCCAAAATGTTAACCGGTTAGCATATTATCTTTCGCCGGAGGATTTCAGTGGCTGAACAACACTTCTGTGTATATAACCCATTCATAACAACACAATCTACATCAGCTTTGCGTGACTAAGAGTTTATACAGAGCATTACCTGTCTAACAGAAATACTTCAGCCATGGTGTTGTCCTTTCTCCAGCTTGCAAAAGTAACTCCAATATTGATTCAGTATTTTAAAAACGTTCAATTCAGCATTTTATTTTACCGTGACTGTGACCGTCTAGTGTGCACATGTCATGAACGCGCGACATGCATGCAGACATGCACACGCTAATGGCGGATAAGCATGAACAGAGATGCACAAAAGCCCAAATCTACATTTGTTGACAGACAGTTTGGGCTACTTATTGGAATTATGAGAGATGTCAGCCCAACAATATTCAATTGGATGAATTTTTTATTTTAATTTTATGCCGTATCCAGAATATAAAAATACATATAAACACATTTTGATTATTTACCTTAATCATTACTATTGGACTGTGAAGAGACTTTCAACCAGCACAACAAAAAATGATTCTGAAAACAATCACCTACTGCACCTTTATGGTAAGTTGTGTAGCCTTTTTTCATTGACACTGTTCTGAAACAACTCCACATTTAGTTGTCGTTCACATTATCGGGCTTATTATTCTCATTTGGCTAAAAGCCAAAATGTTCCCACACCAGAGCTGAAGACTATAGCTTTAAAACCAAGTCCATCGCAACTGGTTTATCCTAACTTGGTTAAGTCAGTGGGTTCGCATTTTGTCTTCTTCACCTCCACCGTCCGCTCTCTCTCGCACGCACTGTCTGTGTGTGTTCACAGCATGTGCATTTGATAAAAAAAACTTAGCTTGTCATATTATGTAGCCTCATAATCATCTTAAATTTCTTTATATGATATAGATCATATATCATATCAGCGACTCCACAATCAACCACCCTAATTTTCATATGTCGCTCGATAAGTCAATATATTGACTATAGTGACAGGCCTATAATAATATGCAGGTAATACACCAGTAGTTAATAGCATGTATTGTGACCTAAAGTGTTACAAAAATATTTGTTTTTGGGTTAGCCGATTACTCAAAAAGTAATGTAAAACAACATTCAAATTATCGATCTTTTGTCTGTGAAAATCTGCATTTTATCAGGTAATTTTTTTCCAATTACTTTCCCTACCGTGCGTGGAGTCACGTGACCCCACTCTTTCGAGTTAAAATGTTCAATTAATCAAGATTTTGATATTAGGCCAAGTCACACAGGACTAATTTAATCAATAACATTTTTTAGCTGTTTTTCCTGAATTTGTGATTAATCTGCTAAAATGTGTATTTATGATTAAGTTTCCACCTAATTTCAGATTTAAATAATCATTTCACCTATTTATTCCTGTGACGGAGGCAAAAGTAGCATGATAATTCAGAGCCCTCAAAAATCAATTGTTATTACAGTGCTGAAAATACTTCCTTTCAGGATAATTTAAATCAATAGGGACTTCAAAAATACCATTCATTTGTAGGAAATAATTTGTATAATACATTTTCCTGACTTAACCCAATGGAACCCAATTGAACAGTACTGTATATTAGTATGAATAATTATAAAATTGGCTAAAAAATATATTTAAAAATCCATTAAATAGCCAAAGTACTAGAAATAGAAGAAAAGATTTGCCCCAGTAAAACTGTATAGTTTATAAATGTACATTTTACAAACTAGCCCCAAACATTTGAACAGTACTTTGTACATTTAATTATTAAACAGGTAAAAAAAGCCATAGTATTGAGACTGCCCAAGTAAAACTAGAACAAAGGTGCAGTCAAGCACATTGTCTGTATGTTCTCACCGATGCGGCATGTGCATAAGTGCCAGCAGCAGCAGAAGCGTAACTGTGTGTGTGCGCTCTGCTGTTGTGCTGCTGGGAGTTGGTGAACACCAGACTCTGAGTGAGAGTATCAGGGCATGACGGCTCCATCCCAAGCAGCTCAGAGTTGCCCTCAGTCACCTTAGGCAACAGAGAGCTGAGATCCAAACTGTGGAGCAGAAACAAAAGTACATAATTAAAAGAAAAGAAAACTTACTTCAAAAGCATCAATTTAATGTAAACGCCAGCCTTGTTTTGATGCGGTTCTGCCTTACTGTAACTGATGTTTCCACAGTACAGAAAGTGGTGAAGACTTTATAATAGACTGAACATCTAAGTCTTTGCGTGCATTCGTTTTTATTTTACAAGTCAATTAATTTACATACAGCACCTTTAATTATCCTGCTGATATTTTCAGAATAACTAATGATCATAAAATGTCAGAAGATTATTTTATCTTCGGCAAGAGCAAGTTAGATTTGATGTTGTTTTGCTGAGAACGTGAAACTGAATGTACATTCTTGGCATCTGTGAATTGCGCTTAATAAATGCTAACGTCTTTATATTGGCTATTGAACATAAATGTACAACACACACAGAAATCTAATTGTTTCCATTTGCTAAATATTTTGTTACTAAACTGAATTTTTCTAATTACAGTGGTTATTTTGGTAAAAGCATCTTTCCAAATAGATTTAACTTAGGAGATCTTTTTAATAATGTACATATACGCATGTTTGATTTCTCAGGAGACAGACAAGCCTAATATCTGAGAGGCTCTTTCAGTTAATAAAGTAAAGATTAGGGTTGCAACTAACAATTATTTTAATAAATCGAATAATCTGTCAATTATAATTATTTTGATTAATTGATGAATTGGATAATAATAAAAACTGAACACCTTTTTTTTGCTGCTGCTACTGGCCGGGATACACTCCTGATCTGGCTAATTTAGCATGTTTTGGGTAGGATTGTTTGTTCATCTTCCACCAGTCAAGAACATTCATTTCATTTTCCATGACAGCGGTTTCAATGCAGTGGCCTCGTCATGTCCTGTCAGCTCGCTGAACACTGCTCCTTAGTGCTCTACCGTAATACGCAGTGTATGAGCGACCGCCAAAATACCTTGATATACCAGCGGCTAGAATGACTGTTCGAGTAAAACAGGCGGCTGGCCTGACCGCTGACATAATTCGCTCTTTTTGACATCTCTGTCATCATTTGATAAACCTTTGCAGGGATGGATTTCAATGTTGTAACAAACAATTTAATTGCTTCCTCGCGCTAATCGAAATGCATCACATGACTGTTCATTTACTGCGCAAGCCCAAGCCCGGCACGACCCCGTCTAAAATGATAAAAATAAAGTCCGAACCCAACAAAGATCTTCAGCTCTAGTCTAAACTAGTAACATTGTTAGGTCGAGCTGTAAATAATGCAGGGATTAACCTGGACCCGCTATGACTAGCTGCTGCAACTTCCAGCTGCTGCTTTCCTCCTTTCATGTGATACTCGATGATTTTGAGCCCCATGGTCCCTAACGAAAAGGTCTTTTTGCAGAGTTTGCACATTGCCTCTTTGCCACGTCATTAAATTTACATTCTCCCATCTTTGCATTTTGAACCTCACATCAACAACCGCGTAATGACAGCACGCAGGTGCAGACCGGCGTCAGCGTCTATACTCTACCCGATCTACCGTAATAAGCTAGTAAATCACGGAGACTGTCATTTCTCTCCTGTATCACATACTGAATGAATCAACTATTAGATGTTTTACGGTGGATCACTGCGCTTCCCTATCGTCATTAAGCAGACCGGCTGAAAATTTAATACCTACAGCCACTTTACGGTAAAATTCAAGACAATTTAAGACCTTAATTTCCCGGATTTTAATTTAAGACATTTTAAGACTTTAAGGACCCGCGGGAACCCTGTGACACAACAATGGAAGCTTTCATTGCGTTTAAGGGGGAAACACATCAAACTTACTAAAACATTTGAGGGCTCATGCTGAAAGGCTTTAGAATGTCTTAGAAAGTGTCATGTGGAGTCGCGTGCTGTCAAAGTACATTTACATAAGACACCAATACTCAGATTTTAATATGATTAAGATACTACTCTTATTAAAAGTATACCATGTAAGCAGCGACTTGATTACCTTAAAAGACCAGCGAGTCACGAAATGCGGAGGTTTTTCTTTCCCTTCGCCATGCGGTATCAAATTCCATTAAAACAGAAGTCGAGAGTTAAAAATGAAACACCCGAAATTACATGAAACTCTGGAGAGGCTGGTGATACGACAGTAATTGTTTTATACTGAAACTTGCAGTATAAAAGGTTGCAAAAGGTTGAGAACACCTGCTCTAAACTAATCTAAATTGAAATCACTTTCTTTATAAACCACATACATCATTCATAATAAAATCTTGTGTCTTGCTATAGAAAATCAGCACTCACCCCTGACCAGGTTCCATGTGGTTTTTGGAGCTAAGAGCATAGGAAGCGGTGAACACTTTGGTCTCGGATAGCTGATGAATGAAAGAAATATGAGCATACATTGACATCTCACAATAATCACATTTTCTAGCTTAATTTTAACAGCTCACTCACATCTTCGTTCCAGTCTTCAGCAGCCCAGTCTTCCAGATTGTCTTTCCAGGCTCCTGAAAGTACAGTCAGGTCAAAATAATTGGTGAAATAAATGATAATCAAAATAGAGATAAAACAATACAGATTGCTCACAGTTTGGTTTGTATGACAGTTTTAGTGTCACAACTTTGGTACAGTCTAATATATAATGTTCTCAGTAAAAAAAAAGAAAAAGAAAAATATTAATCTACAAGCAAAACCACAAACTAAAACAATATAGCAAATATACTACTAAAATAAACACTACACTTTCATGTTTTTTAATCTAACAGTAGTTTTCAGGAACAGAAACTGAATAGTCAGAGATGGCGAGGGCTATGCAACCGCGCAAATGCTGCGCCAGAGCATACGTGTGCGCTTGAGACAGAAATATAAATCAGCCTTTATACTTCTGCATCAAGTGCATGCGTATGGTCCAGTGCAGACTTGCAGTCGCATACCCCTCGCCTTGGCTGACATCAAAACATAGCTCTCAGAAAATGTAACTACACATCACATCGATGTGTAACGCAAGCTCTGTGATTGGTCTGCTTGGTAGGTCTGAGGAGTGTGGGCGGGGCTGAGAAAGCTCCAGGTGGAAACTGTTGTTTTGTGTTTACCTCACGATTAAGGTTGTTGCATGTCTGCCATTTTCCACCTCTGAATGAGCGAGTTGTAGCTACTTTTACATTAAGGTAATGTTCAAAAAAAAACAAAGCGCCCACGAAGAATCCTGACACAGAGGAACATAAGAACCTCACTGCCAGCTTGTGTTTCGGAAGTGTTATTGCAGAGCAACCCAAATGCATGGCAATGTGCAAAGCATGCTCCGTAGGTCACGCCGATCACTCGACGCAGAAGTATGAACCAGCCTTGAGACCAGTATGAATTTAATAACAGACTTGCAATTCTAATGGCCTGTGGAGCTTTTTTTCTAATGGCCTGTGGAAAAGATTTTTACTTGCCCTTAAAAAAAAAAGCACATTAAGCACATAAAACTTGTTCCTGGAGGGCCGGTGTCCTGCAGATTTTAGCTCCAACCCTAATCAAACACACCTGAACCAGCTAATCAAGGTCTTACTAGGTATACTTGAAACACCCAGGCAGGTGTGTTGAGGGAAGTTGGAGCTAAACAATGCAGGGTCACCGGCCCTCCAGGACCAGGATTGGTGACCCCTGACATAAAAGATCAGTATAATCCCATTTAAAATTATTTAAGACCTGCAAGACTATATTTAAGTGAATTTAAAACTTTAAGGACTAAAATTTTATTTTTGAAATAAGACATTAAGGCATTTAGACCCCGCGGGCACACAAAAAAATGAGGACTCAAATCTCTGTGGTCATAAAGAAAATCCAAGCTAATTACTAAATTAAACATTTAAACTGAATATTATTTATTTTTTTTAAATCTATGAAATAATTGTAATGAAAATAATTCTTGCAATTCATAATCAAACAAGTGGGGAAGAACGGTGATTACTATTATTAACTTTTCCCCCACTCAGCTGAGGTTTTCTGCTTACAAACTGAAGTTTCTCTAGATTCACTAATTTCCATAAAATAGCGTGAAAAGATGTAGGAAAAGACCACAGTTTTTTGTCATTTTACATTAAGAAATGACAATATGACAATACTCTCATGACTTATGGTAGAATACTTACACCTGCTTTGTGGACAAAATCAAACCCCATTTGATTTTGGTATTCTATAATGGTTTCAATTTTATTTGACCTCAACCTTTTTTGTAAAGTATTACAGTCAATAAAATCATAAGTTTAAAGTTTGTCATTGAACAGACTGGAAATCTTTTATTTGTACTTTCTGTCAGTTAAACGAAAGCTTGAGAATTTTTTACTTTTTGAATTTGATGTTAAAATGTACTGCTTTGAATTAGAGCTGTACAATATGACCTAAAATCAAACTCTGATTAATTTGAAAAATTTACATTGATTTTGAATATTGAACGATTATTTAGTTCATTAAGGGTTTAATCCGCAAATAAATTAAACTATTAAAAACATAGAAAACCTTCTTTGTTAAGAGCAAAATTCTTATCTTTGTGATATCACAAAAATTAAAAGGCAAAAAATATATCTATTAAAGTTTATTTAACAAACAGCCCTCACCTGCTCCTTCAGTAGTCTCATTTCCAGCCTCAGCAGAACTTGTGTAGTCAGCAGGGTTGAAAGTCCTACTAGTCAAAATCAAACAAAAGAGAGGAAAAGTGAGAACGAAAAAAAAATATATATATATATTTGTGGAATAGAGATATTGCTGATAGAATGTCTAAACACCCACCCGATTCCCTGAGAGGACCTGCTTATTCCAGCTCCTCTGCCTCTTCCTCTGCCTCCAACACCTGAAATGACATCAATAAGAATAGTTTAGTAAAATTCAAAAGAAAATTATTTTAAAAAAGCAAACCTGTCGCTTTTATTAATTTATTTATTAATTGTTTTTACAGTGATTCCCAACTCCAGTCCTGGAGCATTTAGTCTGTCTCGTTACACACAAAGACCAGTCCATGGACATTCCACTAACAAGCTGATGATCTGGATAAGATTTGTTAAATAAGCAAGACCTACACAATCTGCATTACGCAGTTCACTGCTATAGGAAAACATGCTTTGCTAATTATCAAATTATTTAATGCTTGAGTATTGTTTAAACTGACTACCCTTTCGATAATTGTGGCTGTTTTTGACCCATTGACTTCCATTATAACCACATTTTTTTATTGCAAAGCCATGACACTGAATAATCATGCATTTTTGATTGCTGATGGTCATTTCTGTTGGGAAAAGACAAATAGTAATTTTTACTGGCAAAAACAGCCACTTACAAAACAAAAAGGCCCAGAATGTAATTTTGCGAACACATTTTAGCAAAGTAAATGTCAAAATAAGACTTGTCACCAAAAATTATTCCATTTGCTGAAAAAAAAAGTTCACGCATTAATTCAGCTGTTAAAGATCTTAAGTAAACCTCGAGATTTTAATCTCATTCACGCTAGCTTCCATTGTCGCCTCTAAAGTGAGCATGCCAGCATGTGCCTGGGCTAGTCGCATTTCCTCAGTCATTTCCGGGGCCTGATGGTGGTCAATGGCCTGCTGCCTTGTTCAGCCTGCCCAATGCCTTGGGCCAGCTGGGGCTTTGGAAAGGGTTGAAAACAAAAGGCAGAGTTTAAAGATATGTCAGTTAAAGATACGGTTGCAAAAAAGGGGTAATTTTTGCTTAAGACTGCCCTTAATTCCCCCTTAAATTTAAGGGATTTCAAAACACAAAAGATCACAGACGTGATCTTGATACTTCAAGTAGGCCACATCCTTTAAAGTTGTATACTGTCAGAAGTAATAATAATATACTGAAAGCACCATTAACATATAGATTATTGCTAAATCAATTCTGCTTCGCTTTTTAGTAATGCGACTATAGTAATGTTAACAACATTTTGCCCTAGATATTAAGTAATTTTAATATAATACTTAATGTTTCAATAGATGAGATGTTGTTTACATGATGCATAATCCTAATAAAAGTCAAAAACTTACATGCAAAAACCTTTAACACGCTACAGTCAGAAAATTAAAGAGAAGATGCACACACTTCAGGTACACATTTGGACATGTTTGTGTAATTCCATTTTTTAAAGCGGATATTTAATAATTCCCAAACCATTTACAAACATTTTCTTCAGGTGTTCATGAAATAAAAATACACAAAACTATATTTTAACATGGAGTGGACAGAGCAGTTTTTTCATGAGAGGTAATAGAAAACCCGGGTATACATTTATATTAAGAACCCTTAGTAGCGAGTGGAACGTGCTTCCGCTCCACTCCAGGCTTTAATCACATAGATCAATACACATCTCATTTTTCCTTATTTTAAGACCTAATCAAGCTAAAATTAAGACATTTATTACAAAGACAGGTGAAAAACCAGCTATTGATGGAAATCCATCATAGACTCACAGAAACAACCAGAAATCCATTGGAGCAGCAGAGAACTATAATCCATGTGGACATCTCTTAATGATACAGTTTTAATGAGGGATCATTCTACAATTATGGAAACTCTGACCTTTAGTAGCCTTTCTATGTTTTAGGGCTCATTTCCATGTCATGTCACAAATGGTAGTTAACAGTTGGGTTCTAGGGCAACCTGTCTCTTTACAGTTGCAGCTGCTTTAAACAAAACTTCAGCTGCATGAAGTGCCCTACAAATGTTGTTCAGTGATTGTATAAAAATAGTGACACAGGAACTGGGTCCATTCCTACCCAGATAGTAACATTTTTATTGCCGATAGTGTATATATCTGTAACAACAAGACCCAATTAATGTTTTCAATTTCTATCTTGCATTCAAAATACAAACATAATACAAACATAAAATAAATGAATCTACTTGAGTATAATCTAGTACAAGCTAAAACTAAGGCATACATTAAAATGATTCCAATTACACTTCTGGTGACCTCAAACCAAAAGCATTGGGTTAAAAAAATAAAATAATTTTGCAAGCACAATTCTGTATGGTGCAGGTGTGGACTGTAAAACTTGATAAGGGGAAAAAAGAAAAAGAAATTGGCTGTTCTCACAAAGGACAGGTTTGCCGTTTGTTTATAGATGCACATTATAACCGCAGATCAAATGGAGAAAAAAAAAAAGTTAGAGTTACATAATTAAACAGTTCTTTTTAACTAAAACAAAGACTTTCCAACAAAGAATTCTCTTTAATGGAATCAACTAGGGCTGCAACTAATGATTATTTTAATAATCGATTAATCTGCCAATTATTTTTTGGATAATTGATGAATAGGATAAAAAAAAAAGAAAAGCATTCATTTCCAACCCTTTTTTCAAAAACAGCTAAAATATTTAGAAAGGGCACACATTGCTCTTTGAACATCCTTGAGCTGTAATAATGATAATAATAAAAATAAAAACACCAACTTAATAGTTTTGTCCCGTTTTCAATCCAAATAACGAAAAGTCATTTCAAGTTACATACTAGAATCAAGTTGCATACTAGACAGATGAAACAGCCTGAGAAAGTATGTAAAAAAACACAAAAAACACCTCAATATTAAGTGATTGTTTAAAACAAGAAAAAAAAAATTTGCCAATGGGGTAAGAAAAATAATCTCAAACTGAAGTTAGGCATGACTTAATTTTCTTATGCCATTTTTCTTGTCTAGTCTTGATTTAAGATTTTTTTAGATATTTGGACTGGAAACTAAATAAAATAACTACGTAAGAAAAGCTTCTTTGCAGTGTAGCTATACATGACAACAGATGGAGAAGTTAATGACCCAAAAAGGGCGAGTGAATAAAAACGTGTCTTTAGTTTTGCAATTCAAAGTAACTATACCACTGATGCATTACTATTAAAGTTGGATTTATACTTTCACCTGGCACCGCATAGCGCACCTCCACTGACTACGCAAGCACCTCACGAAACAATGAGGCTTTTATACTTGCTGCGTTCGGTCGTTGTGATATTCTTTAAAACGACAGGATGTAGTCAAAAGAAACTGACCATAAAGTCAGACGGATTAACAGAGAGGTAAGAAGTTTCCGGAACCAAGTCATATCATTAATATCATTGAAGATTTTTAAAACTAATTATTTTTATTGTTTTTAAAAATATATATAATATAAATATTTTATAATTTATTAAAATATTTAATGACAAGACAACATGGGTTGCTATATATATTTATTTATATATATATATATATATATATATATATATAAATAAATATATATATATATATATAAATATATGTAAATATATATATATATATATATATATATATATATATATATATGTAAATAAATAAATATATATATATATATATATATATATATATATATATATATATATATATATATATATATATATATATATATATATATATATATATATATATATATAAACATCTATATTGTTTATTAAGTGTACTTTTTTTATTTATTTATTTTTGCTTTTATTCTTGCCATAATATATTATTATACTATTATACATAACATATTACACACTTGCTCATGTCATCAACTACCTGATATTCTATTCACAAAAACGTGTGAGTGTTTTTGTTGTTTAAAAGACGTTTAAATAATCTTGATCGTGATCTATAACGTGAGATGGGCATCACGTCAGGCCATTTGCTTTATTCATAAAAGCAGAATTCAGCATGTAAATTCACCAATTACTTCCAAAATGCATGCAAGCGGCTGGCCGGTTAGAAAAAAAAAAAAAAAACATTGAACTTTTTATTTTTTAAATCAAATACATGTAGTAAAAGTAACACATCAACAAATTATATTTGAATGGACTGTTAGACTTCCATAGACTTTCTTGTGTGTTTTACAAACAAGTACTAGCAAAACTACATTTAGCGGAAGTATTTGCATATTTAAAACATAAAATAAGCATTGAGTGGTTAAAAACACTGCATAATTGTGATAATATGAAACATCTTTCTCTGGCTCAGCACCAGCCAACACATCAAAGCTCAGTTTGAAATGTTCATGTCATGCTGCTTTTGCTTAATTAGTGTGAAATGCTCCCACACCTTGGATGACTAGGGTCACAGAAATCTCAGCCTTCACCATGTATCTTTCCCGTAACGTTACCTCAGCTCGTCTTTTTGCTCTGTCCTGTCTATGAGGTGCCAAACTCTGCTGGCATCAGCGCACGACAGAGGCAGAGTGCGTTCACTCCGCTCCACGCTTAACTCAAGTTTTTATTTTAAATAATCAAACATCTCCACGTCACGACAAATTAATTGTGAAATTTGTTGCCAACGTTTTTAGTGATCGATTTAATCAATTCATTGTTGCAGCGCTAGAATCGAATCTTAATTCTCAATGCCTTGGAATCATGGAATTTATTCTTGTTGAAATTGACCCTCAACCCTAGTTATAATGGGTTATACTCATATTTTAACTTGTATAAAGTAACTTACTATTCAGTTTTAATGTTGCAAATAAAACAAACTAGCAGTGTGTGAGTGAGAATAATATCATGAAGTTTGTATGATCCAACTAACCTCTCCCCCTTCCTCTGCGCCCGCGCTCTCCTCCTCTCTCTACTTGAGCCGATTCAAAGCCATTCTCTTCCGACCGCCCTAAAAACAATGTCAGAGAGAATGAAAGATTATACACCTGATTTCCAATGACCACAACAACATTAGGCAAATTTAGGCTCCACTTATAAACTGAGTACATGCAATAAATACAGCATAGCCAACCCATAGTCCCATAACCTAGGGTGAATTCTTCACTATACCTTGCAATTTAGACAGAATACAAAATGTCAAAGTTCATGACAAATTGAGATTTAGACACTAGCGTAGATAAAAAAAAATCATAAACATGCAAGCTTGGATACATGGACTAAAACACACCTTCCTGGTTGCGACTGGCCCCTCTGCCACGTCTGTTTGGACCCCCACGGCCTCTGCCTTCCCTTTCACTTTTTTTCTCTCTACCCTCTGGTGCAATGCCTTCTTTTCCAACACTTTTCTTTTTACCAACAGTCTCCCATGAGTCCTGTGCAATCAAAGCAGCACACAGTATGAGACAATGCGAAACAAAAAAAAGTACATGGGTTCATTAAGCTCATGCGCATTTATTGAAGAATTCTGTAGTTTTGAATAATAGTTAATAAGCATATATACAAGTAAAACTGTAAAAAGTCCATGAGGGAACTAAATTAAATTAAATTTTCAGCACAATTATTACAATTACAAAAGAATTGTATAAAGAACACACCTTGACAGTGACCTCTTCCAGCAGAAAGTTAATAGCCCTGTTGACGTCCCCATTGCAGTCATGAAGGGACACCATACACTCATCTTGATTTTTGCCTGTAACCTCCATGAGCTAGGACACACAATACAACCAAATTCAATACAACCAAAAAGCAACATACACAAACTTGTAAGAGATAAAAAAAAAAAGAATCTAGGGTATCATGGACCACCATGGATTAACAATGATTCAAAATATTAAGACAAGAATTTGAGAGATTATTGAATGCTATTAATACATTAAAAAGAGATGTTGTAACTGATGGGCACGATCACAGAGAGTAACACAAAAGCAAAAAGTTAATTTGTATTAGATATATTTTTCAATATCCAGATTCACAACATCTGACTCTTAAGGCTGATTTATACTACTGTGTCAAGCGAACCCATATGCTCCGGCGCAACCAACACGTCGTTGCATAGACCTCGCCATGGCCTCACACCTCTCAAAAAATGTAACTACAAAATTGTGTAGGTTAAAGCAGCGTGAGCTTAATTGAGCGAGTGTTTACAAGAGTGGTGTCCCGTGAAGGAGCTATAGATGGAAACTGTTGCTTTGTGTTTACCTTATGATTAAAGTTGTTGCATGTCCACCGATTTGTGCCTTAAAATGAGCAAGTTTGAGCTCCCTGCGCAATAGGGGCCATTCAGGGGAAAAAACACCAGTGAAAAAACCGAGGAACATAAAAACCTACTGCCAGCTACCATTTCTGATGTGTTGAGGCAGAGCAACACAAACAGCGTGCAGTAGGATAAATGCACGGCTACGAGCATTGCATGCGCTGTGGGTCACGTCGATCACTCGAAGCAGAATTATAAACCAGGCTTTAGGGTGCACTCACACAGGTGCGTTTCCCGGTTCGTTTGACAAATGCGAGTGCTCCGAATCGGGCCCAGGCATGGTTCAGTTGTCCGGTTGAAAAAGACGTGTAAGAGCGCAGTTAGGTTGTTTTAGCGCGGTAAGATTGTAGTGTGAGTCCAAAGCGCGCCTCAGCCTGAAACTGAAGACGTGATGTCAATTTTAAGGGACTGTTTGATATGGGTTTATTAATCATTCTAACTTTTCAATGAACGGTTAAACTCTCCTATGAATTGTTTATTGGGGTTTAAAAACCAAATAATGTGTTGGCTGTTATTTTTCTGGACCTGTGTTGATTGACTGTGGTAATAAGATGAATTTAATTAATATTTTACAAATGTAAACAATTAGATGTGAACATTTAAAAAAATAACATTAACTTCCTTATTTCAGAGGCTGCATCCTCCGAAGGACTGCTCTTTTTGTATTTTTAACGTGTTTAGATATCCAAGTAAAATAAACTTAATTCATCTGTTTAAACTGAGTTTTCTTTTAAAAGCATCCTGCTGTTATCAGTGACCAATAGATCTTGAGACGTTCGAGGCTGCGAAGTATCCACCAGTTGTGTCCTTCATTACCTGGAAAACAACAGACGCATTTGGAGGCTGCATTTGAAGGAGTCTTCTAATTATTTTGAAATGAGACAGCCTTCGTCGTGCCGCCATAACGCAGCACACTACGAATGCATCCTGCGGAGGACACAGCCTCTGAAATAAGACACAGCTATTGTTTTTAAACTGTAGCTTTTTCTATACTCTGGCTACCCCGTATACATTTTATACAATGAGGTGGGCACTTTTTAAAGTACCAAATGTGTCTGAAAAAATAAAACGGTTTAAGCCAAATGTGACTCTTTTTTTTTTTTTACATAAAATGGTTTCAGTGCTATTTTTGGTGTGTAGTAAAGTTCCGTACTATTTTACATGTAGTGCTAGTTTTATTTTAGTTATCCAGTTTCCATTTGAAAAACAATGGTTCAGCAGTTCCAACCAAGCTATTGGTAAAATCCAGAAATCCTGATTGGTCATCGACATAATGTGCTGCTTTTCACAGATCGGCTCCACATCACAACCGTAAAAGCACGCGCTTTTCTGCAGTGTAAACAATCAATCAACCTCCTGCCTGCTCTCTAAAATAAAATCTGACAAATGTCTGTAACAAATGAAAATGGGGTGCAGCTCCTTTTAGAGCGTTTGCCATTGTGTGCATCTATGTGTGTGAATGTTGTCTGCATCTATGTGTGTGTGTGTGTGTGAGTAAATGTGTGAACTTTCTGTAACAAGCGAATGTGCACGGGAGTTTCTTTTTCTCTGATGCTCGGATTAAGTTATTTTCTGTAATATATCGTGACAGAAGAATAAAGCACAAGATGTGGGATGCTACCTGTGTGAGCCTTGATTTATTTTTCTGCTGCTACCACGAGTCAGGTGAGTATGCGGAATATGCAGGTGTAAGTATTATGAATCATCCACATATCTTTTGCGACTTCATTATCTGATATGTGAAACGCATGGACAAGCTACCTGAGTGAATGCAGTCGCGCACACACATAAGAGACACTAACGTGCTGGTGGAGTGTGTGTGTTTACAGCAGTTTGACTGATAAATATGAATTTGTAGCTAAATCGTTTGCCCGCAAAGCAGCATTTCCCATTGTTACATCGTTGCTACAGCATACCGTTAACGCTAGACTCCGTACATGTCATGATCAATTTTAACAAATAAAAACACTTACAGGTTGTAGTTCACAGCTTCTGCTGTGAGGAGATTTTAGCCAAATACAGCACTGAACTGGGAGAGATTCTAGAAGCTGTTTTGTCAATTCATGCTTGCTGTGTATTTTTTTAATTCTCTGGAACATAATTTATATTGAACTGTAAGCACTTCTGTCTTTGTGTCGTGTCCTTTGGAAGCCCAAATACAGAAACAGAAGAAGCTCTGTGGAAACAGCAGTGTTTGGACGCATTTTTAGCTTCATCTCTGCTATAACGTTACAGCGCCTCTGGCCATGGGCCTTAGCTGCGGAGTGTGGGTGCGCAGTAAACGAACCTTTGTGATCTCACTGGGGGCGGAAGTATTTTTTGTAGTCCCCAAAATTTGTTCATTTTAGGCTTTGCCAAGTGAACTCTGTAAAAACCAAGGCCTCCCTTTGCATTGAACTTAGAACATTTTCAATACAGAGATGTTGTTTATGTTCACACAGCTACATTACACATCAACTAACGTTTAAAATATGATATCATAGTGGACCACCCCTTTAAAAACCATTGACAAACAAAAACATCTGTAAACAGATCAAATGAGAAAAAAAAAAAAAAACCTCAGGCCACACTGTTCCTCACTTCCGGTGAATTTGGTGTTGCTCACCTGTTGGACTTTTTTCTCAAAATCCGCATCTTTTTTGTCAATCATCTTGGCAAGCCGAATCTGTTCTGCTGTGGCCTAGAGACAGACGAGACAGTTAAATATCTAACATCATTCAAGTCTAAGTTCTCAGACCTGTCTACTCCCATAATGACATGAATTGCTAACCTGAATCTGTTTCTGTGGCTGTGAGGTGTGTGTGGTTTGTGGTGGGGCTCTGTCCCGATTGCCCCTGGCAGCACCAGTGACCACTGAAGTCATCATAAACGGTATATACAAAATAATGTATGTACAAAATAGAAAAGTCTAGAGGAGATGGGGAAGAGACAAATGATATCACACACACTCACAAACAAGACGTTTGTGTAAAAGGTCAGTGACAGGTGCAACAAGACTGTGGCAAGTTTAACTCTCAGCACAGTGCTCCCCATGTAAGACTATCGCCTCTCTATCAGTCCTGCGCTTAAATATAGCCATGCAAACGCAGCCTGGACTGGTGTCCACTTACACGCCCACCCAAAGCCCACTTTTGAAAAAAATAACAACATATAAACAGCACATCAATCTTAAAGACACACACAAATACAAAACTGAAAGAATTACCAGTAACAAACATCTTTTAACTTACTAAAGTCCCTATTCTGATACAAAACTTGGGCGAGTTATTGGGAACGCGCGGTTCGGCCAAAAGAAGCTAACGAACGTTAACGTTTAAGTAAGATTAACTTACAACTTCGACGGTTTTAAACAACGTTATGACGGATGGAATTGGTCGACAAAAAGGACTGCGTTAATGATTTGAATTCGACAAGAGTATTGTGATGAACTGAAACAAATCACGTTAAAGTGAACAGTTACGTTACAACACAACATAGGCAACCGAGAAGTGGCCCATAGCAACATACAAGAAAACTCGAGCGAGTTATACAATCATTCGTGTGTAGTTTTAACGCGAGTTACAGCTGCGTCATGTTTATACACGCGATGTACGTTTGGCTAGGGCTAAAACATACAGAAATGTATAAACAAGAAGATGCTAATACACTGGGCTAACTGTTTAGTATACACCACGCCGCGCCACAGCTAACGGTTAATGCTACGGACAACAGACTTCGGCGCATCAGACACCAATTATGTACCGAAATCAAGTAATGTACAAATGTTGTCCCCTGCCAAAAACAAATAACAGCTATTTCATGAAGTCGAATGTAATGGCTTTGTTTTATTTTTTCGATATCACACATACCCTCTCCGATCCCTCAACGCTGTGTTTTTACCTGCCCACCGACCGCACGCGTTTCCCCCTCATACAACGGCGTGAAGCCTGCTAGAGAAGGCCAAACAATTTTCAATATAAAAGTTCAGACGCCATTAATAAAATAAAAGTTCTTACTCGTCGCCTTGAATAACAACAAATATTAACCAAATTTAGATCGTGCTTGTATTAATTTTTTAATAGTAGATTTTTTATTTATTAATTTTTTTTTTTTACAATTTATACGATCAGTATTTCTTTTTTTATCCATTGAGGTTAACAGATAATGCTATTTTATACAACAGTTCAGTAAACAACGTCACCCCTTATGGTACTGTCAATAGTCCATTATTTTTCCATCTTGATAATGTATTTTATTTTCTTTATTTGCAGATGGAGGATTATGGAAAAGGGTAAAGAATGTCGATCATATTAAATTAAATATACAGGATGCAATTAATGTGGTTGAAAATGGTCTTGCTCAAGACAATTTAAGTTATCAGGATAAAAAATGAAATCACTAATATTTACCATAAAATAAAAAACAGAAAATCAATAGAATGGAAGTTTGTACAGACGAATAATCAAGCTAGAGCTAATTTTTACATTATTATGAGTATAGTTTAGTTTAAAAATTATTTGGACTTATTAAAAATATACATACCCTAACATAACCCCTCCCCCCTATAATCACTATAAAAGTTTGAAGTAGCACAAACCCAAATACTTAAATTTTGTGAATGCCATGCATGTGGACATGGGGTTGACTTAAATCTTTTGTCAAGATTTAAGAAAAGTATTTGGTGTCTCCAGAATGTATCTGTAAAGTTTCAGCTCAAAATACCTATCACATTATTTATTATAACTTTCTGAATATTGGAGTTTTGAGATCTGAGATAACATCTGCCAAAAACAAATTTTTACTAGGCAGTATTCTTACTTCTTTTGTTTCCATTTTTAAATACTGTGTTTTTCACTTTTAAATGGTATGGGTCTTTACTATTGTTGTCTTTTCTAAATTAGAGGTGGGTCAATGTATTCAGAGGGGTCTTAGAGTAGCCATCTACACCAGCAATGGCAAATGGCAAGAGATTGAATGAGACTCTGAAATACATCTATTTGGAGGGCAACAAAAACTGCAGCCTTAGCGAAATGCTTACAGTGATTGTAACGGCATTTCTACCAAGGACCTATCAAAAGTAAGTCAAAGAGGCCAAGGAAAATATGTTGATAAAGATAGTCAAAAATTAGTTAGCCAGATACAAGCTTATGCAATTTCAAGTTATTACATTTTCTTTTTGCAATAATTGCTGATGTTATTTATCAAAATAGTGCTATCATGCTGCAAAAAAAGTTACTTTCACTGGTATAATAGGGAAGAACACTTTTTGTGTGTATTGCTTTATAATATATGTAAATGTTTAAGAGAAACAAATGTTTTTAAAAAATATTTCAAAACAATTATAAAGTATAATAAAAAGTAACACTTTAGAATAAGGTGTATTTAGTGAACTAGTAAATGCTAATTAATACATTAAACAGTGAAACACTTTTTTTTTTTACAGTTTTTTCTATTAATTTAAGAAATACAATTGAATTTCATCAGTAATAAACTCTGTTTGATTATACAATCACTAGTTTTGATTTGAAAAAGTTAGAGGATAGTTTAAACAAAAATTGAAATTTAAACCTTTTTAGTTTCTTTCTTCGGCGAGGCAGTGGCGCAGTAGGTAGCGCTGTCGCCTCACAGCAAGAAGGTCGCTGGTTCGAACCAGGTTTCCCCCACAGTCCAAAGACATGCGGTACAGCTGAATTGGGTAGGCTAAATTGTCCGGAGTGTGTGTGTGAATGTGAATGTGGATGTTTCCCAGAGATGGGTTGCGGCTGAAAGGGCATCCGCTGTGTAAAAACTGCTGGATAAGTTGGCGGTTCATTCCGCTGTGGGGACCCTGGATTAATAAAGGGAATAAGCTGACAAGAAAATGAATGAATAAGTTTCTTTCTTCTGTTAAAAACAAAAGTAAACATTTTAAAGAATGTTGGAAACTGGTAACCTTAAAAACTACAGTATCTTTTGTAGTTTTTTTCTACTGTAGACGTTGATTGTTACCATTATAAGTCATGTTGTAGGTCAAATCTCATGTGAAAATGTTTGCAAATAAATAGCATATTAAGTTTTCAAGCATAAGGTACTGTACTAGTGAATCGATGGATTTGCTCTTCAGTGTTTGCACACTCAGTAGTGATTTTTAAACCACACTGAACTGAGCTAAACTGAACTGAACTTAAACACTAAAAACTGAACTACTCTGTTCCAATTTACTAGGACCTTCTATGTGAAGCTGCTTTGACACAATCTACATTGTAAAAGCGCTATACCAATAAAGGTGAATTGAGCTGAATTAAACACCACTGCCAATTCAACAGCATAAATATATTTTAAAGGCATTTTAAAAGTTTAAATGAATAATTATTTATGTTTTTCAAGAGCACACAATTACTATATCATGCATGTTTATTATAGTAATATATTGTATTATCGGACAGTGTCTAGACTAGACAATGAATATGTTTACTTGGACATCAGCAATCTAAGGATTTGCCTTAATCTGAATAAGACAATAATATGACTAATGTGTTTACATGAGTTGCTTTTTAAATGTTTCTTTCATGATCCCGTTTTACATGTCATTCCACATGGATCTATTAATGGTATTGTCACCACATTATCCAAGTTTCCTCCAGAGTTTAATATAATTTCAGAAGTTGCATTTTTAAATTAATTTTACTTTAACTGCAATTCAGCAGTTTCATAACTTTCCTTCAGGAGCATTTCATTCATCCCCGTGACAATTCCTCCTCCGTGAGTAATTGGATGCAAATATGAATTAAGGACTGGTGGAAGAGTGTTGTTTTAATGGAATTTGATATGACACACCAAATGAAAAGAAAAAAAAAACAACGGTGGTCTGATTAGGGTGTTTACATGTCTGTACTGCACTTCAATAATGCCACTAAAATCGACATACTCCACATCTTAATTCCGTTTCTGTTTAGTTCCTTTATGGCTTTAGTCACATTAAGGTCTTCAAAAATCGCTGTTTATACGGTAGACTCTTAACCAGAGTATTGTTTAAATCATATTAAAATCAGATTATTGGTGTCCATGTAAACATACTCAATGTTTCATACATACAATATCAGCATTGACATTTTACTATCTGTAACTTTGCTTTAGAACTTGAATCCAAACTTAATATGGTATTATCATTAAAGAATATAGCATATTTTAAAAACAATCCATTGAACTTGTGTTTCCTTTCATTTTCTCATTTAAGGTACATTGAGCTGAATGTGAAGTGCTCTAGTGCAGTGGTTCCCAAAACGGGGGTCGCAACAACCACTAGAGGTCGCTAATGATTTTCAAGGGGTCACCAAGAGCATTCGTTTTTTTTTTTATAGGAAATTAATTTCATATATTAAATAATCCAATTCTGATTATTTGGGGGAAAACATATATAGAAAGATAAAAGATTTCATTAACATCGAGAATGTATTACAGTATATCGCGAGAGTGGCAACATAGCCC
Organism: Danio rerio; assembly: GCF_052040795.2. Lineage (NCBI taxonomy): Eukaryota > Metazoa > Chordata > Actinopteri > Cypriniformes > Danionidae > Danio > Danio rerio. Next base: position 52,655,134 of record NC_141028.1, on the reverse strand, counting down.
AGAGCTTGCGTTAGCAAGTTTATAAAAGACGCACCAAAGACAAGATATAACAAATCGCCAGGGAGGAGATTAAAATGAATGTGCAAAAAAGAAAGCAAGGATTTATTTGCATAATTATCTTGAATTCAGTTTCATTGAAGCAATGGACAAGGTGAGATTTGCGTGTCATCTGTGGTGACAGACTAGCAAATGAAAGCATGAAGCCCTGCAAACTAAAGAGACATCAGAGCACCAGACACCCACAGACAGTTAATAAACCCAAATAATTTTTCCTAAGAAAAAAATAACTTATGTCAAATAGACCTGAGAACAAAGGAGATGCTTTTACTAGAGCTGGAAATGTCAATAGACAGGCAACGGATGCATCTTTTGAATGTGCTCTCCTAATTGCCCAATCAAAAAAGAAATAATGTGCGATGCGCGGGTGGCTTTAAAACTAAAATCTCTACCTCTGTCCAATAATACAATAAAAGACAGAATGGCAAACGGCGTTGAGAACACGTTGGTTGAAAAGTTAAAGATGAATAACTTTTCAATCTAACTTGACAAAACCTTTACTGTGGCTGATGAAGCAATACTCATTGTATATGTGCAGTACACTGAAGACGCAGAAATAAAGCAAGACATACTTCTATCAACTAATTTGTCTACAACAACACGAGGGGAAGATATTTTCCACCGATTGACACGTACTTCACAAAACATCACATTGCGTATCATAATTTAGTTGCATGCTGCACAGATGGAGCTGCTTCAATGATGGGGAAAAACAAGGGTTTCAATGCACGTTTGAAGTAAAATGATACACTGTCAATCCCTGGCCAGCAAACAGCTAATGAACTTAATGAAAAGCTCTAGACAGTCATAAAGATCGTTAACTTTATTAAAGCGTCCGGTAAACAAGCAAATCTTTGCGGAGCTGTGTGAAGATGACATGCACCAGACACTCCTCCATAACAAAGTGCACTGGCTGTCAAGAGGTCAAGTGTTGGTTTGTTTTATTGAACTAAATGAAAAAAATTAAGTTTTTTAAACCGAACAATCCAAGACTATTTGATGAAATTACAGATGAGTTTCTTATTAGAACCTCATACCTGGCAGATATTTTCAGCCTATACAATAGCCCCTTTCACACATACAGACCTTTCCGGAAAATTGCCGGCAATTTTCCGGAAAGCTTGTATGTGTGAACAGGTCCTTTTTGAAAATACCGGTAAATTCGTTCTGGCTATTTTCCGGAAAGAGAAGTTGTAACATTACCAGCAATTTGCCGGAATGCTGCACTGTGTGAATGCAGAAGGAAGATTACTGTAATAAGCGCGTGCACGTCTAGAACGTGCTGACGTGAGACGTCTGCTTTAGCCAATCACAACAGTCAGACGCATTTACGTCCGCGCGGTTTATGAGCATAAAAGCCTTTGAATATTTTTCCAGACACATTTAGCTGCTAGAAGTTAGTCAGATCACGTTTATATGTTCTTCTTAATGCCAACTGTGTAAATAATCATCGATGAGATGCTTATGATAAGCCGTTGTTTGTTTACCTTCAAGCTTTGCATGTGCCTGTGAAACAGCCTGTGAGCGCCAGCACACGTACATATTATGAACATCTCGACATGCGAAAGTGATCCTGCGAAAGTTGTTCACAATATTGATCATCCACAGAGTTTGTAATTTAGTCAAATGTTTACAAATACAAGCGCAGCCGTCTAAAGCTCATTTGTGGTGAATGATGTCAGAATTTACCGGTATTTTGGAATGGATGTGTGAATGCTCTTTTCCGGAAAATTTCCGTAACGTCCTCGCCTGTGTGAACAGCGCTTTTTTGAATATACCGGTAAAGTCGTTCCGGAAATTTTCCAGATATTTACCGGTATCACTGTGTGAAAGGGGCTAATGAAACAAACAAACGCATGCAGAGCACAGATGCAAATGTGCTGGAATGCAAGGAAATTATTGACGCATTTATACACAGTGGACTTCAGAAAGTCCACAAACCGGGGGAAAGTTACCTGAATCCCTGAACAAAGAGTTCACATGTCACATGGAACGGGTACAGGAGGAAATGAAATCATGATTTTCGGATGTTGATGAACATGTCGCCAAATGCGCTTGGGTAATTGATTTATTTACCACAAAAAAGGAAGACGTGGAGTATTTAGAAGCGGAGGACGAGCTCTAAGATGTCTAGTCTAATTCTTTTCTGAGGAGATTCTTTACCGAACACAGGTACAAATGGTTCTGGCTGGTAAAAGGACACAACTTCGCACCCAAACTTGCGCACCATGCTACAACCACACCCATTCTGCCTTTCGCCACAACATACCTTACTGAGACTGTTTGTAGCTCTCTGGTAACCATCAAAACGAAGGCACGCAACAAGTTGGAAGTGCACAGTGACTTTCGTCTGGCTGTCACAAAAACCATGCCTAATATTCAATCTCTAGCCCCGGATATGCAGGCCCAGAGTTCATTTTTAAATAGCCTTTAACAATCTTTAAAAAATGTCAATGATAAAATAGGGGCTCCTGGAAAAAAAATTGGGAACCACAGCTCTAGTGGATATCACTAGTAAAATGAGAGGCTTCCTTTATTTTTAAAAGACAGGCCTCGTGTTGTGGTAGACCATGTCATCGACCGCCATCTCCAGGCCATGTCCTACCATCTTGATGAACTCACAGTGCTCAGGAATGGATTTTTCATCGTAAACAGCCACACTGCGGGTTTTCATGAAGTATGTTTTGGTTCTCACACTACGATGCCCTCTTGCACGTGTGACTGGAAGAGGAACCTGTTGCCCTTTAAGCACTTCTGTGCTGTTTTTAGATTGGTTGAAGGCTGGGGCTGGGAGACCTTAGTGCCCACATATAGGGATGACCACCTATTTTCTTTATATTCTGTGTTTACCGGGTTCCACTCCTCCCCAAAACAACAACGGCAACATCCCTCTCCAAGACCACAACAACCTTCTCCAAGACTGCTACACCCCTCTCCACGATGGCAACACCCCTCTCCAAATCAGCAATGACACCTCTCCCCGAGATGCCAACTACCCTCCTCAAAAAAGCAATGACGACAACCCTCCCCTGGATGCCAACACCCCTTCTCAAAAAAGCGAAATTGTGGCAGCTTACTCAGGGAAATCTCTGATCTCACTTATAATGTACAGGATTAGCAATTTTTGCTCTCCTTGAATACTCGCTTGAAGGATGATCTGGAGGATGTGAGGCATCATACCCCTCCTGATGAGACACTTCCTCTGTCTTATACGCCTCCATCAAAAAAATGACCTTTAATTGAAGTACCGTAAACCCCTTTGCATGGTTCCCTGAAAACATCCCTTTTCTGGAAGGTTTGGCCGCCGTGCAGAAAGCAAGCTTAAATATGTAAATGTAGATGTAATACAGTTTTTTTTTTTTTGCATGGTATTCATTATTAACACTTAATAATATAATAATATATTATAATAATGCTTATATATTAATATTATATATATATATCAAAGCTTATATAGCTTTCACATTATTATATATAATACATTTTGTTTTCTTTCATTATTTAATTATTTGTATTATTATATGGTACTACTTTGTGTGTAATACTTAGTATGCACTGTGTGTGCTCGTACATGTTTAAGTAAAACTGCAATATTTGTGTCAACTTTATTTCTGTATTGTTTAGATAAATGTAATTGTAATCCTTGCGCTGACTGCATCTTAACCTACCTTTACATTTGAGATGATCTTTGTTGGGTATTGAAGAGTTTTCTTGGAACATGAGTTCTTAAAAACACAAGATTTCAATTTTATAAGTGACCACACATAATTACAAATAAACAAAAAAAAAAAACAGTTCTATGCAGCATATTGGGATAACATTGGAATTAGAGAAACAAATTAGAAATTGCTTAATCTTAAATTTTTAAAGTTCCTGATTGTAAATATTTATTTTGTTTATAATATTATTACTTATTTATAATGTATTTATACTTAATATTTATAGTTTTACAAAAAAAAAGCATTTTGTGTTATTTGTATTAATGAACGGTGATTTCATAGTAATGACTTTTTTTAAACGATCGAGAGTTTGTGCCACCACTTGCGATGAGATTTTGAGCTACTTCCGGCCGCAGATGTATCCGTTATACCAACAACCGATCTACGTACCTAAGACTAAGCTTGGAACCAGGTAGTCAAAGAAGGAAGTCTATGGTGGAGAGTCATACCCAAGTCCCTGATTAATAATTTGGATGGTGTCGACGATGTTTGTCGGCCTGCTCCTTTTGTCTTCTAACAGCTCATTGCCGTTGAATGTGTTTCATTCCATGTTATTTTGCTTAATTGAAACCAATCATTGACTGCAGGTAGGCTGGTCGGTTCCACAGACCTGGGAAAGAGTGGTGGCTGAAATCCTAGAATGCACTGATAAAGAGTGATTCTTGGGGATTGTTGTTTGAGGAAATTCTGTGCATATTTGGACCAAAACTGTCAGGGTTCTGCCACTTTGGTCTTGTAAATTCTTGTTTTGGTGGCAGAGCTCTGACACTACTCAATGTCTGGTCCTGTTTCTGTCTCTGTGTGCGCGCGCGCCGTCGTGGGTGTACGCAGAGTGTGCGCGCTGCCACATGATGTGGCCGCGCGCGCTCTGCGTCCCTCAGACGCGCGCGCTCTTGTAGTAGTGTTTGTGTTTGTTCTGTCAGCAGCGCGCGGCTTTATTCTCGGCGCCTCCGTCTAGTTGGTTTCAGTTTTGGTTGGCGCTGAGATGAAGCATGCGCGTTGCTTATATGTGAGCGCACGGTAAGGTGTTTATCTATCGTGTGCTCGTGTCTTGCGTCTTTTGTCAAAGCACGTGGCTCGGTGTTTACATTGTGGTCACGTGCTTTTGTCGTGTGCTTCAGTGTTGTGTTATGTGAGCGCATGGCTTGTATTGTCTCTCTGTGTCATGCGCTCTCCCGTCTATTGTCTAGTCCCACCCTCCTTGTCAACCCATTATTAGTTAATTGTGTTCACCTGTGTCAATTTACTTTTTGCTTTATAATCCCCCTCATGTTTTCAGTCCTTTGTGAGTTCGTCGTCGAAAGTTTCCTGTCCTGTTGTGTCTAGCCCTGTCTTGTCCAGCCAGTCAAGTTTGTTTGTTCATTTATTTGTTTTATTAGAGTTTTTCCCCCTCGGGGTTGTTTGTTTTGCCTTTTTGTTTTCATTTTATAATTAAATAAAAACCCATTATTGCTGCACCTGAGTCCTCGCTCCTTTTCCCCTCACCGACCGTGACAGTACGAACTCACCAAAACAGAGGACTCAGCAGAAAATGGGTATCTTCCTTTTCCCATCTCCCTCTTCTCGTCCCTCTGCATGCCAGCAGAAGGAGCGTTTAGGCAGACTCCTTTCACTCCATCAAGGGGTATCTACAGTGAAGGAGTTTGCATACCAGTTCATCTACGCTGCAGAGGGGCTTGAATCTACAAACACTGCACTGAAGGAGGCGTTCAACGCTGGACTCAACAGCCCCCTTCAGGCCTGGGAGATGGGAATGCTGGGGATTTTAACATTCTGGCAGTTTGTGAGTTATGTCTACCACAGCCAGGGAAATGGTGGCCTGCCTCCACTTGGTCCACCGCCCCTCCCACTTACAGATTGCCAAATCCCCAGTCCTCCGATGACCCACCAACGGAGACGGAGGAGGAAGAACGGGTCAGCCTCACCTGTCGCCCACCCAGAGGTGACTGAACCTGCTGCAGCCCTTTCAGTTACCATCCTGGCTGCAGCATCACTTACTGAGGCACCCGCATCAGACACTGCACCAGTCCTGCAGGCAGTGGAGTATACTGCAGTGTCTGAAGAGGTGGCCAGCTTCCCGCCACCCAGACCAAGGAAGCGTCGGAGGAGAAAGGGCTCCTCCACCACAACGGCTCCAGCCCCAGAGCGCCCTCCAGTGTCGGCTCCAGCCCCTGAGCGCCCTCCAGTGTCGGCTCCAGCCCCTGAGCGCCCTCCAGTGTCGGCTCCAGCCCCTGAGCGCCCTCCAGTGTCGGCTCCAGCCCCTGAGCGCCCTCCAGTGTCGGCTCCAGCCCCTGAGCGCCCTCCAGTGTCGGCTCCAGCCCCTGAGCGCCCTCCAGTGTCGGCTCCAGCCCCTGAGCGCCCTCCAGTGTCGGCTCCAGCCCCTGAGCGCCCTCCAGTGTCGGCTCCAGCCCCTGAGCGCCCTCCAGTGTCGGCTCCAGCCCCTGAGCGCCCTCCAGTGTCGGCTCCAGCCCCTGAGCGCCCCTCAGTGCCGGTCCCAGTCCGGCTCCTCGCCCTGCCGGCGCCACCCAGACGTCTAGCCCTGCCGGCACCAGCCCGGCTCCTTGCCCTGCCAGCGCCACCCAGACGTCTTGCCCTGCCGGCCCCAGCCCGGCTCCTTGCCCTGCCGGCATCAACCAGACGTCTAGCCCTGCCGGCACCAGCCCGGCTCCTTGCCCTGCCGGCGCCACCCAGACGTCTCGCCCAGCCGGCCCCAGCCCGGCTCCTTGCCCAGCCGGCCCCAGCTCGGCTCCCTGCCCTGCCGGCGCCACCCAGACGTCTCGCCCAGCCGGCCCCAGCCCGGCTCCTTGCCCAGCCGGCCCCAGCTCGGCTCCCTGCCCTGCCGGCGCCACCCAGACGTCTCGCCCTGCCGGTCCCAGCCCGGCGCCTCGTCCTGCCGGCTCCCCTCTGGTCTCCAGCCCTGCCGGCTCCCCTCTGGTCTCCTGCCCTGCCGGCTCCCCTCTGGTCTCCTGCCCTGCCGGCTCCCCTCTGGTCTCCTGCCCTGCCGGCTCCCCTCTGGTCTCCTGCCCTGCCGGCTCCCCTCTGGTCTCCTGCCCTGCCGGCTCCCCTCTGGTCTCCTGCCCTGCCGGCTCCCCTCTGGTCTCCAGCCCTGCCGGCTCCCCTCTGGTCTCCAGCCCTGCCGGCTCCCCTCTGGTCTCCAGCCCTGCCGGCTCCCCTCTGGTCTCCAGCCCAGCCGGCTCCCCACAGGCCTCCAGCCCAGCCGGCTCCCCACCGACCTCCTGCCTTGTCTCCCCTGATAGACTCTCCCTGGGTCGTCCCTCCTGCTCCTCCCTGGTGTTCCCTCCCTGCACCCTGGACGGACCCTCCGGCTCCACCCTGGCTCCCTGCCGGGGCCCCCGACCCACTGAATCCACCCTGGACTGTCCCTCCTGATCCTCCCTGGTCTTGCCCTCCCATCCCTCCCTTGTTTGTCTTGTTGGGTCTGGCTTGGCTTCCCTCCCTCCCTCCCTTCATGTCGTCTTGCCTGTTCACCTCCCTGTCTTGTGTCTGTTGATGTTGCCTGTTTTGTTGTCTTTTAGTGTTTCTTGTCTGTCTTGTACCTTGTTGGATGTTCCCTTTAGGGACGCCAGGTGGCGTCCCTTTTGGGGGGGGGCTAGTGTCAGGGTTCTGCCACTTTGGTCTTGTAAATTCTTGTTTTGGTGGCAGAGCTCTGACACTACTCAATGTCTGGTCCTGTTTCTGTCTCTGAGTGCGCGCGCGCCGTCGTGGGTGTACGCAGAGTGTGCGCGCTGCCACATGATGTGGCCGCGCGCGCTCTGCGTCCCTCAGACGCGCGCGCTCTTGTAGTAGTGTTTGTGTTTGTTCTGTCAGCAGCGCGCTGCTTTATTCTCGGCGCCTCCGTCTAGTTGGTTTCAGTTTTGGTTGGCGCTGAGATGAAGCATGCGCGTTGCTTATATGTGAGCGCACGGTAAGGTGTTTATCTATCGTGTGCTCGTGTCTTGCGTCTTTTGTCAAAGCACGTGGCTCGGTGTTTACATTGTGGTCACGTGCTTTTGTCGTGTGCTTCAGTGTTGTGTTATGTGAGCGCATGGCTTGTATTGTCTCTCTGTGTCATGCGCTCTCCCGTCTATTGTCTAGTCCCACCCTCCTTGTCAACCCATTATTAGTTAATTGTGTTCACCTGTGTCAATTTACTTTTTGCTTTATAATCCCCCTCATGTTTTCAGTCCTTTGTGAGTTCGTCGTCGAAAGTTTCCTGTCCTGTTGTGTCTAGCCCTGTCTTGTCCAGCCAGTCAAGTTTGTTTGTTCATTTATTTGTTTTATTAGAGTTTTTCCCCCTCGGGGTTGTTTGTTTTGCCTTTTTGTTTTCATTTTATAATTAAATAAAAACCCATTATTGCTGCACCTGAGTCCTCGCTCCTTTTCCCCTCACCGACCGTGACAAAAACAAGCAGTTGCTCTATTCATTCTGATTTCTGTGGCAGTATGATCTGAGGAAATCATTTCTTGGTTGAGTCTCTCAGTTTGACTACTGAATTCGGGATGGTATCCAGATGTTAAACTGACATTTACATTAAGGGCTTTAAAGAATTCCGACCAAAAACGAGAAGTGAACTGCTGCCCACGGTCAGAAAAAATGTAATCTGGTTAATCATAAAATCGAGGGCTGTGGGTAGCTTGGGTAAATGTGTAAGTCGACATCCTTTGGAGAAACAATCAATTACAGTGAGAATGGTAGTGTTCCCTCTGGAGACGTGCAAGTCAGTGATGAAATCAATTGCCATGTGAGACCATCTCTGTGGGACAGGTAATGGCTGTAGCAGGCTGGCCGGTAATTGTTTTGAAGCTTTTGAAATGTTGCAGACCTCACAATTCTTAACATACCTGATTATATTAGACGTAGAGGAGGCCACTAGTACTTGTTAGCAATTATTTCAAGTGTGGCAATGACACCAGAATGACCTGTGGTGGGAAGGTTGTGGGTTAGTTAAAAGACTTGGTCTCGAAGATTGGTTGGCACATAGAGTTTTTATGGAGGGCACTTAATGGGAGTGGGGTCAGTAAGTAGTCCTTTGTAAATTTCATTTCAGAGATCCCACTGTATGTGCGCTACTATGATAGTTGATGGAAGAATGGGTTTGGAGACAATTAGTTAATCTTCAGTTTTGAACTGGCGAGATGAGGCATCAGTTTTTGGTTCTTGTATCCAGGCTGATATGTTACAACAAAACAAAGCATGTAAAGGAAAGAGCCCAACAGGCCTGGCAATGATTTAATTATTTGTCTAAACGTAGATATTGCAAGTTGCGATGGTCTGTGAATACAGTAAAAGGGAGTTTAGCTCCTTCTAACCATGTTACCATTGTTCAAAAGCTACCTTTATTGATAATAACTCACAGTTAACTATGTCATATTTTTCCTCAGCTGAGTTCAGTTTGCAAGAAAAAAAAGTATAGAGGTATAATTTAGCTGGATCACTATGTCGCTGTGAGAGAACTGCCCCAATACCAGTACTGGATGAGTCGACTTTTACAATAAACTCATGTTCAGGGTCTGGATGCTGTAAGATAGGGGCTGAGGAAAATCTTTGTTTGAGTTGAGAGAATGCCCTCTCTGCTTCTGTTGTCCAGACAATTTGTCATTGCCTCCCCTTTGCCATTGATATAAGTGGAGCTGCAATTGTGCTGAAGTTTCGAATAAACCTTCTATGGATGTTGGTAAATCCGAGAAATCTCTGCATTTCTTTAACTTTGGTAGGTCTGGGCCATTTACAGACTGCATGATCATCCATGGTGACTCCATTAGCGCCAATGACATATCCAAGAAAAGTGATGGATGTTTGGTGGAACCAAGACTTTGTCCATATAAACTAAAACTTATCCTCCCAGCATGTCTCGGAAAACATCTTTGATAAATGCTTGGAATATGGAGGGACTGTTAGCCAATGCGAAGGGCATGACTTTGTAGGAGTAGTGGCCAGTGGTGGTGGAGAATGCAGTTTTCCACTCATCACCATTTACGGATACAAATGAGATTCTAAGTGCTGTGAAAATCCAATTTAGTGAATACCTTTGCAGAACAAAGTGGCTCCAAAGCTGAAGAAAAATGAATGAATATGTTTATATATAAAAAAAATACTGTAATCTTCATATACATGTTCTGGCAACAAGTGTTATGGCTTTCAGCAGTGACATTTGCATTACATGTAACTGAACTACATGTGTGACAAGTGAACTGAAACATTGGTTATAAATAAAACAGTAGGGGGGAAAATTAATATAAATTCTTCATGAGCAATTTTCGAAGGAGACACAAATAAATTGTGGACGTTAATGCAAATGCAATGAGTTTGCAAATTTTTTTACTGATAAGATCAATAATATCAGGAAGGCAATCAGCTCATCCAATCAGCCAACATCAGACAAGCTCAACCACCACTTAAAAAAATTAGGCAAACTAACAGAGTTGGTATTGCTTGATCTCAGTTCCGCATTTGTCACTGTCAATCAAAGCATACTTCAGGATAGGCAGGAAAAGGGTTCGGCTTTCTTAGGCAGTCCTCAAATGGTTCAAATCGTATCTTGAAGGGAAAGGTCACTATATCAATGTAGGTAACCATAGGACGAGGTGGACACCCATGAAGAGTGTAATCCCACAGGGTTCAATTCTGGCACCTCTACTGTTCAACCTTTATATGCTCCCACTAAGCCAAATAATGAGAAAGAACCAAATGTTCTACCACAGTAATGCTGAATCAATATCAGGCACGTGCACACATAGAGCTCAACCTGTGCAGTGCACATGCCCTTTTTAGTCTTAGATAGAAAGTGCACTTCCAAAATGATCAAAAGTGCCCCCGCGACACACACCCCTCCTTCCCAGTAGGCGCGCGACAACATCGCTCTTGAGTATGTGCGCCCCCAGTTTTTTCAGGAATCAGTCTCATGCTCACCACTCCTCCATGACCACCACAGCATCTGATACGGCCTGGATACAGCCTGGTCCAGGATTATGGAAACCTCAAAAATAATAAAAAAAGAGAGTAACATATGCTTAGATGCTATCAAATTATAATGTCTTTTGGGAAGTGTTCCCGGGTCCAGTTGCCCTAAATAATGCAGACTAACAATCCTTTAGAGGATTTGGATTTCATCAAAAGCGTTTGTGTTTTATGCTGATTCAAAGAGATGTGTCTTCAATCTAGTTTTAAACTGACAAGAGTGTGTCTGCTTTCCGAATTGTGTTAGGGAGGCATCTTAAAATCATTGCAAGAATTAGATGCTTTGTTTCCATTGAAGATTTAAAGAAATTTGTTCATGCTTTTATTACCAGCAGGTTGGATTACTGTAATGGACTTTATACCGGTCTTCCCAAAAAGATAATCAGACATATACAGCTGATCCAGAATGCTGCTTAAATAAAATTACACATTAAATTACATTGGAAATTTGCATTTTTGCCGCAACTAATTTATAAATGAGTCTGCATCAGCTATATAAAAGAGAATCCCTTTATTTAAGTGAATAAAATACCGTACTTACTGTAGTTCAACATTAATAAAGCTCCAGCCACACACCTGATTCGTGTGTGTATGTGTGTGTGTGTGTGTGTGTGTGTGTGTGTGTGTGTAGAGTAGATGAAATTAACTGGAGAAGCAGGCAGTGGGCCAAACCCCTGTGAGGAACGGTAGAAGGAACTCCTGGTCTCCAAAGTTTAATGATCCATTGCTGAGAATTAAGAGATTCAACATTATATTTTTATTATATTTTTAATTTCAGTTGATTTCATCTAAGGCTGTGACTGTGGTTTTGTTTTTTTCTTTATCTGTGGTGTCATAATCAGTGCCCAATCATCATTTAATTAATTGCTTAATTATCTCATTATCTTTAACTGTGAGCTGAGTAAATTTTACTGTGTACATTTTTTACTGTGTACAGTGAAAATATTAAAGTTCATGTTCGATCTGGTTGAGGACAGAGAAAGGCTGACATTGAGAATAATGGCTCATTTCCACTAACTGGTACTGTACGGTATGGTTTGGGTCGGTACGGGTCACCTTTATCAGGCTTGCGTTTCCACTACCAAGGGTACTCTTTTGGTGGGCATGGTGTATGACAAAGTTTCAGTCGCATCATTCTCGCTCGAGAAAATGTCTACAATAAAGCTGTACGGGTCGATCATATATCATATAAGAAGCACTTCTCACAAAACAGAGGCTTTACACACATAAATACTTGTTTATAAATGTTTATTACTAATTTTTCCATGAAGAGGATTTGATTATAACTGCAGATCAATGACAGCGCGAAATAGCCTACAGTAACGTCTGCAATTATATTAAATAAATTAACATATATGAACACATACAGACTTTTACAGTCTCTTATATGTTATCAATTACAGGAAAACTACACTCAGCATACATTTAGTCCTTAATTAGGTTCAAAACAACACAAAATATAGCCTACAGTCAGTGAAAACCTCTCATCTGTGTCTTTAATCTTTAGCAGCACATGTAGCCTCTGTTAGAGAGTCACTCCATCATTCTGAGTTCATATTAGTCCAAAAGGTGATGATAACAAAATAAAACAAGGCAGTTTGTTCACGTTTGTTCATGTTTGCTGAAGAAATAACGTGCTGCTTCTTTCCCGGTTTCTCCTTTTTTTCGCGCTTCACTCTCATGTTTGTCAGTGTCTGGCATAATTTTGAAAAGCACGCCAATAATCAAGCTCACGTTATTATTATCAGCTCAAGAAGTTTATTATTTCAGACATGGATGCGCGTCGAGCGTAAGCAAGAAAGCGAAACCGTTCGCACTTCAGACTGGCTCATAAAAAACTATGAGGCACAGGGTAGATTCTGCTTTACTCCATGGCTTTGTGGCTGTTCATCAACACGACGACAAGGTCTGTTTGAGCCCGGATCGACCATGGCTCGTTATTATAAGTATATATAATTCCGCTGTAATCTCTCGCTGTGTATTTCAAACATGGCTGCGTGTCTAGCTCCGCCTTTTGGTACCCTTTCTCGTGTTTGGCACCCTTTCCAAAGGGTGCCGAAAAAGTGGTACGGTACGGTTTGGTTCGGTACGCCTTTTGACAGTGGAAACGCCCATAAAAGCGTACCAAATCGAACCGTACCGTACCACTCAGTGGAAACGAGCCATAAGGGTAAACAACAAAGAATTTATAGTTGTGTAAATGTTGTACTAATAGTTGTCTGAATTATTATTTTTAGGTGATTGCAATCAATTAGGCTACATATAGATACTCTATATTTCTATGCACTTTAACTGAGAAGAATTTAGTTCTAGGCATAGTTTTATTTCCATTTCTTAAAGTTTCTCAAAGTGTCTGAATCCTTTTTGAGTTCATATGTACTGTAATTATTGCACCATAGGGGGCCAATCACACGGAATGCATTTACATTCCAAAAACGCGAGGTGCAACACACTAGAGATCTGCACAGGACTGGATTTTTAATCCTGCTCCTGCCAGGTTTTATTCCGCACCCGACCACTCCTGCCGTATATTCAATCTTTGTTCACCGGCTGCCCGATCTGCCTCGTTTTCTACCCGACTCGACCGTTCCCACTAAATTCAGATCTAGTTTCCAAAATTTCACATTAAAATTGGGCACTACCAAAAGAGAAAGATAACAGATAAAAGTGTAGGCTGTGCTAGGATTGTAGGCTAAATGTCAGTTTTGTTTGCCTCTTTGTAATGAGACATAAATGCCGCGTGACGTGCCGTGAGGTTTGTGGCTACATATCTACTGAATATATTTGCCAACTACCAATTGTGTTTTACATGCTTTTTCCGCTCAGAGTTGACTTTTTTCAACTGTGAGCACACGGCAACCAAAGGGCAAAATGCGAGGCACAGCAGGTGGTTATAACGCCAGGCGCGCAGGGCTCATGAGCAGCACGCATTATTACGGCCATTATTAAATCATTCAAAAAAGGTGCCTTATGCATGTTTTTAAACTGTGGATGTTACTGTTATAGTAATCAGTTGTTATTGTAATACATTTTTTAATGCCATCAGTATGTAAGAATGTTGTAGCTACAGTATGTCACAAAAGTGAGTACACCCCTCCCATTTCTGCAAATTTTGATTTATATCTTTTCATAGGACAACACTGCAGAAATGACTTTTTGACACAATGAAATGTAGTCAGTGTAAAGTGTGTATAGCAGTGTAAATTTATTGTCCTCTCAAAATAACTACAAATGCAGCCAATAATGAAAAAACTGTGTTAACCGCATCAGCTAAACTCTCCCCACTCTATTTTTTTCTTTTGTTGTTAATTCCGGAGGACAAACGTCCAAAAAACACAGTTTTTCTCCGGTCTACCTCCGAAAGCATCACCTTCAATTCACATTCTGTTCAAAGTTTTTCTTTTTGCTTGCTTTTGCCATTGCTTTTTCGTTGAGTTTTGCCAAAGTAGAGTCATTAGCATATTCATACGGGGGAGGAGGCAGGGAGGGGTTTTGTGCTCGTGCATGTTGTGCTCAGTTTCACGTTCATTTGGATGTACAAAAGAATATGTGCGGCATTCGGCGTACGCAGTGTTTCATACAGTTTTCAGTCCTGTAGGACTCCTTCTTCAGCTTGACAGCATCCCTTATTTCCGGCTCCTTCCCTCCAAGTGAGGTGACATTACATGTTCGATCGGGTTGTCGTGGTCCTAACCTTCGACCACCACCCGTTCCACAATGCACCGGCCCCTTACGGCTCCCCCTGCAGGTGGTGGGCCTGCGGGAGGATGGTCCCACATCGCTCCTTCGGGAATAAGCCCGACCGGGTTCCGTGGGAAAAAACCCGGCCACCAGGCGCACGCATACGAGCCCCAACCCCAGGTCTGGCTCCAGGGTGGGGCCCCAGCCGCGCTATACCGTACAACATCACAGTCTTTGATGTCACTGAACTCATAAGGGGTTTTTTAACCGCACTTAGTCTGACCTGCCACCTAAGACCTATTTGCCTTGTGAGACCTTACCAGGGGCATTAGCATCCAACAACATAGCGCTTAAGGATCACTCAGGCACTCAAACCCCTCCACTAAGGTAAGTTGGCGGTTCATGGAGGAGGTGTGTAACTCCTTTTGAGAAAAGAAAAAAAAGAGAAAATGCTTACAAACTTCTAAGTATATCTTAGCTTTCTTAGCTTGTTTCTCAAGAAGATTTTCATGAATCTGGTGACAGTTTAATAAGATAACATGGTAATTTTACCTCCCTTTAGGAAATTGGTTTGACTTACCCTGAGTTCCCCTCATTTCAGCATTACCATGCTCAGGGTTTTCACTTGACCTTGTTTCTGATATGGGCCTCTGGAATGCTCATTTGTTTCAAGGCACTAGAGTATTGCTCAAGATTGCCTGCTGACAACATATTATTACTCACTGACTCTCTAACTTGGTTTATTTCCTGCTCCCCTCTAATAGTTATTAATTTTACCACAAACACATTTCTAGATTTTTATTAATTACATTTCTGATGTTGACAACACTCAATTCAACAATTCTACTAATAACAACATAATTACTGGATATGTATATGTTTAATGATCTTTAGTTCCTCAGAACATGACAATTACATAGACAGATTACACAGATCTTTTTTTCAGCAGTTTCATAAATCAGTAAAACATGTACCAAATGATAAGTCAACCACATCGAAGCCTGTTACCTTCTACACAGATCATGGTGTGTCAACACACATTGTCTGTAATTCATCAACTCAGAATTTCGGTGGGGCTTCTCCATGTTGATCAATAACCCTTTTTTACTGTTTGATCTTTTTGAGCAGTTGTGTATGTACGGGACACTTTTAACCAACCTTTAACATTTGTCAGTCAGAATTCTCATTCTTTGCTTGGCTAAACACTATTAGACCAGGCTTGTTCAGCTTCATTCGGCTGCTCCTTTGCTTCATGCAGCAGCCAAACATGGAAAACTTGTCCTGGCTCTTTCTAGTTCTAAGCTTGTTAACAGCTGTATTTAGTAAATCATCTGTATTGATTTCACAATGCACTCTGCAGAAGGTAAGTGTTTTTAAGCGCTATTTAAAGGCAGATTTATAACCATTTAAGGATGTTTACTGTAAAATCTAAAGTATCAGTGTTAGGGAGGTTACTTTGGAAATGTAATAGATTACAGATTACTCAATTAAAAATGTAATAAGTAGTGTACTTTTTATTTATAAAAGTAAAGTAACTGATTACATCTGATTACTTTTAAATTTCTAATGGATTTTTTAAACTTTTTTTCTTTCGCTCTGTTTACCGTTAGAATTTCTATGTATTAACATTATATTAATTTAATTTTAAAGTACAGCCGCCACAAAACCAAACTTTATAACAAAAATGTTTACTGTTGTTACAAAATCCAAATTTTAGTTAGTTGTGCAAGGTGATTTTTGTGGCATTTGCAATAAAAATATTACATCTAAGCTATTTTTGCTATTTTAATTTTTAAATCGAAGCAACTTACATTCAAGTCAATCACATCTTAGTTATCAGTAAAACTGTCAATGGCACATATGAGGCATGATTGTTCAGTTCAGTTATTTACTGCAAATAATATGTTGTACTTTATATACACGTTATATATTTTAGTATATAACAGCAAAAACTAAAAATCTAATAAAACCAGATGTTACACATTTTAAAATACTAGTAATTTATATTTAATAGTATAGTACATATGTTTAAAACTCTTCATTAATAAATTACACTACAAAATGTAGTGTCAGTAGTAACTATCATGAACTAATAGTAATTACCATAGTATACTTTAGCCTTTACTATATAGACCTCCTCTCCCTAAGTCATCTTTTTATGAAGCAAATTTCTCGTGTTAGCTTTGGTTGGCGATGTCACAGACCACAGAGAGAGGTGGCAGTAATGCACCAAAAAGTTTGTTGTCGACCACTGAAAAACCGGTAGAAAAAGAAATGGTCATTTTCGCCATCATATGGCTTTAAATGTATTAATGTTTTTTGAAACCTAAATAGTAACCAAAATTAACAAAATAATAACCAAATATTTAATTTTAGTAACCAAATATTAAAATAGAAAGTTCAGATAGTATATGCAAATCTCTATCTATCTATCTATCTATCTATCTATCTATCTATCTATCTATCTATCTATCTATCTATCTATCTATCTATCTATCTATCTATCTATCTGTCTAATTTCAACAATGAATTTGTTTTTCTCTCCAGGATTTTTTAGATTCACTGAAACCTCAAGATTTATTTTATTATTTTGATACTATTTCTACTAAATCAGGTAAGTCTGATATTCACAGATTCGATAGAAGTAGTGGTCACAAATGAGGAGTCGGGCTAACAGGGTTAAGGTTTACAGAAAAGCCATTACTTTGTTTATTTTGTCTTTATAAAGTCAGTATATATAAAGGTGAACATGTATACACCTTAACATTATTGGTCAATATTTTTCAGTGCCTCCCTTTGAGATAGTGTGGGTGAACTGCTCAAGGAATGAGTTTATCAAAGGGCTGTGGAGGTGTTTGTTTCAGACCAAAGGAGAGAGCTTTGAGCTGGTCCAACACAGTGCTAAACAAGCAGTGTCCTGTCCCACAAGTCTAGAGATGATAATAAATTCAACGGTCAGCATGGTGAAGAAAAGAGAGGATATGTGTTGCGAGCAGCTGAAGTTACTACGACCAACGCATACAAGAACACTTCTCCCTGTCTGCTATGGAAAATTAGTAAGCTTATGTTATTATATATATATATATATATATATATATATATATATATATATATATATATATATATATATATATATATATATATATGACCAATAATGTTGTATGCATTGCAATATTTTAAGCAAAACTGCTATTACTCTGCTAATTAGCAGTCCTTCACACTCTGCTCTTACTGGTGGAATGTGTAATCAACGAAGATTGGCTATCAGGCTGGCCAAGTTTAGCCAGGAAACCCCAAACACTAAATTGGCCAATCTTTTGATTTTATTGTCCAACCCCTGTTTAATGTTATTGTCCTGTAATGTTATTGGTGTTAAGCTTCTCTCACACTGGAGTTTGAGCTAGTGAAATTCTGTCGCACGGCGCTGCGAAAAGGGGAGTGATTAAATACGATGATTAAAAATAAAAAAAATTGAGCAATTGGTCTATATTTTAAATTTCTGTCTAGAGAGGTCATGTTTTGATTCTCGATTGGTCTCACGCTGTCAAGTGATGTGATTTCTCAGGTCAGAGTTTACCAAGCTTGAACTCTTCAACGCAGCGAACTGTGAAACTTGTCGCATGAACTTGCGTTTCCAGTCTGACGAATTCGCGTGCGTGTGAATGGAAGTCTATGGGGGAAAAAATCCAGTGTGACTGCAGCTTATTTGTTGTTATGTGTTGTGCAGAGATATAAAGTATGTCTAATTATTAAAATCTGTGTTTGTCCTTAGCAAGGTTTGATTCAGTCAGGAGAAATGAGGCTGTATATTCGCCCAGTGCTCGAACAGCACATAGACAATCTGAAGGACCTTACTATGGATTTACCTCCCGGTGTTCCTCATTTGCTAATAACTCAGACATTACCAGTGAGGACACGTCTTAAACAGCCCAAGAGTGAGCACACATTTTACTGGTTAATATACACAGTGTACAGTACAATATCACTAAACTTAAACAGTCCACAGGAATACATTTTATCTTAATAATAATTCATCTTTTCCATTTCTTTGAGGGGACATTTAAACCTGATTGTTTTTTCAACTTGAGTATTTTTTGCTTGTTATTCCATATAAATATGCAGACATCTTATGCCTGCGCTTCAATTCTTATTGTTTTTTCAGAGCCTTTTGTAATCAATTTGAGGATATACAGATTTTTCTTTATTTTCTATAAATTAAAGGGCACATAGTTTACCCCTTTTTTTTAGATCTAATATTAATATTATAGTTCTTCTGAGTGTGCCAGTTTAGGTTCAGTTCAAAACACAGTTCAGATTTTTTATTATAATGTGTTAAAAAGTTTTATTTTGAAGGCATGTACAGAGCTCACTGTTTTAGAGGCATGTTGCTTCATTAGTTTTGACTTCCCGCCCAACCTAACAAGGAGACGGATCCAAGAGCTCCCCCGCTCTGTCTGTTTGGCAAAGACAGGCAGACAGAGAGAAGCAACATGAGTGAGAGGACCAGCATTTAGCCGTACATTTATGACTAGGACTCAGATCAAGCAGAGAGTATAAAATCATTTGTGTCTTTTTATAGTTTTATAGCCAACTGTGTGCTAGTTTAAAGTGCTAATCTTGTACACCGGGACTAATAACCACGCACACTGAATTAACTTTGACTGAGGCACCAGATGCGCCGCTCGGAGCCACGACACGGCACACTAGACAAGCACATTCGGATGTTATTTAAAATGAAACTATTCAGATGGAGCTCTGTGGCACGGCTGAAATAGGAAGTGTCCCGAATTGTGGCTGGGCGCCGCGGACTGCTGCCGACTTGAACGCCATTGTGTGCACCCTGATAGAAACCTATGTTTAGAATTCTAAAATGCATGGCGCTGCGTGATGCGACACTGAGCGGTGCTTCTGGTGTGCGGCCTGCAGGCAACGTCGTTATTTTATTTTCAATTGAGGGCACACGTAAGGCAACGCGCTCGCACTTTCCAGCTGCACCTAGTTAAGATCACAGGGAGCTTCTGTGACCGCGAGAAATGCAAAAGGCTGAAGTTTAAGGTAGACGCATTGAAAAGTACACGTTTGCAAACCTACCTACAAACAAACTAAGTTACAAACAATAATTCCCATTACAGCGATCATGTGGTGAATGTTGATCTTGTGTTGAGCCCAATGAGCCTTATATCTAAAAATAGAGCAAGGGTGTTCCTTTGGTGACATCGCTTTGACTCACACGCTGAAAATGGCGGACGTGGCCTGTCAATCAATATTGGTGAGCGGGGGGCGCACTCCTACATTAAGTTGCGGTCAGTCTCAAAACCGCTCCATTTGGTCCACCGTTTTTATGTTGTTAAATTGAAAAAAAAAGGACGGTGTGTTTATAATACCCCAATATGACAGTCTATACACTATACCTACACATATGTCTGTCCAAACCATAGGTGCCTTTTAACATTTTAACGCTGTTATAAGGAGACTACAGAGTCTTTAAGCATGAGCAACTCAATTATTACCTCAAACAATTTACTCAAAATACTAATTCACACAGGAATTTATCTTTCTCATAAAGTCACTGAATTATTATTTGAACAGACTCAGTTATAACACTGACAGTTTGTTGCTCAGATACACAATAGTCTGTAGTGCAAGCAGAGCAAAAACAGAGCACCATTGCATCTTAAATTACTTATTATTCATTCATTTTCCTTCGGCTTAGTCCCTTTATTCATCAGTGGTTGCCACAGCAGAATGAACTGCCAACTTACTCAGCATATGTTTTACACAACGGTTGCCCTTCCAGCTGCAACCCAGTAGCTACTTAGAAACAACCATACTCACTTATTCAAACACATACACTACGGCCAATTCAGTTTATTCAATTAACTTATATCGCATGTCTTTGTACTGCGGGGGAAACCGGAGCACCCTGGGGAAACCCACGGCAACACGGAGAGAACATGCAAACTCCACACAGAAATGCCAACTGACCCAGCTGGGACTCGAACCAGCAAGTGCTAACCACTGTTGCTGTTTACTTACACTTTACATTAAGTAGATTAATAATGACAATTAAAAAATGTAATACTGACTCTAATATACAATATGAGTACATTTATTGTTAATAACGTTTCTGCTGTTCATACAGTGATCTGCATTTGTCCTAGGTCAGTTCAGGTTACGGAGGTCACCTCTGAGGTCAGAGGTCACATATCTGGAGCTAGCAGTGGTTGTTGGTCCTGATGTCTACGAAGTTCATCGGCAAGACACTGAGAGATACATCTTAACCAACCTCAACATTGTATGTGTTTGTCTAATCTCAAGTCTTGCTTGTGATTATATACTTATTTACAATAACTTTGACAAATATACCATACACTACCTGACAAAAGTTTTGTCAACTATCCAGGTTTTAGGAATAACCCATACTTGCTTGACTTTTAGTTGATCATTTGGTATCGGAAGTGGCTTATATGAAAGGCAAAGGCCTCTAGAGTACGCTTATTTTACCAAAATAAAATAAGTTCATGCCTGAATTTTAAATTATTCAATTACGACAATAAGGTCTGACTTTGATTAGACAAGTCTTGTCACTTAAGAGAAACAATGTACAGTATAGAACATGGGTGGCCAACCCTGTTCCTGGTGAGCCACCTTTCTACAGATTTCAGTTGCAACCCATATTAAACACACCTGCCTGTAATTATCACGTGGTGTTCAGGTCCTAATTAATTGGTTCAGGTGTGTTTTATATGAGTAGCAACTGAAATCTGCAGGAAGGTAGCTCTCCAGGAACAGGGTTGGCCCCCTGGTATAGAATGTAAAGTCATGGTGCAGTGGAAAAATAATTTAATATTGTATATGACTACCATAAGCTTAGACAATGGCATCCATACATGCAATGACTCAAATATTTATTAATAAAGTCATCTGGAATGGCAAAGAAAGCATTCTTGCAGGACTTCCAGAGTTCATCGAGATTCTTTGGATTCATCTTCAATGCCTCCTCCTTCATATTACCCCAGACATGCTCAATAATGTTCAGGTCTGATAACTGGGCTGGCCAATCCTGGAAAACCTTGACCTTTTTTGCTCTCAGGATCTTTGATGTGGAGGTTAAAGTATGAGGAGCAGTGCTATCCTGCTGAAGAATTTGTCTTCTCTAGTGGTTTGTAATGTAATGGGCAGCACAAATGTCTTGGTACCTCAGGCTGTTAATGTTGCCATCCACTCTGCAGATCTCTCGCACACCTTATACTAATGTAATGTAACCCCAAACCATGATTTTTCCTTCACCAAACTTGACTGATTTCTATGGAAATCTTAGGTCCATGTGGTTTCCAATAGGTCTTCTGCAGTATTTGTGATGATTTGAATCCAGTTCAACAGATGATTCATCAGGCAAATCTACTTTCTCCCACTTTTCCAAATGATCAACTAGAAGTCAAGTTATTGTCTTTCGATCTTATAACTTAGATCGACGACTTTTGTCAGTTAGTGTATGGTATAAAAGTAGTGCAAAAATACTGTTATTAAATATCTACTGTACACTTGCAGGCCTCTGAGCTTTTGAGAGATGTTACCCTCGGTGCCAATATAAGGGTTCACCTTGTCCGTATGATCATTCTTACAGAGCCAGAGGTATAAGTGACCTAATGTTGTACACAACAGTTATCATGTTAGCCACTAGCAAAATAAAGTTTGTTTTAATCCACAGCCAGACATCCAGATCTCAGAAAACATCACATCATCTTTAAAAAGTGTTTGCGAATGGGGTCAGAAGGTCAATCCTGATGCTGACAGTGATCCTTTACATGCAGACCTACTGTTATATATTACCAGGTGTAGCCTCTAAAAGACTCTCACACTACTTAAAACTATTTTTTCAATATTGTACAAACCATTTATTAAATTCTAGATATTATATTATATTATATTTATATTATATTATATAGTAAATATAATTTTCTTCCAAACAATTTTAAAAATAATAAATGTTTCTTCATATTTGCTGTTTAGTAACTCTCTTTGACATCACTAAGGTTTGATTTGGTGTTACCCAATGGGAATAAGCTTGTGAGAGGTGTAACTCAATTTGGTGGAGTCTGTTCCACTCAATGGAACTGTGTTATTACGGAGGATACAGGCTTTGATCTTGGCATCACTATTGCTCATGAGATTGGCCACAGGTGAGCTTGAGAACATTAGGTATATCCAGTAACTAAAATTTAAAAAAAAAAAAAATTGCTGAAATATTTTAAACCATGTTTTGCCTTATTGTTTCATCAGTTTTGGCATAAATCATGATGGAATAGATAACACATGCAGTTCTAGTGGCTTCATGATGGCATCTGATGGAGGTTATAACAGCGTGGATCTCACCTGGTCCCAATGCAGCAGGGCTCAGCTCTACAGCTTCTTCAGGTGTCACTCACTAAATTCATCTTTTTATTATATATATGTTTTTAGCTTTCTTTGCAGCATTTAAAATTTAAATCATTAGTGGAGCTGCTGAAAATTTCCATCACCTAAATATATTACATAAAATATATTACAATAGAATCATTAATAATAATGCTGTTGTACTACATTTTCAAAAAGACAGCCTGTGTGTGTTAGAGACTTCTTTACATTTTTTTGCTTTTAAATCTTACAGACAAAACCAAAATAACTTTTTTTCATAAATGAGAGTTTTCCTCCTAACATAATTGTTTTCGTTCCCTGCTATGTAGTGCTGGTAAGGCAGAGTGTGTTCAGGATGTGCCAGTGTTGGGTGGTTCAGTGCAGGACTGGAGGCCTGGTCTTTTCTATGGAGTGGACGATCAGTGCCGTATAGCATTTGGCAGCTCAGCAACTGCTTGCTCTTTCACTAATGAAGACATGGTGAGTGAGAATGACTCTCAGTAGACATGTTTTTTTTTTCTGTGCAAATCATCAAAAACTCTCCTAAAATGTCCACATTTGATGTCTGATTGGTTTGCATTCAGCAGATTGTTGTGTGTTAAAAATGTGGAGATGTGAATGGAGAGAGACTGGTCTGTAATTCTCAACCAATGAGATGTTGAGTTTAGATTTTTTGAGCAGAAGGGTTACCCATGACCTGCTTAAAAATGGTTGGGAATGAATGTTACAGTGTGAAGTAAAATGTTGATGTGTGTTAGGGTCAGCACTATGGCCGTGGAATTGTCTTGCAAGATGTGTGACGGGATTGGGTCTAGAGGGCAGTTTGTGGGATTGGTAGAGTGGAAAGTTTGAATTCTTCTTCCTCATTAAGGAGGGAGATTTAGAAGAGTGAATTTCTGAGGGTGTTGTTTGATGGAGATTTGGATTGTATGTCGTGGAAAACAGCCTTTATTTGAGTGTTTTTCTGGGAAAAAAGTGGCCCTGTGAAAAATCCTCACCTCATAAGGAGGTAGTGGGAGCAGGCAGGTGCATAAGTAGGGCTTAACCTGAACAGGTAGGGCACATGCCTTTTTTCCCTTGGAAAAAAAATGCCCCTCGCGATCATCCAAATTCTCCTCCTCTCAGAACATCTCTGAGATGTCTCTCAGCACATCGGACAGCACAGGTGTCAAATTCAATTCCTGGAGGGCCACAGCTCTGCACAGTTTAGTTTCAACTCTAATTAAACACATCTGATTAAACTAATTCAGTCATTCAAGCTTGTTTTCAATGTGTTGAAGCAAGGTTGGAACTAAACTGTGCAGTGCTGTGGCCCTCCAGGAACTGAGTTTGACAACCCCAGATTAGAGGAAAAAGAGAGCATTGGCCTGGTGGAGAAAGAACAGATCTACACAGAATATTAAAGTGGAACAGAATGCTTCTGTTGCACTTATAACATCAAGAGGTGAGAACTGTGTGTGTGAAGGAAGAGAGGATGTGAGGAGGACTGGGAGGACAAATTGTGTCTAAAAGAGATTGGTTGGGAGGGTGGCTGTGTGGTTTTGGGGAGCAGTCAAATGTAATGCTAAAACAGAGTGCAGTGCTATGGAGACTGCATCTTCTGTGCTCCTGTTGCCACGGTAGGCAAACTGATGTGGGTCCAGTGTGGATGGCAGAAAGTCTTTCAGGTGTGCCAGGACCAACCGCTCGAAGCACTTCATGATGATAGGTGTGAGTGCTACAGGGCAGTAGTCATTCAGGCATGTTGGGCTGGAGTGTTTCGGCACTGGCAAAATAGAGGTGGTTTTAAAGCATGTTGGCACAGCTGCTAGGTTAAGCGATAGGTTGAAAATGTCTGTGAATACCCCAGCGAACTGTTCTGCACATGCTTTGAGGAAGCACCCAGGAATACTGTCTGGTCCAGCAGCCTTACGCACACTGATCCGACTCAGTGCGGTGTAGACTTGTGAGGAGGTGAGTGTGATAACTGAGTGGTCGGTTGAGGATGTGATCCTGGTGTAGGGCAAGGGTTCGTAAATCGATTGAATGAATTTGCCATTCTAGCACAAGTTGTTAGTAAATCTGGTCCAAGTGTGATCCCAAGTTCCATCTGTGGTTTCCCCTTATTTTCCAAAATCTGAGATAATTTTTGCAGTCTCAGTTTGAAATTTTCATCTTTGGAAAAGCCTTTAGCTGATTCCATCTATCTGTAGGTGTTACTCATCATCACAAATTTTTTTGTATTGCTTCGGGTTAAGTCAAGTGTTGGCCCTATGGTGTTTTCTGGTGCCTTCACGTCTTCTTCTTTCATCACCACTGTAGGTTGGGCTCAGAACTAAGCCATGCTCCTTATCTCCATCTTTCCTGCTGTAGTTCACTATCATACTGGCTATCTTTTGCGTGGCTTGGGGGTCTCATCCATCACAGGGTCATCTGTGGTCTCTGTTACAGGCAACTCCTTTATGGGAGTCAACTTCTAATGGTTTCTCCTGACACTTTCCTTTCATTAGAAAGTGATCTCGTTTAGGTGTCTACAGCCACCTTCTTGGGGTTCTATCTATACTTGTCATACTTGTTTTTCATTTCTGCTCATTAGATTGCCTTGTGCACATATATCCGTCAATTCTATTAGTCCTTCGCCTGGGCTTGTTAGTGTCACATCCTCAGTCTGATCATGCTGTCTGTTCCCCATTTCTGTTTACTTCTGGTGAGCGCACGTGAATGTTTATTTTGATCGCTCCCCGTATCTCTCCTCCCTCTCGTTACCCTATTTACCATCTATTAAGATTGATTTTCACTCACCTGCACCCTATCAGTGATTCCTCTCGTGTCCTATTTATTCCCCTCCTTGTGTGTAGTCCAGTGCTAGATTGTTGTTTTGCGAGCGCGCCCACGCCGAGCCGCTCGCGTCTGGTCTCGTCTTGTCTCCTGTCGTGGCTCTCCTGTCCTTTCCAACTCTGTCTTGTTGTGCTGCTCCACGCCAGAACCATCTTCTTGCACTTTGCCTCTCCTTAACCTCCTCTGTTCCCAGGCCGGACTGCTTCAACCTCTCGGAGCCCATCGGCTTCAACTGACTGCCGGCTTCCTCTCCCTCGCTCACGCTCCACTTCCGCATTCCCCTCACGGCAACGTACCAGCACGCCCCCTGCCGGGTAACAGTATCATAGACGCTATTGTTTGCATTTATTTTTGGATTTCCCCGGCTGTCTTTTGCTTTCTCTTTTTTGAAGATTGTGAACTGGGCGCCCCCTTTTGGATTTATTTGGTGACAGGACCCGGTCTCTGTTGTCAAGGACTTAACAGCGCCCTCTTCTGGGAGTTTTTTTTTTATGCAGTTTTTTTGTTTTTGTTTTTCTCCTATTTTTTTCTGCAAACGCCCAGTTGGATTTGATTTGCACCCTTTTAGGGTAATTTTTTGATCAAGAATAAAAACTCTTAACCTGCACTTGTGTCCGCCTGTGTTCCCTGACAGAACAATCTAGCCAGAAATGGACGCAGCAGGTTCGGATCCAGTCATTACTGCAGTCACCCAGCAGGGTGTGCTGCTAGGGCAGCATGAGGCAAGGTTGACCAACACCACCAGGGAGATGGAGTACTTGGCCAACCAGGTAGCTGATTTAACCGCACGGATCCGTGAGTTGCAGCACGACACAGCCCAGGGGGGGCAAGCGGATCCTGGCCCTCAGCATACACGTGAACCCCGATGCAACAACCCACCACCTTACGATGGGGACCCCAATTCATGTAGAGCCTTCCTCTCTCAATGCTCTGTGGTGTTTGCCTTACAGCCACACACCTACGCTGCTGAAAGAACCAAGGTGGCATACGTTCTGACGCTGCTCGCAGGCAAGGCCCGTGATTGGGGAACATCAGTCTGGGAAACCCAAGCTCCCTGTTGTGCATCGTTCGAAGACTTCAGACAAGAGATGGTGAGGTTGTTCGATAGATCTGCTCAGGGGCAGGAGGCAGCGGACCAGTTGGCTCGGTTACGCCAGGCAGGCCGGTCAGTCACAGAGTATGCCATCCAGTTTAAGACCTTGGCGGCTTCCTGCGACTGGAATCAAGGGGCCTGCATGTCCATGTTTCGAGCGGGGCTTGAAGAGGAAATCCAGGACGAGTTGGCCACCATCGACCTTCCCCAAGATTTTGATGATCTCATTAGTATGGCCCTACGGGTAGAAGGACGTCTGCGCCGCCGTCGTCAACGTCCAGTCTTCCGCCCACCCTGGAGGATGGAGGACACTTCCTCTGCTGTTCCTGAGGCTGCTAATGCCACCTCCTTGGGTTCAGAGCCCATGCAGGTGGGGCGTCTTCGGCTGACTCCCCAACAGAAACAACAGCGCCTTATCCAGGGCCTGTGCTTCTACTGCGGCAAGCCAGGGCACTTTGCAGTGGCCTGTCCGTTAAAAGCCGCGGCTCGCCAGTAAAGAGGGGGATCCTGGTGAGCGCTACCCCTTTATTGAATTCCCCCTCCTCTCGTACTGTTCTCCCTGTATCTGTCCAGTTTGGTGACTCTTTTAATTCTGCCTTGGCCTTGGTCGATTCCGGGGCCGAAGGTAATTTTATGGATAGTTCTTTAGCTACCTTGTGGGGAATCCCTGCACTCCCTCTTTCCAATCCTATCCCTGCTCGCTCTCTTAATGGCACCCTTATCACCACTGTATCCCATACCACCCCTCCCCTCCATCTCATTGTCTCGGGCAATCACCATGAGGTTACCACGCTGCTTCTCCTAGATTCGCCTAGTGCCCCCATAGTTTTGGGGCATCCATGGCTGGTGCAGCATGGCCCTCATGTAGATTGGTCGAGTAATTCAGTTTTGTCTTGGAGTCAGCATTGTCTTGCTTCGTGTTTGGGTCCTGCTGCTTTTCCTGTGTCTGTGTGTCCTGTCTTACAGGTGGAGGCAGCTGATCTCTCTGGGGTACCGGCGGAGTACCTTGACCTGCGCCGGGTGTTCAGCAAGTCTCGGGCCACTTCCCTGCCTCCGCATCGTCCTTATGATTGTGCCATAGAACTCCTCCCAGGCACTTCTCCGCCCAAGGGTCGTTTATTTTCCCTTTCTGGTCCAGAGAGAGAGGCCATGGATAGGTATATCAATGAATCACTCAAAGCCGGTCTCATCCGACCCTCTTCCTCCCCCGCGGGTGCCGGGTTCTTCTTTGTCAAAAAGAAAGATGGCTCCCTGCGTCCTTGTATTGATTATCGAGGGCTCAATGACATCACTATTAAAAACAGGTACCCCTTACCTCTCATGTCTTCTGCCTTTGAACTTTTGCAGGGAGCCAAGGTCTTTACCAAACTTGACCTCCGGAATGCTTACCATCTTATCCGCATACGAGAGGGGGATGAGTGGAAGACCGCCTTTAACACGCCTACGGGACACTTCGAGTACCGGGTCTTACCGTTCGGTCTGACCAATGCCCCGGCGGTCTTCCAGGCCTTGGTCAATGATGTGTTGAGGGACATGGTTAATCGTTTTGTCTTTGTGTACCTTGATGATATCTTGATATTCTCTCCATCTTTAAAGGTACACACCCAACATGTCCGCCAAGTGCTACAACGGTTGCTGGAGAATCAGCTTTATGTTAAGGCGGAGAAGTGCGTTTTCCACGTCCAGTCGGTCTCGTTCTTGGGATTCATTATTTCGGCTGGAGAGATCCAGGCAGACCCCTGTAAGGTAAAGGCAGTCGCCGAGTGGCCAACTCCAGACTCTCGTAAGGCTCTGCAGCGGTTCCTGGGGTTCGCCAACTTTTATCGGCGCTTTATCAGGAATTTTGGTCAGATCGCTGCACCCTTAACAGCCCTCACCTCTCCCAAGGTACCGTTCAAATGGGAAGTTGATGCTCAGGAGGCCTTTGATAAATTAAAGTCCCGTTTTGTCTCTGCTCCTGTTCTATCTATTCCAGATCCTGAACGGCAATTTATTGTTGAGGTGGATGCTTCGGACGTCGGAGTAGGCGCAGTCTTATCTCAGCGGTCACGCCTGGATGGAAAAGTGCACCCTTGTGCATTCTTTTCCCATCGCCTGAATCCTTCAGAGCGAAATTACGACATAGGTAATAGGGAATTGTTGGCAGTCAGGTTGGCCCTGGGGGAGTGGCGTCACTGGTTAGAAGGCGCAGCTCAGCCTTTCCTGGTCTGGACGGATCACAAAAACCTTGAATATATCCGTTCAGCCAGGAGGCTGAGCTCCCGACAGGCTCGCTGGGCCCTCTTCTTTGGGCGATTTAATTTTACCTTGTCTTACAGACCTGGGTCCAAAAATATTAAGCCAGATGCTCTCTCCCGTCTGTTTGAGGCCCCAGGGGAGAGGGAACCACCCGACACCATTTTACCCAAGGAGATGGTGGTGGCATCTCTCTCTTGGGAAATTGAAAGACGGGTTGAGGAAGCCAGGAGGACAAGTCCAGGACCGGGGAGGGTCCCAGCGGGATGTCTCTTTGTCCCTACCAAGATGCGCTCTGAAGTAATCCAGTGGGGTCACTCCTCTAAGTTGACCTGTCACCCAGGAGTCAGGAGATCACTGGCTGCCATCCGTCAGCGATTCTGGTGGCCATCCATGGCCAAGGACGTCAGGCAGTTCGTGGCCGCCTGCTCTGTTTGCGCTCGGAACAAGAATTCCAATGCGCCTCCCATTGGTCTGCTCCGCCCCCTTCCCATCCCATCCCGCCCCTGGTCACACTTGGCCCTTGATTTTGTCACCGGCCTACCAGAATCTAAAGGCAACACCGTCATTCTCACGGTGGTGGACCGCTTCTCCAAAGCGGCCCATTTCATTCCCCTTCCCAAACTCCCCTCAGCCAAGGAGACTGCTCAAGTGGTGATTGATCATGTTTTCCGGATTCATGGTCTTCCGGTCAATGTGGTTTCTGATAGGGGCCCTCAGTTTGTCTCCCGGTTTTGGAAGGAATTCTGTCGACAGATCGGGGCCTCTACGAATCTGTCTTCAGGATTTCATCCCCAGACCAATGGGCAGTCCGAGCGGGCAAACCAGGATTTGGAACGTACTCTCCGCTGCCTGACGTCCCACAATCCTGGCTCTTGGTGTCAACAATTACCTTGGGTCGAGTATGCCCATAATTCTCTTCCTTCATCTGCCACAGGTATGTCCCCGTTTCAATGCTCTATGGGGTTCCAACCTCCTTTGTTTCCCTCTCAGGAACCCGAAGCTGCAGTTCCGTCTGCCCTTGCTTTCGTCCAGCGGTGTCGACGCACCTGGAAGAGAGCCAGGGAGGCCTTGGCCCAGGCTAATAAACGGACCAAAGCAGCAGCTGATCACCACCGGACTCCCGCTCCTCGTTACAGATGTGGTCAAAGAGTGTGGCTTTCTACCAAGGACCTGCCTCTCAGGGTAGCCTCACGCAAGTTGGCTCCCAGGTTCATTGGCCCATACCGGATCACCAAGGTCCTGAGTCCGGTGGCGATACGGCTCAAGCTCCCTCCTATGCTTGGTCGGGTGCACCCTACCTTTCATGTGTCAAGGGTTAAACCTGTATTGTATTCACGTCTTGTTCCCTCTGCCCCCATTCCCCCTCCCCCCCGTCTAGTGGATGGCTCCCCAGTTTACACTGTGCGGAGATTGCTAGACATCAGACGCAGAGGTCGGGGCTTTCAATATTTAGTGGACTGGGAGGGTTATGGTACGGAGGAGAGAAGCTGGGTCCCGGCTCGGGACGTTCTGGATCCGGCGCTGGTCGAGGATTTCCGTCAACGGCAAGGTAGGCCCCCCCATGCAGCGCCTGGTGGCGTTCGTAGAGGGGGGGGTACTGTCACATCCTCAGTCTGATCATGCTGTCTGTTCCCCATTTCTGTTTACTTCTGGTGAGCGCACGTGAATGTTTATTTTGATCGCTCCCCGTATCTCTCCTCCCTCTCGTTACCCTATTTACCATCTATTAAGATTGATTTTCACTCACCTGCACCCTATCAGTGATTCCTCTCGTGTCCTATTTATTCCCCTCCTTGTGTGTAGTCCAGTGCTAGATTGTTGTTTTGCGAGCGCGCCCACGCCGAGCCGCTCGCGTCTGGTCTCGTCTTGTCTCCTGTCGTGGCTCTCCTGTCCTTTCCAACTCTGTCTTGTTGTGCTGCTCCACGCCAGAACCATCTTCTTGCACTTTGCCTCTCCTTAACCTCCTCTGTTCCCAGGCCGGACTGCTTCAACCTCTCGGAGCCCATCGGCTTCAACTGACTGCCGGCTTCCTCTCCCTCGCTCACGCTCCACTTCCGCATTCCCCTCACGGCAACGTACCAGCACGCCCCCTGCCGGGTAACAGTATCATAGACGCTATTGTTTGCATTTATTTTTGGATCTCCCCGGCTGTCTTTTGCTTTCTCTTTTTTGAAGATTGTGAACTGGGCGCCCCCTTTTGGATTTATTTGGTGACAGGACCCGGTCTCTGTTGTCAAGGACTTAACAGCGCCCTCTTCTGGGAGTTTTTTTTTTATGCAGTTTTTTTGTTTTTGTTTTTCTCCTATTTTTTTCTGCAAACGCCCAGTTGGATTTGATTTGCACCCTTTTAGGGTAATTTTTTGATCAAGAATAAAAACTCTTAACCTGCACTTGTGTCCGCCTGTGTTCCCTGACAGTTAGTGCATAGCACTAAGTCACATTAACTTGTGTGTGGCATTCTTTTTTGAGTTATAGTTAAGCTGCAAATAGGTCTGCTGTGCTTAGAACGGCTAGTCGAAAAAAGATCACAATCTCGGTTCGACCTCCTAGACGATCTTAATCCAGCATTTCTATGATTCTGCCAATCATATTTTCAAGTTCAGGAGAGAAGCAAAGGAGGCTGCAAACCAGCGAGTCTTTTTATTGTTTTACACACATTGTTTAGCAACATGGACACCTCCAAATGATGTTGACAGAGTCACATACTGTATTTTTAAGGTATAATTCACCCAAAAATGTAATTTTGTCTTAATTCAATGATGTATTCACGGCCAGGAAATCACAAATGACGTGAGCTGTTACCACAGAGAGGGCGTGCTTGCACCCTACTTAATGATGTACGCGTGCGTGTCTACTTTAGTAATCAGAACCTGCATAGGCTGTGAGTAACAGGTAATAAAGTTGTAAAAAACATTCAGTTTGTGGCACAGAGTGATCGTTTGTGAGCCACGCGCGAAGTATAAACAGCACTTAGCAGTGAAAATGAAATCGAAAGCACGCACATCATTTAAATAATCATTTTGCATTTTAGAGTTATGATTGTGTCAAGCATTTGATATGTTTTCCTTCACAGTAAACAGAATTGTGCATAAAAATAAATGTTTACAGTGTCAGTTTACCTACTCTAGCCTATATATTGTTGAATATTATGTAAGAGGTAATCTGATAATGAAAAAAAACTGTTTTACCAGTGAATAAAAGGGTCTGATAATGTTGTCAATGACAGATTGCAAGCATATATCACAAACATAATAGTTCAACATCAGAATTATTATAATTAGAATAGAATTATTTCTAGAAACCAGTAGACCTACACATAATAGGATTGTTGTTTGAGATATCCGCTTGTTAAGTGCTGACGTGTTTGTGACGTATGTAATACTGTTTCCGGGTCCAAGCCGCCACTCATTTGAGTGGAGAAATCATTTGTTTATGATCATGTTTTATTCCTATCACACATTAAAGTTAATTTTATATAAAATCATAGTGTACACAACAATCTCTGGGGTTGCTGCATAACAAATACCAAAATTTTAACAATTTATAAAAAAATAATCGCTTTCAGGCCATCGGATATTAGGCATGGACATATATACTGCGACCGGGATTTTCGAAAGCCTTAAATCGCTTTGTAAACGTTTATTATTACCATTTTTATGAGTCTCCTCATTCAGTTGAATAGAGCACTTGGACCCGGAAGCCGCTTCACGTGACGTCACACTTAACAAGCGGATAACAATAATAATAGCCCACTCATATTAACCTTTATTTTACATCTACAGAATCGTGAGAAATTCGTGATCTGTATTTTAAGCAAACAAATCGCAATTCTTATTTTAGTCAGAATCGTTCAGCTCTAGCCTCTGCTTCACCTTGTCTTCTGCCTCAAAAACCATGTAATAGATATAACATAAGGCACAAATCTGATTAATTCTGATTTCTTTAGAATTTTCAGATTGATTTGACTATGAAAATTAAAAATGACTTTATTTTATTTTTTTTACTGGTGTCAAGACAACTTGCCGTGTTCTGTCCTGCCATATCAACCCTCAGGATCATAGCTCATGCACTCGTCTTCTTGTGCCACTCCTGGATGGAACAGAGTGTGGGCCCAGTCAGGTGACAAAGCAATGAATTTACTGTAAATCATTAGGAATAAATATTTATATTCATCTTCACATAGTTTTGCATTTGTCATTTTATTTTCAAATTACATTTTATTCATGTACATGTGTTAATAGTCTCTTTTTGTATTGTTTTAGTGGTGTTTAAAAGGTCGGTGTGTGTCCCCTTCTACTTCGGGCTCTTCCATGATGGTGCATGGCTCATGGTCTGCATGGTCTGACTTCTCTCCTTGCTCACGAACATGTGGAGGAGGAATCACTCACCGCAGGAGGCAATGCAACAACCCTAGGTGCGAGAGAAAGATAATGGGACAATAAAGCTAAGTGTATGAATAAAAGTAGAATGAACATCAACTATTCTGGCATATGTTTCACGCAGTGGATGCCCTTTCAGCTACAACCCAGTACTGGGAAACACCCGTACACTCTCTTATTCACAAAAACACTCATAAACTAGTTTATTCAATTCCCTTCTACAGCATGTCTTTGGACTGTGGTGGAAACTGGAGCTCCCAGAGGAAACCTAAGCAAACATGGGAGAACATGCAAACTCCAAACTTTATGGTACAGGGTTGATGTTTCACTTCATGTTCGCCCATGGTGAACAAAATCAGTCCAGATGTAGTCACTGTTAGACAGAAAAGATCACAACATTGCAACAACTGAGTAGCCATTTACAAAGAAGGTGTCTTTGTGTCGGAAAATGTGATGTACAACACTTAAAAGTAATTTCACTATGTCACAGTTGTTATGCCAACTTTCCACACAGATGCTCATAAGTGTGATGGTATGGGTGCGGGGGACACTTTCATTTTGAGTGGGCACTTTGGTGCATAGCTCTGCCATCTTATCCCTTTTGAAAAATGGTTTATTTTGTGCTTTTACATCTAAATAAGTAAATTGTTCTAATGCTTTAGCTGAAGCATTATAAATATAATGCAAATAGGAGAAGAGCTTCCAAAATCTTTGCCCTATTGATTTATAGTGAAGCTTTTTTTTTGTTTCAGGCCAGCCTTTGGTGGAACCATCTGTAAAGGACAGGATACAGAAGCTGAACTTTGTAATCTTCAGGTAACAGTAACTGGTCATGTTATTCTTGGCATCTGTAAGTCATGTTGTTCAAGAGTTTTAGGGTTGTCAGCACTGGTGTCAAAAGTATTCACATTCATTACTCGGGTAGAAGTAAAGAGACTACGGTTAAAAAAGACTAAGTATCAACTCAAGATAACTCAAGTAAAAGTGTAGCAGTACTTGTTTCAAAACTACTTAATGTCAAGACTCCTGTTTTATATTTACTGCAATAAAGTCCTTGCTCCTTTCCCTAACCCAAACCGTGACAGTATAAACTGGCCAACTGAAGACACAGCAGTATGGGTTTAAAGCCCAGCTCTCTCCCAGCAAAGAGGACCCCAAGAGGACTGCCAAACCAGCAGAACCATTTCACTCATTTAGCGTATTCAATGAAGGTCTCCTTGAGGCAGTCCGGGGGCTTAAGTTCATAAGATGCTGACAGTTTGATAATCTTGGATATAAATATCACGGCTTCACAATATTACGATGTTGTGACTACTGCTCTAAAAATGTTCTTTTTAAATGTCTTTTTTCCCCATTGAACACAATAAATTTTATTTTAACATTTAAAATGTTTTGAAACAATCAACATGTCAGGCTAAATAATTAATATAAGTCATTGACTTCTGCTGTCTCCATTAGTTTGAAAAAAAAACTTATTTCTTTACAACTTGAAAAGTCATCTTTAGACATCTATTTTTCTTTGAATATAAAGTAAGTCACTGCACTGTTCAGGTCTATAGCATGCTTGTAAGTAGGTTTTAAGCGATTTGTTTCTCAAACGGTTCCTGAATCATGGACTGACCAGTAGCTTTTCATGTGGAGGGTTCTTTTCTGCTGGAGATACTGTTGCTCTAAAAAAAACTAGATAAAATAGTCGTAAAAACATTACAAAAACCTAAGGACGGTTTTAAAACTTAGATTTTTCAAAACCACGGTAAACCTTAAAACCTGTTATCATCCCATGCTTACACTCATCCACTTCTTTTTGACTGGATTGGATGAGCCATTTGATTGGGAGGAGCTGGGCGAACTTGGTAAATAGACTTATTAGGAGGTGGTGGATAATGCCTGTCTGAAGAAGGAGAAGGAGATCTTGCAGGGGGAATGGACCCCTCTCACCACCACCAGGACCACTTCTCAGTCCATGCCCAATCCCCAAGGTCTAATCTTCTCCCATAATCTGTGGCTGAAAGGCCTCTTCAGCCAAGGCAGCACCAGCCCCAATGCACTTGCCAGCGTTGGCTCATGCCCCAGAGCGCCTGCCAGTGATGGCTTCTGCCCCAAAGCACAGCTCAGTGCCCTGTCTAAACCAACAAGACTCCCTGATTAGGTGGCTTCCTGACCCCCTGA
Source organism: Danio rerio (assembly GCF_052040795.2). Lineage (NCBI taxonomy): Eukaryota > Metazoa > Chordata > Actinopteri > Cypriniformes > Danionidae > Danio > Danio rerio. The sequence continues at coordinate 52,619,626 of NC_141028.1, read as the reverse complement.
TCCCACCCTGGTTTATGCCTCCGATCTCGCCCTGGTTTGTCCCTCCGGTCCCACCCTGGTTTGTCCCTCCGGTCCCACTCTGGACTGTCCCTCCAGTCCCACCCTTGTTCCTTATCTAAACCCCTGTTCCCGAAACCCTGTCCTTCCTGTTGGCCTTTTAGTCTCTATTCTAAACTTGTTTAAAGTTGCCATGAAATCAAAGTTGACTCTAGTATATAGTAGTTTTTGGCGGCACAGTGGTGCAGTAGATAGTGCTGTTGCTTCACAGCAAGAAGGTCGCTGGTTTGAGCCCCGGCTGGGTCAGCTGGCATTTCTGTGAGCATGTTCTCCCTGTGCTCATGTGGATTTCCTCCGGGTGTTTCCCCCTCAAGTCTAAAGATATGCGCTATAGGTGAATTGGGTAAGCTAAATTGTATCTTAGTGTATGTGTGGATGTCTTGGTCCCCCAGGTTGGGGGTTGAGCGTTGGGCTAATGACCCACCTCCTAAAAATGAGATGTTTCGAACCACTAACATGGTGTGGCTAAATCTCAACTTCAATATAAATGGCCTTGGGAGTAAGTAAATAGTACTTTTTTCAATAAACAATGTATCAATTAATAATTTCATAAAAAATAATTTTGCCTTAAAAACTTTAATCAAATTCCATAACCTTCCCTCCCCCTCAAAATAACTTTCTGGTCCCAAAGAATTCCTTAAGGGTAGTTATATAAATAACAGTCTCCTTTCTACTCTCAATTAATCCATTTGTTAATCTTTCTTCATTTTGTTAGCCACACCTGTCTTTTAAAAATCCAGTTGGTGCCCAAAGAACAAAATTATGCACCTCCTTACTTAAAAAAAAAATAAATAAAAAAAATTCAGGACTGTTTCAAGTGGATGTATGTCACGATAGGGGAAAACATGAAACCTTATCTTCCATTTTATGGCGACTTTAATGATCCTCTGCTGAGATTTTGAGATTGAATTTGTTTTATTTCAGTTGATTTAATGTCAGGCTATGACTGAAGGCAGTTGTAATTTTGTGCTTCTCTTCAATGATTCTGCTTGTTAACAGCAGGTGTTCATCACTGATGCTCAATCAACACATTATTTTTGTGCTTCAAAGAAATAAAGTCTTATACAGTTGATGGCAAAATTATTAGCCCTCTTTTAAAATAGTCAAACTTTCTTACAAATACTTCTCAAGTGATATTTAATGGGGAAAGAACTTTTTCACAGTATTTCGGATAATGTTTTTTCTTCTAGATAAAGTTTTATTTGTTTACTTTTGTAAGATTAAACACCTTTTTTAAATGTTTAATTCAATATTAATAGCCCTCTTAAGCAATATATATTTTAAATTAGCCACAGAACAAACTACTGTTGTCCAAGCACTTGCCTAATTACTAACTATTAACTATTTGGTTTGAGTGAAAATGTATGCAGGAAAAGTCATTAAAAAATGAACTTTAAATAACATTACTGCCTACAAATAAAAATATAAACCTGGTGCATTTATGGGAATATAATATATTTCTTGACATTGTTTGTCACAGCCTTGTGATTCAACTCAGCTTGAGTTCATGGCTCGGCAGTGCTCAGCCACAGACCAGCAGCCTCTGTCAGTATCTACAGACTCTAAGTCAATGTATACCTGGATCCCTGCTATAAGCTACAGCTCAGGTGCTCCAAATGAAGATCTTTCTATTGAAATGTTCTTTTTTTGTTGTTTTCATCTGATCTGATCTCTAGCTCTCCCTTCCTTTCAGGTGACTCTCAGTGTAAACTGATGTGTCGTTCACGTGAGCAGGACTTCATGGTGAGTCGTGGGTCTCAGTTCATTGATGGGACGCGGTGTGAATCTGATAATACCATACCACATGGGTCAATCTCTGCATGTCTAAGTGGAAAATGCCAGGTAATGATGCCACACTAAATCATATTTAAATTGTAATATTTAAAGTTATTTTCAAAGGTGGTTTCAATACTTAAATGCAGTTTCGTCATACTTTTTCTCATTTCATAAATTTCAAAATGGATCAGCTGTTTGGCTGTGATGGAGTATTGCATTCTGGAAAGGTGGAAGATGTGTGTGGGGTGTGTGGAGGCAATGGCTCCACCTGTCACTTAATTTCTAACACTTATTCAGGTGGAAAGGCTGGAGGTGAGTTATTGTTAGACATAATCAAAATTTGTCCCGTTTTTTTGGCATTAATTTAAAGCATATTAACCTCTCTTTTGGTATGTTGTCATCTAGAGTATGTGACATTCCTCACCCTTCCCCTGAATGCCTCTCAGGTTCATGTTTTCAACACACGGTCAATTTTTACACATCTTGGTGAGTACACAGTAGCTGTTAACACAACAGCAGAACACAATGAGCTTTATGCACTGATAGAGTTTTAAAGCCAAAGATAAACTTCTGGTGAAAGCCTAATGTGACCATATTCAATTTCACAAGGTTGTTTTTATAGCATTGATGTTGTAATGCAATTATAATATATTCAGTTAAGTAGACTTAAGCTTTCTTTCAGTTGTTCAAGCATAAAATGAGATGAAAGACCATTTTAACAACTAGCGTCGCCAGTAGCAACAGGCTAAAAAAACACTAGAATAAAAAATTATCAGTCATATTTTAAAGACATGGCAAGGGGAAATGAAACTTAATGCAGTGCTTTTTGTTTGATCGGTGACTGATATCCCACTTCATATTGTATATGGGTATGATATCCCACTTCATATTGTATATCTAACAGGCAGTGAAGATCGCTTATTTTTAAAGAAATCAGATCTTAAATGTGGTGATATTGTAATGGAAAGGCAGTTCACCGGAAGCCCTCGGGGCTGCCTGGCTGGAAATTAAAAGTCTGTGTACATATGGCCTGTTGACCTGCTAGAAGGGTTAAATTGTTATGTTTACACACTCATAGAATTAAAAGTAAAAAGCTGTCACTTTTTGTAGCTTGGGTTTTTTTTATTGAACAATTGCACATTTTACAAGAATGTGTACAAATCTTCATTATAAACATAACGAATTGTTCAAATTCCGACAGTGCAGGTGTTTTGACATAAACAAAACATAAACAAAGACGCACATCAATACATTTTGCCAGGGGAAGTTCAGGGGTCTGTTCTTTGTACGTGGATTACGCATTTAGCTGGATTTGTTGACGATTTGACATGATCCAGGATCATTTCGTTCTTCAAAGCCGATCCAAGAGTTGTTGTCATAGCAACAGTTCTGGTAGATCAAACCTGGTCGGGAGCAGGCTCAATTCATATAAACAGGAATAGATCGGGTCAGTTCAAGCAAAGATAATACTGAAAGTATGTACAGAATTCTGATATTTTCTTACAGTAGTTATATACACTTGGGAAAAGAGTAAATAGTTTTAACTATATATATATATATATATATATATATATATATATATATATATATATATATATATAAAGTTAAAATATATATATATATATTAATAAAACTTATGCAATCTGCACTCCGAAATAAAAGTATAAAGACTGCCACCTGGTGGTGCAAAGAGAAACTTATTGATATGAACTTTTTAGATAGCTTTTGTACAATTTGTGTATAATAGACATGCACAATATGTGACTTTTTTTTTTTAAAAGCAATAATACATATGCAGTCATAAACATGTTTTAACAGCTAATATACAAAATGCTTTTGTAAACATCCAGTTGGGATCTGCCAAATCATCTTACATCATTTTAGCGAGGTACGAAGAACAGACCCCAGATTTACAAAAAGATATAAAAGTGTTTACAAACATGCACAGTTTTTGTTGATTTTGATTTAGAGAATGCTTAATCGAGTTGACATATTGCTTGACCTCATTGTTAAAAGCATTAAAAGATGTTTTGGAATGCAAAAATTTACATTTATGAATGTAATATTTTGCCAAAGGAATAATGAGATCAATAGATTCATTAGGTATAGTCCTAGTTCTGCTGAAGTCATAAAGGCCAAAAAGAACATCCTTCCAAAACAGCTTGAAATCTTTCTCAATTTTTCTGCAATATTACAAATGTCAGATCAGAAACTTTGGACAAAGAGGCATTTGGAGCTATAGGGCTGCTTTAAAGACCCTTTTCACAATTACTTCACTTCCCCCATATCGGCAACGCAGTGTATTTCAGTTTCGCTTTACCTTTGAATGAATAGGATATTGGATATTATCTCTGGAAAATACAACTGAAAGTATTAGCATGGCCCGTTGTGATTTAAGACTATTAAAGTATTGTGCATGTGTCCAAATGTTTCTCTTTCAATACTGAACTGTTTTTTGTGTTGAAAGTAATTGTTTATATTATTAAAAATAGGAATAATCTATTGTTTATAAAGGAGAAAGTATGTTTTCAACCTTTTTACTTATCAATTAAGTTTATTTAATTAGGTTTTATTTTATTTAATCAATAATTAATTTATTTTTACTTTGATGCTGCTATGAATATAAATTTATATTATCTGTTATCTATTATATGTAAATGTTCCAGCATGAGTAAAATTCTTTAATAAATCTCCACAAATACATGGTAAGTATATCAGCTATAAATGCATTTATTTTCATCATTAATTATTTACGGATCTGTTAATGTTTTGTTCAGTTTCTCCATTTGAATAAATTAACAGTGTCCTGCTGCCACCTAGTGGGTGGATTACATTTGATATTAGTATTACCTTTTAAATAATGTTACAAATAATTTCATAATCTGATCATACTGAATTAAAATACAGTTTTAATAGAGTTTTTAATAGAGTTTTAAACAATTTTAGAGTTATTTTTGCAATTTTTATAATGATTTTGTTTGATTAGTAAGAGTCACATACAACATTGTTATTCTATTTCATTTCATTTAAATATTAAATAGAAATTAATGTTTATATTCATGAATAAACTACTTATATAGAATGTGAATAATATGAATGTGTTTGTGAATCAGATGTCAACAGTAAAACACCCACAATTGTATTTATTACATATTCTTTTGGACACAAAAAATAATAACAATAAATTTGACATTAAAAAAAATCAGCTCTGGTGAAAACATCTGTAATCTTTATATGATAAATGCTGACAAGTACATACCAACTTCATCTGCAGTAAAAACAGTGACACAAAGCAATACACTCAGTTTAAAGTATAGTTTTCTTGGTTCAAACAGAAATCTGGCAAACCTGTATGTTTTTATTTAGATGTCAGATATCTCATCTTGAAGGCAGACAACAGAAAACAGCCGTAGACAGTCTAACCATATCTGTAGTAAATATACAGCTGACAGGGTGAGTTCTACGTGAGGAGTTCTGTGTAGACGGAAGTAACAATACACTGCGTGGAGTGAAACCAGACACCATGTGATGTCAAGTAAAAAGGGTCTATTATGGGGAAAAAAAATAATCCTGATTATTTGGTCAGTATCGCAATGACAATTATTTTACTATTATTATTATTATTATGAGTTTAGGCAATTAGACCAAAACCATATATTATATACAGTTAGGTCCATAAATATTTGGACATTGACATAATTCTAACATTTTTTGGCTCTATAAATCAACACAATGGATTTGAAAGCAACAAGATTTGCCTTAATTGCATACTGTCAGCTTTAATCAGAGGGTATTTACTTCCGAATCAGGTAAACGGTGTAGGAATTACAACAGTTTTCAGATGTGCCTCCCACTTGTTAAGGGTCCAAAAGTAATTGGACAGAATAATAATCATAAATCAAACTTTCACTTTTTAATACTCGGTTGCAAATCCAAAAATCTGGAATGCAGAGTCATCAACAGACGCTGAGTTTCATTCCTGGTGGTGCTCTGCCAGGCCTCTACAGCAACTGTCTTCAGTTCCTGCTTGTTCTTGGGGCATTTTCCCTTCAGTTTTGTTTTCAGCAAGTGAAATGCAAGCTCAATCGGATTCAGATCAGGTGATTGACTTGGCCATTGCATAACATTTCACTTGTTTCCCTTCAAAAACTCTTTGGTTTTGCAGTTTGCTTTTTGCGTCATTCTCCATCTGCATTGTAAGACACTTCCAATGAGTTTTGAAGCATTTGGCTTGAAAATATTGCAGAAAATATTGCCTGATACACTTCAGAATTCATCCTGCTGCTTTTGCCAGCAGTCACATCATCAATAAATACAAGAGAACCAGTTCAATTGACAGCCATACATGCCCACGCCATGTCACTACTACCACTATGTTTTACTGCTTAAGATCATAAGCAGTTCCTTTCCTTCTCCATACTCTTCACTTCCAATCACTCTGGTATATGTTGATCATGGTCTCATCTGTCCATATGATGTTGTTCCAGCAACGTGAAGGCTTTCTTAGGACTCTAATCTGGCCTTCCTGTTTTTGAGGCACACCAATGGTTTACATCTTGTGGTGAACCCTCTGTATTCACTCTGGTGTAGTCTTCTCTTCATTGTTGACTCTGATACACATACACATACCTCCCGGATAGTGTTTTTGATCTGGCAAACTGTTGTTAAGAGTGCTTTCTTCAACAGGGAAATAATTCTTTGGTTGTCCACCACAGTTGTTTCCATGGTCTTCCGGGTCTTTTGGTGTTGGTGGGCTCACTAGTGTATTCTTTCTTTTTAAGAATGTTACAAACAGTTGTTTTGGCCACGCCTAATGTTTTTGCTATCAATCTGATGTATTTTTTATTTATTTTTTTTTGCCTAATGATGGCTTGCTTAACTGATGAGTGACAGCGTTTTGGATCTCATCTTGACAGTTGACAGTAACAGATTCCAAATGCATATAGCACACTTGAAATGAACTCTGGACCTTTTATGTGCTCATTGTAATTGGGAGAATGAGGAACCTTTTATGTGCTTATTGTAATTGTGAGAATGAGGGAATAACACACACCTGGCCATGGAACAGCTTAGAAGCCAATTGTCCAATTACTTTTGATCCCTTAACAAGTGGGAGGTACATATGCAAACTGTTGTACTTCCTACAGTGTTCACCTGATTTGAATATAAATACTGTCAAATTAAAGTTGACGGTAGTTGATTAAAGCACATATTGTTTGTTTAATTTCAAAGTTATTGTCTTGGTGTATAGAGCCGAAAATGTTAGAATTGTGTCAATGTCCCAATATTTATGGACCTAACTGTATATCCGTAAATTTCAGCAATCATGAAAATTCCCAATTCACCATACCATAGCAGAATTGGTAAATTCTAACACAAGCAGTAAATTCCTAAACACACACAAGCCAGTTTTCTTTAAATATAAATGTGACTGTATTGACTATTCTAACACAGCAAGTCTCTGAAATAACTGACTGTTCTTTAAGAGCTAGAAATACAAATGAAAATTTTGGAGGGAAAAAACATGAGTGATGCATAAAACAACTGTTAAGTAGAGAGGTTTAATAGGTTTAGTTTATTGTTCCATAATATACGTTAGATATTTTTAGTCAACATTGAAATGCATTAAGAAATTAAAAGGAAATGTAAAAGACGTAAAATGATAATGATTGACATGGTAGATTAAAAAGTGAAAGAATGTATTACTTATGGTGCTTTCCATGGTACAGCTTTTATTGACATAGCTCAGCACATCTGGGGTCACAACTTAGTTGTATTTATAGGAATGTTTATTTTCTTTTTAACCACATTTTGGACTCGTATACTGTAGTTAAAATTTAAAATGTTTCAGAGAGACTTCCGGGTTGGTCGGCAACATATGAAGTCGTGTTTGACTGATCTCCATACTGAATTACACATATTTTTAAATTACAAACACATTCTCAACCAGATTGTGGTGAATTCATGTAATTAAAACACCGGAGTCTGTTTAAAGGTGGTGTATATTTCATAATTTTCCTGTTTCTGGACTTTCTTTTTTTAATTGGCTATGCCTGGCATGTCCAGCAAAATTGATAAAGTGTTTTAAGACCTTTCATTTAAATCATCCTAAAACTACTAAACAACACCCATTGTTAGCATAATACAATTTTGAAAACTTCCAAATGTTTACTATTGTATACTCTAAGTGATTAATTAGTACCAGTTCAGTACCTCAGTCTTTTCCCTCTCACTTTATTTCACCTATGATCATTTTCAATAGCTTGACAGCTGTGACACAAAAAAGGAGTATGTGTGCATCTCATCTACTGACTGTAATATGGCCCTGTTAATTTGCATGTGACTGTCCATGGTGGTTGTTATTATTTATTTAAATCTATTGGTTTGTAGCAAATTCAGTGACATGGTTAGTGATGTTATTCTTTGGCAAATAAGTGAACTGCAATTTTTTGCATCCAATGTGTCGTTATAAATTTCTGTGGGTTTTTTTTTTTTAGAAACAGTCATACTACATTAATATACAGTAATAATATATCATCCTCTATCTATTGAACATGTTCTTACTGAATAAATATATTAATTTTCCATAAATATTGCATTTCTTAAAAAGTATGATATATTGCCTTGCTAAATAATAAATACTGTTTAAAGCTTATATGAAAAAATTCCACTTTTTTTGCAGCTGTGTTATTGAATGATAAATATATTGTTTCTGGAAATGGAAAGCCAGGGCTAAGCAATACATACCCCTCACCTCTGGAAAAGAGCCTTATAACCTATAAACTATACCTCACACCTGAACACCTACCTCAAACTGAAGAGCTCTATATTTCTGGACCAGTCACAGACAAAATCCACATACAGGTGCAGCATTTGGATTACATCTTTGTTACTGGACCTTTGCGGTTTGTCAATTTGAGAATGTTAATGATAACTACTGTTACTTCTAAAATTATCTTTTTAGGTGTATCGGAAATATGGACAAGAGTATGGAGACCTCACCAATCCAAATATCTCATACCAGTACTACTCAGATGATGTTATAGTGGAAATAGCTTCAAAGGGCAAATGGTCCACTACCATATCTGCCTGCTCAGTGACCTGTGGAAGAGGTAATATCCATTATCTTCTGAGGCACACACAATTTTAATTTAAAGAAATATATTGTCAGAAACAAATGTATATTTATGTAATAATATACCACAATCACAGGTAGCAGCATTTCATAGGTGAAGGGAATAGCAGCAATATAATTATATACAGTAGTAGCATTATGTACAGTAATAACATTATATTACTGCATGGCATTTTAGTGGCACGTGTCAGTGAATACCTATACCTATCTGGTGTAAACATCACATGAAAGAGCTAATATATTATCCATATGATATCAATATGATATTCAAATCATCCATTCACACTCACACACTACGGACAATTTAGCCTACCCAATTCACCTGTACCGCATGTCTTTGGACTGTGGGGGAAACTGAAGCACTCAGAAGAAACCCACGCGAATGCACGGAGAACATGCAAACTCCACACAGAAACGCCAACGGACCCAGCCGAGGACCGAACCAGCGACCTTCTTGCTGTGAGGTGACAGCGCTACCTACTGCGCCACTGCGTCACCTTTAGTAAACTCAAGTTAATCTATTTTAAATGTAGATGCACAGATAATGCAAACAAATAGTGAGAGGAGCCGACACGTCTCACACTTTTCATGTTTATATACATAAAATGTAAATGGACTTTTAAATAACAATACAGGACATAGAGCAAATTCTGCTCCTTGACATGGCTGTTTGTGATAAGAAGAAAACAAGCTTTGATTGGGCTTGGGCTGATTGTGGTTAGTTAAACACAGGCTCATTGTGGATGCGTACCCCTATATTTCATTTCTGGAGAATGCGAATTATGTAGCTAGATGTACGTATAGCTGAATTTTGTTTTTAAAATAAACGCTCCATCTTTTGTTTCTTTTTTTCTTTTCTTTTTTTTAATAGTTTTTTGGGGGGTTTTCACCTTTATTGGATAGGAAAGTAGAGAGAATTAACAGGAAAGCATGGGGAGCAGGGAGAGGGGAAAGATCGGCATAGACCCACGAGGTGGAATCAAACTCGGGTTGCCATGAGCGCAGGTTACAGGCTGAAAATGTGGTGAAGTTGGTGGTCACCACTGGATGGGTCAGTTGGTCAATCAGTCGAAAATTTAAGAATTTCTCAGAAATTTGAGATCACCAAAGTGTAAACAGTGGCCTCTGGTGGATTTTACGTATTTCGCTATCTTCAGAAATGTAGATCTGAGTATGTGTCTGTACTGACCCTGGGTTGGGTTCATTGCTGTGCACCATCATTGTATTATTATGGTGTTCTGTTTTGGCTGTGTATTTATAAATGGCACTTCCTGTTTTATTCCCTTGGCTTGTTGAATGCAAAAGTGACTATTCTCTGTAAACCAATAGCTACAAAAAAAGTGTCAAAATGTGTTTAGGGTATGGTTCGCTCCTTGGTACCTTTGAAATTGGAGATGGACAAAATGTATACCTGTACTGTACCAAACCATACTGCTCAATGGAAACTGGCCATAAGTAGCCTAATACAACCTGCCACCTAAAGAAATTCAAGGATTAAGCCAAAAGAGGCGTTGGTTGTGTTGTGTAAAAAAGATTCTGATTCAAGATTTAATAATAATAATAATTCCTTACATTTATATAGTGCTTTTCTGGGCACTCAAAGTGCTTTACACACAATGAGGGGGGATCTCCTCATCCACCACCAGTGTGCAGCATCCAGCTGGATGACGGGATGGCAGCCATTTTGTGCCAGACCGCACACCACACACTAGCTGATTGGTGGAGAGGAGACAGTGTTGAAGCCAATTGGAATATGGGGAGGGTTAGGAGGCCATGATGGACAGAGGCTAGTGGGGAGATATGGCCAGGATACCGGGGTTAAACCCCTACTCGTTTCGAAGGACACCCTGGGATTTTTAATGACCACAGAGAGTCGGGACCTCGGTTTAACGTCTCATCCGAAAGACGGCGCTCACTGAGCAGTATAGCGTCCCCGTCACTATACTGGGGCATTAGGTTGGGTGCTCCCTGCTGGCCTCACTAACACCACTTCCGGCAGCAACCTAGCTTTCCCATGTGGCCTCCCATCCAGATACTGACCGGGCGCAGCCCTGCTTAGCTTCAGTGGGCGAACATGTGAGAGTTGCTGAGAGCTAGCTGCCGTCTAGCTTTTTTGGTTTCTAAGTCAAAGTTTAAAAAAAAAAATAACGAAGTCTGCGATCTTCGAATTCTTTAGGCAAAGCAGTTTATTGTTACAGCATCAGTAACAACAAAGACAGGTCGTTCGAGTGTCTGATGAGTATAGGCTAGCACACAGTTTGAATACACTTCTTTGTCTTAACACTCAACCCAAATTTACACATTAGCACACCTCCATTAGCTTCCCCACTAATAGGATCTCAGATCTCCCAGATGCTTCTTCTAAAGATTTCTTTACCACCAACAGAATCTCAGGTTTTTTTGGGATCCTACCCATGACCAGTTAAGGTCTTCTCTTCCAGCTTCAAATGTGGCAATTCAGCAAATAAATGCTCAACAATATATCTTGTTCACTGTACATTAAGCTGTCATCTGTAAGTTCAGCTGAAGTTCACGATGTAGTTTTAGGGTCAATGTATTTTGGAAGTCATTTCAACTGATCGTGGGTGCAAGTCTGAGTGTGCGGGAGTGCAGGATCAGGAGTCGCACATGAAACAGAACGCAAGTGCCCTTATGACCTTACTTCCATACATCTACTCCCATTGTGGTATTTCATCCTGCTCTCCTAATTCTTTTCTCATCCCTGACTGCATTTGCACAAGGTGACTTTTTATATACCAAAGCACACATAAATGATAATAATGCCACAGGTATGAGTAATAATAGAATAGATACATAATAATACTACTGAAATCACTCAAATAAGCATATTAATGAGAGTAATAAATTCATCAGAAATTTATCAAGACACAAACAATTCCCCATCACTTAGAAGATGTAGGTGAATTTTTTTCTTCTGTATAAAATGAATGAAATTTTTAGATGAATCTGTGGTCCTTTCATAATAAGTATAATGCAATTAAGTCAACAGATACCAGTTTTTGAGATTAAAACTAAAATAAACACAAGTCCAAATCGATAATATTGGCTCCTGACAATAAATTGAGATCTTATGAAGTAAAATGATCGGTTTGTGCAAGAAATTGAACATTGTTTACAGTGTTATTAGCTTTACTTCACAGCTTGGGCAAAATAATTCTCAGTTCATGCACAAGTACAGTTAGCATGAGCTTCCGGTGGCTTGATGTATGTGTTTACGTATTCAGACGTGAGTTCATTTACCAGAAAGAAATCCTGCCTGCATAATTGCAATTTTTTAACAAGAGTTGTCACATCCTGGAGAAAAAATAGTAAGAACCATTTTCAAGCGATCAAAAGCACTTAATATACTTTTTTTTTTTTTTTTTGCCCAGGCTGTGGGGATTAAAGCTAATAATATTAGTTAGCTAATAATTGTAAATAATGTTCTATTTATTGCACAAGCCCAACGTTTTGCTTCATAAGACTTCTGCGATGAATCAGGAACAACAGGTATTAATTTGTAAATGTTTGCAGTGGTGAAAAGTAAAAGTTACTAAGTAAAAGTACCATTACTTGCTTAAAATAGTAGAGTGGAGTAAAAGTATCTGTTGTAAATATTACTCTAAGTGTGTGTAAATAGTAGACTTTTCAAAAAAGTACTTAAGAGTAGTGAGTATTACGCTGTAAAAAGCTGATGCATTTACATGTAATTTGTGGATGTGTGTAAACGTAACATTCTGTAGTGTATTTAGTTATTGCCCAGCAGGCACACAACATCATAAGACGTTAATATTAGGTTAGACTTGAGGTTGTCAGGTGACTAAAATTCTATATCTTGCCAGTGTCTAAGGGCAACGTTAATTTGATCACCAATAACAATGTCAATTGACGATATTTAGTTGATTTTAGGTTGTGTTGGAAAGTGATCAAAATCCAACACCGAGCCAACATCTTAAACCAACATCATATTGACGTCAAAAACTGACTTTTTTATTTATCAGGTATGACAATCAAAATACAACTTCTGATAGATGTCAAAGTGGTAACTCCAGGTTGGATGCTAAACATTGATGTTAGCCAGAGGTTAAGTTCTGACATCAAACCAATTTTCATTTCTTAACAAAACGCAACGTCCCCACAACATTAAGGTACAACTTCAATCTTACGTCATGATGACATCATGTGCCTAGTGGGTGGCCATTTCGGTCATCATACAGTAAACATCTGTCATCTTCTCATCAGTGACATGCATTTAAACAGTCTCTGAGTCAGTGCGTGTAAAATTGTGGACATCTTTAACACTTTTAATGCTTCCAAACTGTTTGCTGCAATTATAAAGCGGTCTTGTCTTGAGGTAGTTCATTATGATGTGATTTACTTTCTATGTGCGATTTAATTGGACAGGAATCATGGGACAAATTTTTCTAATCCCCATAGAGAAGAAAAAATAAAGTAATGACTGCAGGTTGAAGGAAAGTAGTGGAGTAAAAGTACCACTAAAATTGTAAACAAGGGAAAGTAAAAGTACACATTTTTAAAAACTACTTAGTAAATTACAATTTCTGAGAAAAACTACTCAATTACAGTTGACTTTACACCACTGATTGTTTGTATGTGTTCTTAAATATCTTAAAACTAGTAACTACTGGATAAAAATCAACAAAGAAGACAGATTTAGTTAACAATCCTATTGAATGTTCTACGAAAAAGATGAAGGCCATTTTTGGATGAATTATCTTTTTAATATACAGTATGCTTCTAATGTTACCACAAGACTGAGATTTAAAAATTTAGTGGAGTCCATGTCTCGACTCATCAGACGTATTTTTTCATTAAGAGGGGAATCTAACAATATTCATGATATAAGAACTAGGTCAAATTGTGTATTATTAATTAATTATATTGTCTTCCCAATATAAATTTTATATAAATTTTCACGGATTGCTCTTTATGTTGTAGGCATCCAGAAAATTTATCAACACTGTGTGGATGTGGTCACACTTGAACACCTGAAAGATGAGCTCTGCAGTTCACTACCTCGGTCGTCTGACCTGCTGCAGCCCTGCTTCCTGCCAGATTGCCCACCCAGGTGACTTTCTAAATATTAAGTTCATATTTCACCTCAGAGGTGCTCCGTGTTATAGAATTATATGAATTATCAGGTTAGTTCAGAGGTGAAATTGAATACTTTTTAGATAGTTGCCAAGGAAACAATTCTTATTTTTGTTTAGATAATTAAAACTAAATAAACCAAAAAAGGCTGCACGATGGCACAATGGGTAGCATGATCGCCTCGCAGCAAAAAGGTTGATGATTTGAGCCTCGGCTGGGTCAGTTCTGTCTGAAGTTTGCATGTTCTCCCCATGTTTGTGTGGGTTTTTTGCAAGTGATTCGGTTTCGTATGTGTGTATGTGTGTAAATGAGTGTGTATGGATGTTTCCCAGTCATGGGATGTAGCTGGAAGGGTATCCGCTGCGTAAAAACATGTGCTGGATAAGTTGGTGGTTCATTCAACTTTGGTGACATCAGATTAATAAAGGGACTAAAAGGAAAACAAAATGAATGAATGAATGAATAAACCAAAAAAGGGCAGGACGTTGGCTCGGTGGTTAGGACTGTCACCTCACATCAAGAAGGTCACTGGTAGAGTTTGTTCTCCGTGTTCTTGTGGATTTCCCCGGGTACTCCAGTTTCTCACACGGTTCAAAGACTAAATTGGATAAAATAAATTGGCCGTAGTGTATTTGTGTGTGGGGGTGAATGAGTCAGTGTATGGGTGTTTTCCAGAAGTGGGAGTTTAGGAGTTAGTGTACTCTCCGTCTGGGTTGCAGCTGGAAGGGCAGTCACCATTTACAACATTTTCTAGAAAAACCCTGATAAATCAGGGACTAATGCCTAGTTCAGACTGCATGATTTTAGCCCCGATTTTGGCTCGCTGACAGGTTTTGAGAAATCGCCGACAAATGCCTGAAATCACAGGCAAATCGCTGCTCGTGCACGTGAGTGACAATCACACAGTATGAACTATCAAAGACGCGATCTGAGAGAATCGCAGATGAGTCGCCGATGCCTGCGAGATTTTTGGCATGCTAAATATCTGGAGCTGTCGGCGATTCAAATCATACCGTGTGAATTGAGTTTTGATTGAAAATAACATCAGCAATCGCCTACAGCCAATGAGAGAGCAGCTTTCACTTGTGTGTGCGTGTGTGTATACCTGCTGCAGGCTAGCAGGAAGCTGGAGGAGAAGTTAAAAGCGATCTTTTTCGGTTTATTTGGACCCACGAAATGGAGGAAAAACTAGTGGAGGTTTGACAGGACTCAGGAGCAACCGTGTCTGTTTAACGTTTCATACATAAAGAAATTAGTTATCAACGTTAAGGAGAAATGGCTAATTCCCTTTAAACCCAGGTGAGCAAATATGGACATTTTCTACCCCATTAAAGGCTTCTTTCTCATTATGTAGTTAATAACAAAAGACATACTACGTGTTTTTGGCTGTGAGACGTAGTTTGTACGAAGTTGTCGGCGATTCTTCCTATAGTAAAGTCATGCAATGTGAAAGTCCTTGTCACAGATCAATCTTGCAGTGTAAACAAAGCAGCGACGAAACGCTAGCCCAGATAGTCATGCTGTGTGAAAACATCTGTGACACGATTACTTTGAAAATCATGCAGTCTGAACTCGGCATAAGTTAAAGGACAGTAAGTGAGTGAGTAAACTGTATTTTTAACATTCATTATTTTGTCTTACATGGGAGCCTCATTAGTGCCATACCCTAAATAATCATACACTGTCATGCAGGAGACCCAGCTAATGGTTGCTCAGGCTTCAAAATGTGTACAGGTAGCACACACAGCTCTCTTGTTCTGAATTACAACCACTTCGATATAATTTATCCTTCCTCAGTGGCCAACTTAACCATGCAATGCCTACAAATATACCGGCCTGTGAATCTACTGCATTGAAACATTCATGGGCCGGCAGGTGGCCCAACACCAGACATGAATCAATTGATTAAAGCTCAAATAAACACAGGTTATCAGCTCCTTTAACATCTTCACAATGCACCTGCACTCTGGACAGATGCTGTCTTTAAGGCCGTACTCACACTAGGTACAGTTGCCTCGAACCGGGCAAAAGCACGCTTGTCCCCCCACCCATCTCCCCCGACGGCCCGCACTCACACCACAATCGGGCTTCGGCACGCTTACGTCATCGCTGCTGCGCTGTTCAGTGAGAAGCGCCGTCACTCAGCAGCACAGTGGAGATTTCTCTAGTTATATAATTTCAGTCGTTTGATATGCAGTGACATGCAGTCAAATATTTCGCCAAACAGTCCTTAGGGATGCGTTGACACGCAGTCAGATATTTTGCCGAACAGATCCGCCACTTTTGGCGCTCATAAACAATCATAAACCCCTCGTGCTGCAGGAATGAGGAGGTCTGCTGAAGGTACGCAGTTGTCGTGCATTGAGAAGTTTGCGTATTTAATAAACTACGACAGTTTGCGTTCACTGAACAGTAAGAATGATTAATAAATCCATATGAAATAGTCCCTTAAAAGTCACGTCTCGCTTTCAGTTTCGGGCTTAGGCGCGTTTTGCACTCACACTACAAGTGTACCGCGCCAAAGCCCAAGTGAACCGCGCTCAGGCCCACCTCTTCCAACCGGGCCAGGGCCGGCCAAGTGAACCATGCTTGAGCCCGATTCAGCGCACTCACACTTCTCAAATGATCCGGGAAACGGGCCTGGGCACGGTACGGATGGCATAGTGTGAGTAGGCCCTAAATCAATAATGGATGGCTGTCAGAAACTAGACTTGAGAAATCACTACAATAAATTTCATTAGCAAATTCAGCACTGACATGTTCTTCGACAAATGTTTCTCTCTTGGAATTCACATTCCTTCGACATTTTTCCAATGATGAAATAACATTCTCCAAATCTTCTTCCAGATACTTTAGACCTTGTGGAATAACCTTGGAAACTTTTTGTATATCACCCCACTAGGTACTGGGATTGAAATGACCTTTTCCTTCTAAATAAAAACCTGGAAGATGAGTGGGCAATTACCAGAGCTATGTTAAGCTGCTTCGACATAGTCTACATTGTGAAAAGTGCTATATAAATAAACATGAATTAAATTGAATTATCATGGTCATTGTCTGGAGGTATTGATCATTGCTTTGTAGTACATCCAATTATAATTCCCAGCCTCTCTGACTTTTTTTTAGGGTAGGTAAATCTATAGTTTGGGGTGGTTCTTCCTCTAAAAAGATGCACGTGTACTGTAGATGCTAAACCTTTTATGGCCAGCTGTGTTAACTCAGACAAATAACAAAACATAGTCTCTCATTTGCCAGCTTTATTTTAGCTCATCAGGGCTCTTTTCTTTGTACGTGGATTACTCAATTAGCTGGACTTAGTTATTAATGATTTAACATGGTCCAGGATTGTTTCATTCTTCAAAACTCTTCCAAGAGTTGTTTTTCAGAGCCAGCTTTATTTTTAGCTCTCAACACATCAGGTTCCTTCAAACTACTGAACCCAAAAATGTCAGAACACTCTTTAAAACAAAACCTCTATTGCCCCCTAGTGGACACAGCATAAATAACTTAACAGCTGTGTCTTAATGGTTAGAGAGTTGGACTTGTGATTAAAAAGGTCACAGGTTTGAGTCCCAGCACCTGCACGGATAGGCGGTGGGGGTAAATAACCAGTGCTCTAATTACCCTCAATTCCACGGCAGAGGTAAGTCCCTTGATTAAGTCAGCAATCCCCCAAATGCTCCTCAGGTGTCACAGCAAAGGCTGCCCACTGCTGTGTTTGTGAATTTGGATGTTTTAAATGCAGAGCATAAATTCCCAATATGGGTCACCATACTTGGCCACATGTCGTAACTTACTTTTCACTCTGTCATATTGACATCTTTCCAGGCTCACTATTTTTCTTTTCACTTATTACAACAGTCTAAGTCAGCCAACACGTTTCTAGTAGTCACTGGCTGTTTTAGACATAAGGTAGTAACATTCAGAATTTGATGCACTTAGACACATTATCAGTGAAATAACCCAAAGTTCTTTTAACAATCATACACCTTCCTCCAGTTTACAAAACTCCTGTAAAAGTTATGGCTTATAAACATTTGAAGAGTCTGTATGGAAAAATTTTAGGATTTATGTATGTTTATTAATATACACATGCATCTTTGTCTTTCCAAATGTTGTAGATGGCAGGTCTCTGAGCCTGGTGAGTGCTCCACTGTATGTGGTCCCGGGGAGGCCCAAAGAAAAGTCTTCTGTGTCCGCTTCCATAATAAATCTTATTTGGAGGTTGACCAAAACCTGTGCTCTCAACCCAAACCCCCAGAATACGTTCCCTGTGTGGTGGATGTTTGCCCTCTCAAATGGGACACTGAAAATGAGGTACATAAAGTTCAAGTGTGTAGTTTTTGATCAGGTTATAATTAAGCAATCACATGTTAACACCTGGAATTCAAATGTTTTTGTTGATCCAAAAAAACTGTGTTGTTGTGTGTTTAAATGAAAACAGTGTATTAATATAGTTTGACACCTTTGAACTGTGAAATAATGTATTTTATTGAACACATTGCAGCCAATCAGAATCAAGTTGTCAGACAGACTGTGGTATAAAGTTATATAATCCAGTTACGTGTAATCTTGTCTGAAGACCCAGCTGATCCATAGAGCTTCTCATGGAATGGTTCGCTCCAAAATTGTTCCAGTTTACGTTTGGAGTCCCAGGACAGGCGAGTGCTCCAAGACTTGTGGAAATGGTAAATGAGGCAAAGTAATGCTAAATGCTAAAATATTAGAACAACATTCATTTGTGCCTGTATGAATAATCTTCCATTTGCATATATGCAGGATCTCAGCAGGTTCAGTTCTCTTGTGTTGATCACAAATCACGTCTGGAAGTCCCAGAGACCCTTTGTGATCCAACCACCAAACCAGCACAGGACACTCAACCTTGTCGCATATCACTATGCCTCCCTATGTAAGCACTGCTTAAACTCTACTTTCAGTTTAGAGAGCTACTTTGTAATGAGCATGCTATCTTTCTTTTCCAGCTGGCGCTACATACAGGGGCCATGCAGTGTGTCTTGTGGAGGTGGAATAGCAAAGAGAGTCCTGTTTTGTTCACAGAGGATGGAGGAAAATGATGGAAACAATGATCTAGTGGTGGGAGAAACTGCTTGTGATTCTGTGCCCAAACCTCCAGAGGTAGTGGAATGTAATACTGAAAAATGTAAAGCCAGGTAAACTACCAGATTGTAAACTTCACAAATTTACTAAATGTATAAAAAGTTTGTTTTAAAATGTATACAAATTTTGTACACAGCCAGTCAGTTGATGCTGTTATTTTCAGAGTGGGATTTGCTCAAACTCAGAAAGGGAATATTTGAACGAGAATTTGATCTCACCTGTTGAGGACAAAATTAGCTAGATAACAAAAAAAAAAATAGAATAAAAAAATTGTCCTAAAATTCGAACATAATATTAATAATAATATAATTCACTACCTTAATTAGGTAGTGAATTATATATATTAGTGCTGTCAATCAATAGAAAAAAAATAACTTATTAATCACACTTTTTTGGGGAAATTAATCGCGATTAATCACATTTAAAAGACTGAAACTTGCAATTTTGGCTATTTAAATTTAAAATTAATGTAAACGCAAGACAAAAACTATTTAAATTCAAAATATAATTGTTTATTAGAATTTTTGTTTAACTTGAGATTTCTTCATGTAAACAACATACCCACAATAAACCATCAAGATCCTGGCTTGACAGCCATATTTATTACAGAAATAAAAACACAGTCATGTTATGCCATTTGAATTTTAAAACAATCAATGCCAATAAAGAAAACATAGATTTCCAAGTTGAATTCTAAGTGGACTGCAAAAAAAAAAAAAAAAGGCAAAATACAGGCATTGCAAATATGGAAAATTATAATATTAATAAAGTATTGAATACAAACAATTGTACTCAATGTAAAGTTGTGTTGCTTTGAGTTGAGAACATTAATTATAAAGTAGAAACAATTTTGCTTAATCCTCCTTGACATTGAGCCAGTTGCTAAAACAGTCCAGTCTGTTGACATTATCGGGGGACAATGTGGACCTTTTCTTTTGAATGATGTGAGCTGAGAGTGCAACACAGTCTCATGGCAATTTGTACCTTTTTGATTTACTGGCTACGGAGAACGACGTTTAGTCAGGTTTGTTGCTCGCGTGCGTACAGACACACAACGCACGCAGGACAGGGCAGCCGGAGCGACTCCCTTCAGATTCAGCACGCATGATCGCGTTCATCAAATTTCCTTAAACTAAGTGTTCTAGAGTATGGCTGTATTTCACAAGGATTCTGACACAGCAACGTGAAGCAGACGCTTTACAAAAGTTGCGTTTAAGGGGGAAACACTTCAAACTTTATGAGAATCTAGAGGGCATATGCTAAAAGGCAGAGGAATGGGCTGTCTTTGACAGCTTGCGACTTTATCTGGCACTTTCTGAGTACATTTATATGGACACAAATACTCTGATTTTGATATGATTAAGATAATACTCTTATTAAGAGTCTACCATGTAAGCAGAGATTTTTGATTACCTTAAAGGACCACGAGTCACGAAATGCGGAGGTTTTTCTTTCCGTTCGCCATGCGGTATCAAATTCCATTAAAACAGAAGTCAAAAGTTAAAGATGAAACACCCAAAATGGCAGAAATTGGGGTTGGAGCTAAAATTTGCAGGACACTAGACCTCCTGGACTGAGATTGTGAACCCCTGTCATATAGCTTTATTAAACTAGAAAGCAAAAATAGCACTGTAAATTTCTTACATTTGTATTAGTTTCCTTCAACTTTTCAGGTGAAACATGCTTGTCAATTAAATCTTTTTCACCAAAAATCTCTGGCATATGCAGTGAATCAGGGTATCTTCTGTCCATTCTGTATCCGTTTTTGAAATAAAAAAAAAAAACTAAGAAAACTGACATTTTTCGGTTTTTCTTTTGCTCACAAAAAATTTCTTTGTCTTTTGCTCACTAGATTTTCGTTTTTTGGTCAAGGGTAGAAAAATGGATAAATGACTTTAAAATTCATTATACACATGAAGTTGGTGCTGAAACATCCTTTTTCTGATTGGCCAACCAAATCTGAGCTTGTCCTGCAGATCAGCACCCAGGCTTATAATTATAATAATTATAATAAATAATTATAATAATTATAATATATAATTATAATAATTATATATATATATATATATATATATATATATACATATATATATATATATATATATATACATATATATATATATATATATTAGTGCTATCAAAATTAGTGCGTTAATGCATGCAATTAATTTTAAATATTTAACGCATTAAAAAAATTATGCAATTAACTATTTATTTATTTATTTATTTTTACTTCCTGTTGTGGTGGACGTGTATTCAACATGCAAAAAAATATGTATAAGACCAAGGAAGCACTTTTTGAAGGCAAGTTTCAGTATAAAACAATTAATGTCACATCACCAGGCTCTCCAGAGTTTCATGCAATTTCGGGTGTTTCATTTTTAACTTTCGACTTCTGTTTTAATGGAATTTAAAACGGCATGGCAAATAAAAAAAAAAACTTCCGCATTTCGTTACTTGGTGGTCCTTTAAGGTAATCAAAAATCAATGCTGCTTACATGGTAGACTCTTAATAAGAGTATTATCTTAATCATATTAAAAGCGGAGTATTGGTGTATGCCTTTCAGCATGAGCCCTCCAATGTTTTATTAAGTTTGACGTGTTTCCTCCTTAAATGAAACAAAAACGTATGCTTCACGTTGTTGTCCCAGAATCCTTGTGTGCCCTGTCCTGTGTGTGTGTCTGTCTGTGTGTGTGTCTGTGACAGGCCCGTGCACAGAGCACAGACCCTTACAGGGGCAGGTGCTCAACGCGATCAAAAAGTGAAGAGTAAGTGCCTCCTGAGAGAGGCACCGCACCTCAGCCAATGTGGGCAGAGGGGCAGTGGCTCTAGCCACTGGGCCACCTCCCTGTGCATGGCCCTGGTCTGTGTGTGTATATAGCAACAAACCTGCTTAAACGTCATTGTCTGTAGCCAATAAATCAAAAAGTTATGAATTACCTTGAGATTGCGTTGCACTTTCAGCTCACATCATTCAAAAAAAAAGGTCCACATTGTCCCCTGATAATGTCAACAAACTGGACTGTTTTAGCAACTGGATGAATTTAAAGGAGGACTGAGCAAAATTGTTTCTATTTTATAATTAATGAGTACAATTGTTTGTATTCAATTCTTTATTGTTTTTACAATTTTGCATCTGCAATGCCTGTATTTTGGCATTTTTGCAGTCCACTTAGAATCCTACTTGGAAATCTATTTTAATATGTCTATTTTAATATCTATTTTACTATTATAAATATGGCTGTCAAGCCAGGATCTTGATAGTTTATTGTGGGTATGTTGTTTACATGAAGTAATCTGTGTTACAAGTTAAAAAAAAATCTAATAAACAATTATATTTCGAATTTAAATTGTTTTTGTCTTGCATTTACACAATTTTACATTTGAATAGGCAAAATTACAAGTTTCAGTCTTTTAAATTTGATTAATCGCAATTAATTAAAAAAATTGTAATTAATTAGTTAATTTTTTTAATCGATTGACAGCACTAATATATATATATATATCTTCTTGCTGCTGTGCATCTGATGCTGAGCATAGACAACCATTTTCGAGCAGCACCTGGTTTGCATGATTGTTTCAGAGCTACTGTAGGCCTAAATAATAATAATAATAATAATAAGCTTATAATAATAATTAATATTGTTTACCTAGTTTTTTTATTGTTTAGTTTTTTTAATAGTTGTTAGCAGGACCGCCATAAGAACACATTGGACCCAGGGAGTATAACCCAGCTTGGTTACCCTATAACAAAGGGTACCATTTGTTTTTATTTTATTTCCTCCGATTATATATATACAATTTTTTTTTTTTTTTTTGGGGGGGCGACATCACAAGCTCAGATTTGGTTGGCCAATCAGAGGAAAAAGGACATTTCAGCACTGCCTACATGTGTATAGTGAATTTTATAGTTTCCTGCCTTAAACCAAAAAACAAAATTTGAGCCAAAATATCTTGGGTTTTTTCTTTTGTTTTTGTGAGCAAAAGAAAAAATGAAAAACTGCCAGTTCATGGAAGACTTGGTGAAATTTAATCTGAAATTTTTAATATTCACAGCATAGCAAATTATTAACAATTAAATGAAAAAATAATTTAAGTAATATTTATTTATTCATTTATTTCCAGTGTAATATTATATTATATTATATTATATTATATTATATTATATTTAGGCTGTCTTTGTGAAATGATTCTGCAGGTGGCAGGTGGGAGACCAGGGTGACTGTTCCGTAACTTGTGGGATGGGTGTTGCTGTCAGGAGTGTGCAGTGTGTTCAGTATGAGGGCGGTGTAGAAAGGGATGTGGAGGAGGAAAAATGTGAATCAGGAACCAAGCCTCCTGTCACTGTACCATGCTTCACACAAGTCTGTTCTTTCAACTGGGATGTGCACGACTGGAGTAAGGTAATGTGTCCTAATGTAGTGGTTTTCAAACTTTTTACATCAAGTACGAGCATAATGACCGCATTTTTAATAAAAAAGCATAGTAGACATTATTATTCAGCGACTGTACAGTTAAAAAATAAACAGCAAACAATTCCTTATAAGAATATCTATTATTGTCAGCAAAACAATGTAAATACAGTTTAAACAATAACAATGCACTATGCTTTCAGGTAAAAAAATTAATTAATAATGTGCTGTACCTTTAAAAGTTAATAAAAGTAGCACAGTTCTTACAAAGTAAAAAAGAAATGCTGTACTTAAATGTAAAGTATTAAAAGTGCTATCTATCTATCTATATATATATATATATATATATATATATATATATATATATATATATATGTGTGTGTGTGTGTGTGTGTGTGTGTATATATATATATATATATATATATATATATATATATATATATATATATATGTGTGTATATATATATATATATATACACACACACACACACACATCCCTTAGAGCTTAAGAATGGTTAAAATCTGGTTAAAAACAACTTTTTCAATGATTTTGCCAATGAAAGGGAGATTTGAGATTGGCCTGTAATTGCTCAATAGGGTGTTATCCAGGTTGCTCTTTTTAAAAAAAGGGGTTTAACAACTGCAGTTTTAAGTGTGTTTGGGAAAGTCTCTGGTAGAAGTGAAGCATTTACCACTTTTAGAAGATCCATTTCTAAACAGTTAAACACAGTTTTGAAAAATGATGTGAGGAGTGTGTCAAGGCTGCAGATTGATGTTTTCATAATCAGGGCCGGAGCAAGCTCAACTGCCGCTCTAGGCAAACCAAAATCATGCCGCCCCCTCCTCAATGTGTGTGTGTGAAAATAAACAAGCATTATTTTATTTCCCAACAAAATGTTTTTTTATTGTAACAAAAAAATCAGTACGGCTATACAACAGCCTGAAAATATTAATTATGTTTAATAATTTATAACCAACCTTTTCTGTAAGCGAATTAACTATATTCAGCGTTGCTTGACTAGCACACACACATACACGCAGACACAATAAGCCTACCTAAAAGTACGCGCGTCTGGCTTACATACCGTCAAACGTTTTGATTGCTTCTTCAATTTTAATGTTCTCCGCAAGTTCGTGCTCAATCGCAATTGTTGCAAGTCCATTGAGCCTGTCCTGTGACATAGTACTTCGGAGATAGTTTTTAATCAGTTTAAGCTTCGAGAAACTGTCTTCTCCAGAGCTCACAGTGACTGGGAGTGTGAGAAGCACTCTCAGCGTGACAAAAACATTTGGACAAATTGATTCCATTTCTTTTTCGCAAATGAATTTAAGTGCATCCATAGCTTTAGATCCAGCTACCAGGCGTCTGCACAAAGCAGTAAGTTCCTTACACAAATCATGCCCATTAACATCCTGCGAGTCTCCATGAATCAGGGCCTTTTCTAGTCTTAAACAATGCTGATGAATTTCCGGATACTCCTTTTCTTTTAGAGATGCGATGTCATATAAGAATCCAAATACGTGCCCGTGATCTCGAAACAGGGAAAAGCGCTCTTCAACAGAACGAATGGCACAGTCGAGCACTTGGTTAAAGAAGCCCACTTTGTAGTTTTGTTTCGAGTTAATGACAGGTGTGAGATCATCAGCTTCGTAAGTAAACATTTTCTTTCTTTTTCGTAGTCGCACTGCACTTTGTGGGGGGAAAACGGCCTCTGTTTGCAATTCCTCCGCTAATTCTCTTGCACTGGACTGCACTCTTTCAAAGTTGTTGTCTGTGCGGTATTCCACAAAGGATTGCTTTGTCGTGTTGAGCTGTGCTATTGCGTTAGTGATGTCAAAGTCCATTTTCTGCAGCATCTTGCTGGCAATATTTACTTCATACAAAATGTAATCGAACCATGTAATAATACTGCACATGAATGGGTAAGATTCAATTTTGGTAGCAATGCCTTTAGCATCACTGGTTCTGACACCCGAAACACCTGTCAGGGTGTCATCTTCCGCTATTGACAGAAGTGCTTCGTGCACATCTCCTAAATGGTGTCGGATGGGTTTGAGAGCGTCGATTCTGCTTTCCCATCTAGTATTGGATAGTGGCTTAACTATCAGACCACTAGGAATGTGTTGTTTTAGTACCACCCAGCAAGAAGTGGAAGCAGAGAAAAAGTTATACACTTCTTGTACAACTGAAAAGAATTCAACTGCCTGCAGGCAGCATGATGCTGCATCGTTTACAACTAAGTTGAGAGAGTGAGCGCTGCACGGCACATAGAAATCCCTCGGATTTTTATCCTGCACTCTGTTTTGTACACTACTGTGTTTTCCGCGCATATTTGACCCGTTGTCATATCCTTGACCTCTCATATCCATTATATTAATTCCAAGCTCGCCCAGTTTTTCAAACAGAACCTCTGTCATACCAGCACCAGTGGAATCTGTTATATGCGCAAATTCTAAGAAATGCTCCCTAACCATAACGCTTCTTTCCAGTGCCGTCACAAAGCGCACGCACAATAACGGTCATCTGTTCCATTCTGCTCATGTCAGGTGTGCAGTCCAAGATTACTGCAAAGTATTTTGATGATTTAAGCATTTTGAGAATGTCTTGTTTAATATGTGAAGCAAGCAAATCTATGATTTCATTTTGAATGTCTTTGCCCAAATAGTGAACAAGAGTTTCCTTGGATTGTATCCTTCTGATGTGCTCTGCCAGTACACTGTCAAACTGACCAATTGTCTCGATAAGTTTCAGAAAATTTCCGTTGTTCTCTTCATATTGCTTATCTGTGCTGCCTAGGAAAGCCATGTTTTGCATTGCCATTACCCTCACAATGCTCACTAAACGTTCCAGCACATGCTGCCAGTGTAATGTTTTGCGTTATATTTTAGGCTGGTTGTGCGCATCAATTGTGTTTTGAGTGGCTAATCTTGTGTCCAGCTCTTTCCATTTATGGAAACATTCTACATGTTCACCTGACTTTTCGTGTGAGTTCAGTATGCTGGAGAGATTTTTCCAGTCTTTGATGCCGTCTTTACCCAGACCAGACTTTCTCTCGCTCTCACTAAAAAGTTTAGAACAAAAGCAAAACACGGAGTCCTTGCTAATTGAATAAATAAGCCAAGGTCGGTCCAGTTTCTCGTCGTAAGCTACTGTACGAGAGTAATGAGCTTCTGAAAATCTCCTGTTTCAACTGTCTTTGTGAAAAATTTTACCTTTAGTTTGATGTGACCGTCTCTGTATCAAACTGTCCTTAAGTCCAGGATTTATTACTTCTGGCCATTTGCCATTTCCTTACCTTCTGACAGTGATATAACTTGCTCAGTCTGTCCCTCATTAGAAGAGTTACTGTCGGCCTCATGTACTTTGCTAACATTCTCTCTCGGTCATTAGCATGGTCATTGGCGGACTTTCTGCTGTCTACGCTGCCTGCAGTTTCAGCTGAGATGAATTTATAAAATGATCCTCTTTGTCTATCTAGTGCTTGTTCTTTTAAAATCCGTCTTCTTTTATATTCATGACCCGATAGTCTTATTTGTTTTGACATTTTTGCATCTTCCTTTAAGTATTTGGCACGTAGGCTATGCTGCTCTGGGCGGGAAAATGGCACAATTTGTTAAAGGAAAGTGTATTTAGATTTAGAAAAGCTAATGACTTGGTACTTGTTGGTGAACGTCAAACAAGAAAAGAAAACTCTCTCTCTCTCATGCGACCGCGACTGTGCGTGCGCATGCACCTGTTCACTCGCGCTTTCTCTCTGTTGCCGCCCTGATTATTCTGCCGCCCTAGGCGGCCGCCTAGTTTGCCTCTATGTACGCGCCGGCCCTGTTCATAATCTGCACAATTTCTTTTAGGATTATACCATCAATTGCCATGAAATTATCTGATTTTTTAAATTTGTGGTTGAGCTTGGCTGATTGGATGAGCTGATTGCCTTTTTGATATTATTGATCTTATCAGTAAAGAAATGAGCAAACTCATTGCATTTGCTTTCAGAGAGTAGTTCACTGGGAATCCAACAGGGGGAGTTTATAAGTCTCTCTACCATTGCAGAGAGTGCGAAAGTTATTTAAGTTGCTGTGTAAAATTATCAATAAAAGTTGGAGAATATTTTGGAGGTTTGTAGATAATGATCAGTAAAATGCATGGAACACCCTTTAGTGCTATACTCATATTTAAAGGACAAATAGTCACAAAATGACATTTGTTTACATTCACAGACATCTTTTAACAAAGCAGCAATGCCTCCACCTCTCATATTAGTTCTGCAAACATCCATAAAATTGAAATTGTCAGGGGCAGTTTTATTCAGAATTGATGCACTACAACTATCATCTTGCCAAGTTTCATTTAAAAGCATGAAAACCAGGCATTGATACATGTCTTGACAAGTTCATTGACTAGAAGTGACTTGTTGTTAAGTGATTGGATGTTTAAAAGTGCAAACTTAACAGTTTTAGCTATTTTCCTTACAGTAGTCTCACATCTACATTTAATAGACACCAGATTTGAATGATTTGTATTACGACTTGAAGAGGCCTTTAATTTTCTTTCATGTAATACAACACATACCTGCGTAGAGAAAGCTACAGGCACACTGGGTTCCTGTTTGTTCTGGTAACAGTTAATAAGGACACTAAGCAGGAAACTCATCTAAGCAGGCACCCGACACACATCAGTAACTACGTGTACATGTAGATCAGTAATCAAACTATTTGCCTTAATCTAATTAAGACAATAATAAGGTTAAGGCGTTTACATGAGTTGCTTTTTGAATGTTGCTTTCATGATTCCGTTTTACATCTTATAGCACATAATTCGATTAACGGCATTGCGTCACCACGCTATCCGCATTTCCTCCGGAGTTTCATGTAGTTTTGGGTGTTTCATTTTTCATTTGTCGACTTTAACTGCAGTTTGGCACTTTCACTTTCATTCGGTAACATTTTATACATGCCCCCCGTCACAAACCAGATATTGGATGCAACAATAAACTGCAGGAAGAGTGTTGTTTTAATGTAAGTTCATACTGCATGCTGAATAGAAGAAAATTTCACAGGAGTCTATAGTCTTCACTGGCTCGGTAGGTGTAAAGAGTGTCAAATAGCCGTGTCTGGGTGTGTGTGTGTGTGTGTAGATTATCCTGTCACAAAGTGTGGTAAAAGGGCAATAGTTTTATTGTATTTAACTATTTAACATTGTATTTAACATTCATGAGAGCAATAGTTTGATTAAGGTGTTTACATGTCTATACTGCACTTCAATAATGTGACTAAAATCGGCATACTTCACATGTCTAATTTGATTTCTCTTTAGTTCATTTATGACCTTAATTTGAATAAATTAATCAAAAATCGTTGTTTACATGGCACATTCTTAATCAGAGTATTGTCTTAATCGCATTAGAATCGAATTATTGGTGTCCATGTAAACGTACTCGATAAAATTTTTGTTCACCAGCTGAAGATGGGGCGTTGTTAGGGCCCTGGCGGTGTGGCAGGAGCCGAAGGGCTCTTCCAGGTGGGCTTAAACGTGGTAGTGGAGAAAGCCGCTTTATGGTTGCCAACTGGGAGCTTGCAGCAATAGAGTGTGAAAGTTTAGTTCCAGAAAACACCAGTTCCTCCATCTAAATTCAAAAATTCAAGGGAGGCGAGCAAGGTGACACAGAGAGCGTGTCTGGTGACAGAGGCTGTGGCTCTGGAGTTCTGATTGCTGAAATATATTGTTGAGTGCTGAGACTTGATGCTGTTCTGATGTGTCACAGTCTATCTGTATTAAGCTCAGTGTGCAGGGCTCAGGTGGCGATGTGTCCATGAGTAGTGGTTGTGTGGCGTTATCACTGTCCTTGTGAGATGAGCCAACCACAAGTCCTCTTTGAAGCTGATTTGAAGTCCTGTGGTCATTTGGACATTTACAAGGGGTTTGTGTGCCATTTGGCTTGAGTTCAATGGCACATACAGCCGATGGATGATAAAAGGAAAAATAGATATCGTCCTTTAGCACTTTTGGACCAAGTTTCGTGATTGTATCTGTCAAAAGGTTAAAAGCGTTTTAACAATTTTATTATTCAGTGATCCCTCTGTGTGCTACAAGAAGGAGTCTCACACTTTGGCAACCATTAACAGTTATGCCATAGATCCTCAAGTTTCATTTTATGAATGCAGTCAATGAATCTCAAGTCTCTCATTTTTTCCCCTTTCTTTTTCAATATAGTGTTCAGTATCATGTGGTTATGGGATCCAGTCTCGGGCTGTGTCCTGCATGGGCCCATCGAGTCCATTCCCTCTTAGTCCCTTTCTTTGCCTCCACTTGCCAAAACCTATCACCATCCAGGCCTGTTATAGCCCTGACTGCCCCTCAGTCAATACATCTGAATCAAAGCCCAACAGCACTTACATCCAGTCAACTCTCCAAAGTATTGAGGGGATGTGGAAAAGTCCAAACATGCAAACCACACTAGCTCCAGCAATCAGACGTATCAAGATGAAGAAGAGTTTCCCAACCATTGTTCCTACAGCAGACATGATGACGAGCACTATGAGTGTGCCAACAGAAACACCACAGACCAGTTAAGTGGCACATACCTACCAACAATTAACATTTAGTGTCTAAACAGGGCATATTTTATAGTTTTGAAACAGAGTATTTGGGGGAGGGGCTATTGGATCGCAAGAGTGGTTGGATTGGTAGATTGCTCGACTACGCCACCCTGGAAATTATTGGCCAGGGACCCACATTACACAGTTATGCAACAGTTTGGAGAAAAACAGATTCGTTGTGGCTCAATCAGACATCAGAACACAAAAATTATTAAAAACGGTACAAACACTTCAATGCATTTAAAATAAAACACGTTTTACTCAGCACTTCCTCCTCAGAACTGGGGCCACTGGGTTTTAGTGTTGGAGGCACACACGCACACACTCACACTTCCCACACAACCAGTTTTGAACACAGCAGGCGAAGGATACACCACCACCACACCACAGCAATTCCGCACCAGCGCGCCCCATTCTGGAGGAAGAAGAAACACAAGATAAAACCAGTACAAAGAATGCACACACACGCACACAAACCCACACACACACTTCAGGAATACACTTAAAACAAGCACTCACAGCTCGGCGCAAGACCAGTTCAATAAAACAGTGCAAACTCACAAATCAGTACACATACAGCTCAACATCATATAGAGGGAAATCACAACAAGGCATCTTCTTAAGTGGACAAGAAAGTAGCACATCAATCACTCCAAAAATACAGCTTTGCAACAAATCCAATAATGCAAAAGAGCTAGTATAACATTAGTATAACAGTGGTGACTGCTCAAAATGGTCACAATTAAACCTTCTGATTCATGCTACAGAGTACCTCATTAAAATGGTCACACAGTTTATCCTGGTTAGAAACGAAAGTCATAATAGTTAAAACTCAGCTCGCTTGATTTATACCCATCTCTGAACTCTTGTACAGCCTCAAGGCCACCGAAAGGAACGAGACTGCAGCCGCGCTGACTTGACACCAAACACCCGCAGCATTCAGTCTCCCATTAGCGGCGCTGCAATGCTCACGTAAAAGGCTGACGCAGCCTTGTATTGACCGCAACTGTAGAGAGAGAGAGGGACAGGAAGGAAACTTTTCCCCGACATTGATGCTGACCGTTACCGGTAGCAAACGAGCCTGCTGAAACAAAGACTCCCCAAAGAAACACAGACGTGCATAGTGCGGTGTCAAAGCAGTCTTTTATACACCCTGAATACCCTAAGAAATTTATAGATGTATAGAGGTTGGGGATTAATATGTGAACAGATGAATGAACGGGGGAAAAAACTAAGTCATCCACTCTCGTTTCAGGTATCTGTGGGCAACTCCTGCTTCAAGACTCAGGAAATATTGATCTCCACAATGTCACTGAGAGGAGATGCATATTTGCTATTGGCCGACCTCTTGATGAGGTTATTCAAATCAGAATTATTTCCAGTACCCTTAACTGCCAGCAAAGTAAGTGCTAATCTTTCATTGCTTACAGACAGGGGAATCTGTAATAGCATGGTGAATTGTGTGCATATTTGTGTGTTCTTTTCAGAGGAGAATATAGCCCTGTATGACAGACTTGTCCTTATGCGTCTTTGTGAGAGGATGACTGGTAAAATGGTCAAATCACGAACAAATGTTCTTTTGGTACGCCAAAACCGTCTCACCTCTGGCAATGGAGTGGTACTATTTTATCAAAGTGTAAAGACGAATAAAGGCTACAATAGAGGTGAGTCATTACAAACAAACCATGAATCTAATACTTTAAAATGCATGCTGTAGTCTACTATTGTCAGGATTATGCCACTTTGGTTTTGTCAATTGTAAAGTATTTTAACCCTGAAATGAGAGAAACTCTGGGTTTTCCGTTTCAAAATGACAGGTTTATCAAACTCAAGAAAGCAGGGTAAGTCGAGCCTGTTTCTGAAAGAGAGGTAACTTTAACTCAGAGTCAGTTACTGTGGTAACTTACTCTGTGTCCTAACCTGGTCAGGGGCAGATCTTATTCTTTAAACTCAGAGTTTCTGTCAGTCTCCTCCCTTTTTTTTAAAGACGAAGCAGTATTTCTCACCTTAGCCTTACGTTTCAACCCACCTATTTTTTTATGTGCATTTTGGATACGCCATAAAAAAATCATTGATGGAAACATCATGATGCTCATGAATTTTAAAAATAGGACTTTGGAATTTAGAAAAAAAACCTATGCGCTCAACTGAGTAGGATAACTTTTTTAATAAAATAAATGTGCATAAACTGCAATGGAAACTTTTACTGAACAATTTCCAGTATGTGTATTAAAAAAGGTTTGTTATAGGATCATCATAAGTTAACGATGAAAATGTTGTTTTGGTCATTCTAAAATGCCTTAACCATTTCAGTATTAATGTTATTATGTTATTAATTACCTACAGAGCGTCTGGAACATGGCTAGAGCGTCTGTTCTCTTCGTCTCATATGGCGTCAAACGCCACCATGCGTTCATTGTGTGTCAGCACTGTCTTCTGAGGCGCTAGTCATTTACCAAATAAAGAAAAGATTTACGTAGTTTCTCCTACCACAGTAAAGTCTGTTTTTACTGTTGATTTTTGGCGCCAGTTTATGAGGAAGTAATGATTTTGTTCTCTTTGATTCATTGGATGGAAAAGCTGCTTTATTAGCATAGCTTTTACGCGACATTACAGTTTTGCACATAAATTTAATTCTCATTTTGGGATGGAAACATAGCTATTGCCTACATTTCAGTCACACAAAGAACAAAGTCAAGTACGAGAATGGCTTGTCCTTTTTTAATAATTAGCTTGAATTCACAGACCTTCGACATGTGTTGTAACTACATTAATGGGATTATTACTTGTTTTAAAAACTTTTTTAGTTCTGCTTACATTCTAAGGGTGCTTTCACACTTGGTTCATTTGCGTAGACCGTACCCAAGTTCTATTGTCTCCCCCTGCCACCTCCTCGGTTGGTTTGTGTTCACACTTTTTTTCCTTCTGAACCCCGGTACGCTTACGTCATCGAGCTGCTGTTTTGTTTACGGCCGTTGCTAGGTGACGGTCATGAAAGCAAGCGCCGAAATGGAAAGACTTCCGCACATCGCGGTCATTCTGCTTTAACTGAAGCTTTTGGTTTCGGACATACAGAAACCGACTCACGTCCATCTGCCGCAAACATATTATAAACAGTCAGAACATCACACAGTGTCTGTAGAAGCTGTTTTTGGAGGAGACAAGCAGACATCACCGTGTATCACTGTGTTTGCCCTGGCTCAGTCCCACGTATGTGTCACCAAGGTACGAAACGTGACACACACACACACAAACACGAACGAATGTTATGAAAACAATAGTTTGTTGTACAGTTGGCGGTTCACTTCCGTGATTTGGTATGATTGCATTCACATCAGAAGTGAACCGTACCAGAGTTCGCATGAACCGTACCCCAGACCACCTCTTTCAGGCGGGTACGGTTGACGGGTGGTCCGCACCTGAGTTCAGAAGACACGTTCACACTAGCTAAATGTACCATACTATGACGTCAAACAAACCTGGGTGGTGACCAAAAGTGCTAGTGTGAAAGCACCCTAAATGTCAAATCAACCACTTGATCAATAATAAAGGCAGACACACAAGTGCACTTTTAAATCTGTAAAACTGATCAATGTGTGTAAAAAAGGGAATCTAAAATTAAACAATTCCAAAGAACATTGTGTTAAGGTTATCTGCATTCTTGTTTTGTAAAATTTGTTGTAGAAACTAAGCAGTAGCCTTTTTCATGTAATTTAATGCAATTACATCTGAAATAACTTCAAAATTATGGCCAATTTCTCAATTTTTCCAAGTAAAAACTTAATGAACGTCACACATTACATTACTTTTTTTATTATACTTAAATAATTAAAAAATAGACTTACGCATTAACTTGAGCAGCTGTTTTCCCACGCTAACTGTCTGTTTCACTGATGCAGTGGTGTTGCTTTTTTAAATATATGGTCATATTTGCTATAACTTTGCATAAGAAGATCAAGTTCAGCTGCAGAAAGAAATGCTGATCTCTTTTTTTAAGATATTGCCATGGTGACTCGTAACATCCGTGCCCCATTAATAATGTCTTTTTATAGCCGCAGTGTGCACACTTAACTCTGAGTTGGTCTACTCAAAGTTGATTGACCAAACTCAGATCAGCTATTCTGTAACCGAAAACTCTTGAGTTTTTTTTTTTTTATCTCTGGGTAAATCAACTCAGAGTTCAAGTTTAAACTCAGAGTTGGCTGAACCTACTTACTGAAACAAGCCCCTGGTTGTTTACATTGTGGGCGCATGAGTTAGTGTTGTGTTTCATGTGAACACACGGTTAACAAATTCTCTCATTGGCTGCATGTTCTAGTACCATTTTACTTAAGCACATGGATTGTGTTGTTTCTTTGTGTCATGTGCTTCTTTTTATTGTCTAGTCCCACCCTCTTTGTTAACCCATTATTAGTTTATTATGTTCACCTGTTTGTTTACCAATTATTTCTCCTTTATAATCTCCTCATGTCTGCTGTCCTGTGCCAGTTCATCATCCCAGTATCATGTCTTTAGTCGTTTCCAGTCCAGTCTTGTCCAGCCCTGCTCTTATCTCCCAGCCCAGTCAAGTTTGTTTTGTGTTTTAGTTATGTTTTCCCCCTTTAGGGTGTTTTTTTTGCATTTTGTTTTATTTTTTAATTAATAATTAATTTGCTGCACTTCCCTTCATCTTCGTTCCCTTTCAATACACCAACCAGGACAACTATAGTTATTTTACTATTTTGAGAAGAGATTTTTAGTCAAAAATTATTAAATTATTATTTTCTTAAGAGAATAAGGGCCAAAAATATGAGCCAAAGAAGGATTTTGCTGTGCCGCAATGATTGACCCTGAGGATATCGCTACTTTGAAAGTTTAACATCTGTGGATCTCACTCAGCAAAGTAGTGACTTCTCGCTACTGACGATCTAAACCATGCAATCAAAGGGAGGGGGCTGTAATTTGACAGTGGCAGACAGGCAAAATTATTAAAAAAAAATTTGTTGTTGTAAATAGTTTTGTAATTTATGGATACATTCATAATTTCTATTACATTTATAGTACTGTTATTAATAATAAAGCAGATCTCTGGGGGCCCCTAGAGTGCATGGGCCCTTAAAATAATCCTTATTTCCCCCTATAGTGGCGCCCCTGTGAGTAAATACTCATTTTTGGGTGAACTATCCCTTTATGACAGGGAAATGTGGTGTTCCATTAGATCAGAGTTGCCCACTCCAATCCTGGAGAACTAAACCCTGCAGACTTTTGGTTTAACCTAGATGAAAACTTGCATGCCTCTATGAATAAAAATATTGGTTAAAGTAATTTTAGATTTAGCCAAACTAAAATGATGTGATATAGCGTGTCTTTTTCTTCACAGTGTGTGATGTTCAACTGTTTGCTCCTTCCGGACTTATTGAGAATCCGATCAAGAGTCCAGCCACTTACCCCTCTAACACCCAGAGCTGTCGTGTGTTCATTGATGCTCCTCCTGCTTTGAGAGTTCAAATCAGAGCACTTTCTGTTCTCAACAATACAGACACAAACTCAACATACATATTGGTAAGTTAGTATGTTCCATTTTTGAAATAACTTACTTCAGAGTGTATGAGAGGAGTAAAGTAGAGCGGTGTAATTGGAGTGGGATTTCTCTCACTCCGAATGTGCTCAGACACCACTCAATCATTAACACAACCGATACAGTTTTGAATCATTTGATATATTCAACTACCAAACTAATCAAGTCTTTCATGTATCATTAATAGCCTAGTCTTTATAAACAATCCATTTATAAAAAAGGCCAACATAATTTATGAATAATAGAATATAGCCTCTACTGAAGAATAAGCCCAATCCTACGCTAGATAATGATCATTGCAAACTAAGCTGAGATGTTCATTTTATATATAGGCCCAATCCCAATTCTATTTTTGTACCCCTACCCCTTCCCCTTCGCCTTCCCCCTTACAACTGAGGGTTAAGGGGAAGGGCTTCAAAATTTACCCCTTAAAATTGGGACAGCACTAAAGCACCTGCACACGTCATCATATGTCCTCGTGATCTCTTGCTTCATATGAGATCAGACGATGGCGACTGCTGTAGTTATTCCAGTTGTGTTATTTTTTGGTTTTTATCTTTAGGAAATTACTGAAGGCATGTATTATGTTATCATTATGTGGCAATAAGATTGTAATACTGTGCATTTAACACAGTGGCCTAACTCATCTATGTAAACACACAAAAACAGCATTAGCACTATTGCAGACACTGTAAAAAGCTCATTGACAGCCACTAGACTTTTTTCTTATCGAGTGTCAGAAAGTTGTGGGACTAATGTACAGGAGTTATGATTAGGGATTATAGATTGCGAAAATTTGCGTTTTTTATTTTTTAAAGCATGACGGTAAAACATGAATTCGGTTATGAATATACTAAAACATGTTTTTGTTTGTTGTAAAAAATCTTAATAATGACAAAAAATACTAATTTGTGGATCTCCTTACTTCCGGGTGGAGCTGTTGCTGGGGTATTCAAGGAAATTTTTCTCACCCCTTGGTTTCAAGTGGGGTCCTGAAAAGCCTTCGTTTGAAGGGGTGTATACCCCTTGCCCTTAGCCTTTAAGCTAAAGAGAATTGGGACACGACTACCTCTTCACGGGAACGCGCAAAACGAGGGGTAGTGGTAAGGGGAAGGGCTAAGGGGTAGAATTGGGATTGGGCCATAAACTATCTATGTAAAATGTAAGTAATGCAACGCTGTGTAAAAAACAATACTATTATAGTATTTTACGCTGTAGGCTAATCAAAATCTACACAGGTGCTTCATCTTAACATCCCTACGGCACTGCACATGCATCTGTTTAACGCTTTTTAAAGACCTATAACAGACAAGGGAATCTCAATAAAAGCTTGATGCTTGCTGTCATCTGGGCCCTATTTAACGGCATTCTATGTTACAACATCAATAGGATTTGAAGCTGTCAAGCTTATGTTAACTCTTTAATATTAAGAGAATACATTACATTAACTTTAAAATCTGTTAGTTTGATACAGGATACACTAAACAAAGGCCATTTTTACTTATTAAAACAGTTACATTAAGTAACTTAATGTAAGTGAGATGGTGAAAATGAAAGCACACACGTTGAGGTCAAATCAGATGCCCAAGACATAATCTTTAAAAGAATGACTTGTATTAAAACGTAGCAGTTATATGACAGGGTTGTGATATAACAGTGGAGCTTTAATTAATGCCTTATTTTCTGTGGAGCAATCAAGTAGCAGGAGGAAGGACCAAGCTTGGCGTGAGTGAAGAGCGTGAGATGGAAAACCAAGAGCAAATAGAAAATGTTTTGAGTGCTGTAGTAATTCTTGCCGTTCCACTCATATACTCTGGTTAACTTGCACTGTGTTACTTTGCTGATGATTTTGGCCCCATTTACACTAATCCGTTTTCGTTTTAAAGCGCATAAATTTTGCTACGGTTACGCCATCCGTCCACACTACGCTGGAGTTTTCGAGTATCACCACTGTATCACCAGACATATAATGCCTGCACAGACCTTGTTTTCCTACAGGCTGTCATCCCCTTTAGGACATGGCCAGGTATGTTTCCTTGA
Organism: Danio rerio; assembly: GCF_052040795.2. Taxonomy (NCBI): domain Eukaryota; kingdom Metazoa; phylum Chordata; class Actinopteri; order Cypriniformes; family Danionidae; genus Danio; species Danio rerio. The sequence goes on along the minus strand of NC_141028.1, from coordinate 52,581,821 downwards.
CAGATGCTTTTAGTATAGGCTTTTAGTATAGTGCCATGTACAGGAGCCGGTAGCTGAATGCTCATTGCACAAGGTCCCTGCTGGCAGTATTTCTCACATTCTGCCAGTTCTGGCTTTCACACTTATCCAACAGCCCCTCCCTGAAAGATTTTTCTGAGGATAGACGTTCTATCTCAGGGATTGGGAATGATCTACCACTTGAGTAAGATAACTTATTTTCAAAAGAACATCTGTCACATCCAGAAACACAACTCAGTAATGAAGAGGGAGGTTCTACCTTCCGATGCTGCAAGCCGGAGCTCCCATTGGTAACAGTTTCCTCAGTCATTGCTTGTCAAGCCTTGGATGAGGTTTTATCCATTCTGCCTTTATCCAATACATCAATCTGCATTTCAGCTACCAACAGAGCCCTCCATTTTGAAGCAACCAATCCCAGCTCCCTTTGCTCATTTTGTGGGCCGTTCAATGGCCAATGAGGATTCTCCCTTTAGAAGTAGCATAGGCCCACCATTGATCATTACAGATTAGAGCACCCATTTGGCAATGATTGGGGTTTTCCCTTCCGAAGCAGTGAGCTGCAGCTCCCTTCAGTAACAGTTCAAGTCCTCCATCTATCATCAAATTTTTGACTCTCTGGCAGCTTTTTTTGTTAATTTTGGTGGAGCTCTCTGCGATCAGACTCTATGATGAGCTTGAAGCCCACCCTATTTACTATGTATATGTACTTACTATTTGCACAGGTCGAACTTGATTACAGAAGTATTTGAATTACCTATTACTTCATCCAAATTCTTCTCCTTTAATCAATTCTTATCCCATGCTGGGTTTAGGGGGAGCTCTTCAATTATGGATTAAATACCAAGCTCTGAGCCCTTTCCATCTGGACGTCATGGAAAATACTATTGACTTATGATGTGTGAGGATGAATTAATGAATCCGAGATTAAACAGTGAATACATGTATTTACACATGATAGACATTAACAAAAAAATTAAAGCTGTGCAAACACAAATACTGATAAACATTGTATCTGTGATGCCCCTGGACTGAATACAAGTATCTTTATGCTGTCTTTATTTCTTTTCCAAACCCAGATTCGAGATGTGGATGCTTTAAAGACAACCATATTTAGAGGAACACAGCTCTTCCTGTGGAGATCTTCAGGAAGCAGGGCTGAAGTGGAATTTCATGGGGAGTATCAGCAAATCAAAGGAATGTTTAGAGCAGAGTATTTGCATATTAACCCTTCTGAAGAATAACTAGCGTACTTTGTATGCATGCTAGTTCAACACGAATTTGAAATTTAAAAATAAGTATAGTAGTTTAACTAGTTTAGCATAAAAGAATCTGAGGAGAAGCAGTCTGAAATGGTCTGTTGTTCTGTCATATAATTGATAAACAAAAAATCATACCAATTGCTTTTCTATATTTATTGTTATGTGTTTTTCACCTTTCTAAATTGACAATCATATGTGCCATGTCTTCTTCTAATTTAACACCACAACGAAATAAATACAAATCATGAAGAGTGTTGATGTTGTGTATAGGTTTTTTCCTCCCACTGACACCTTACACAAGTGCCACTTTACAGGCTCAAAACATTTATGAAAACTATGGCTGCATTTACAGAGTACAACCCTCAGTGCTAGGAAACACCCATTTACTCTGTCATTCACACATTACTGGAAATTAAGTTTATCTAATTAGCCCTTCACAATATACTCTTCTGGGAAACTGCTTTCTGCTTTGTAAATACTTTACCAGTCTGGCTCGTTTGTCTGGCTGTTCTGCTTGTCAGAGAAAGTGACACACAGAATATATGCATTGTAATTGGCCATATGTAACATAAATTAGCTCATTTTATCATTATTAATAATCAACAATAACGGTTTATTCTTAATTATTAATATTCCGGCTTAAGCTTCGGTCAATTTGGTCAAACATATGATTGTATATGATTCTGCCCGCTCGACCAAGCGGACTCTCAGATTATGAATATTAACAAACAGTAAACAGTAACAGAACAGTAACAAATTATTAATTATTAACATTCTGGATTAATTTATTGTTAATTTGACCAAACAAACATGACCAGAACCGCTGCTCTTCCGAGTGGGCACGGTAATGATCTATTCATTTAGAAAAGGGAATTATTACTACTTGTGAAGTAGATTAATCATTCATAAGTTTTAATCAACATGTAACAGCTAGGCAGGGGAATCTGTCTTTCAGTGACTTTTTCTGTGAGGCAAACAATACAATTCATTTGATTATAATGAGATTTATTGACTAGTCAGAAAAACAACGAACAAAACGCACAAACATACATTAAACATAGAACAAAGGTAAACCACGTGGAGAGGCTATACGGGTCTATAGAGCATGTAACAACAAAGAGAAATAGTAAAGCGAGGAAATAGAGATTTCAGATAAAGAGTGATAAAACTTTCAGTTCCACACACCATTAAGGATAACCAAGATCATAAAAACAAAGACACCATCCAACCCCAGTTCCACAACTACAAAGGAACTTTTTACTTAGTACTTTGATGGTGTGATGAGTGATGGTGGGATTCTGGCCAACTCAGCCTTTGGCCAAGGACTCCGTGGGGGCATCCTTCATATGCCTCCTCACCCTCTTCTGATCTGGAGTCTATCTTCTCTGCCTCTTTGAGGCCTACTTACTCTCTTTGTCTCTGCCTCCCCCTGTCTCTCCTTCTACCTCTTGTAACTTTTTTACGTTTAAGCTGGGTACAATTGATATCATATGTTTTTATCATTTCATATTTTATCAATTTATAATTATTGTCATTAAATCATCTCATTTTCAAGTATTTGTGAATTACTTTTGATTTGACAATAACACCCAATTGCTCCATTGTCAGACTCGAACAGAAAAGAGAGAATTCAGTTCAAAAAAGGGTGTTTTATTTGGAATAAGGATGAACTAAGGCAGCCGCCGTTCCTCGACCACCCGTGGGAGAACACAGACTGGTGATCTGCCTCGGTTCCTTTCGAACGGAGCAAGGGCTGTAGCTGGTGAGTGCAGGTGAGGAGTTGGGAATCAACAGCGAGGATACTGCACAGATCACAGATAAGCAAAGGCGATAAGTTGTAGATCAAAGTAACAGGACTGAACTAGATTAGATGGAAAAGTCAGGTTCACTAGAGAGGGAGAGTTGGTCTGTAGGCTTTAATGAACACAATAATCCAACAAAGAGTAACAAGAAGGGGCAGGTATATATGAAGAGACAAATAGACTTAAATGGAAACAGGTGAGTAATGCATGCACGCCAGCACTGATTGAAAGGGGAAACAGCTGAAGTTAACAACACAGAAGATTGGATCAAACCTGACTCGTGACATCCATATTGCAATACAACAAAATACAATCACATAATAACAACGCTCTCCCACATTATTAGCTATTAATACGGTCCTTATTTTCGTTTTTGGTATAAGATTACAGAAGAATGGTTTGACTAGAAATGTAGTTTTTACCATCATGCTGATAACTTTTAAGTCACTTGGCAGAAATACAGTTCGATCTGCTGTGGTTAAAATCCATTCTTACATCTCCCAGGAGCTGACCCCAGAGGACCCCATTCCTATGTCTTTGTGGCAGATGAGGCCTTTCCCCTAAGGAAAAATATGAGGCCATTCCAATAAAATTGAATAGTAATAAAACATGACTTGTCACACAGTGCAAGGCGACCAGTGGACCAACCCCTCATTGCATGTTCTTACCTCATTCATTCTTTCCCTTGTTATTTTATCAAAAAGGAAGGTCTTCTGCCTACATTTTCGGCAACCTAAATTATTAAAAGATAACGAAAGATTATTAAGCAACAAATGTCAAGCTTTGTTGTTGAATCTCCAGTTAATAGTTATCATTTTACTTGTGAGGTGAACTGTGGTTCCACTTTGTCCCTGTTTATTGTCAATCAAGCAAAATATACTGTGCTGGGTTTCCAAAAGCCCTCCTAGCTTAAAGGGGTCATCACATGCCCATTTTCCACAAGTTCATATGTTTCTTTTTTAAGGTTTTAATTAAAAGTTTATAGTCTATTTTGTTTAAAAATTCTCAATAGTAGTGTAAAAAAATAATAATTTTTTTTACCAAGTTAAAATCAGCTCAGCAAAATACCAACTCATTTTACTGCAAGGTCCCTGTAAATGTAAATGAGCTGTGCTTGCCCCGCCCACACTGCCTGGTATAATGAGTCCCAATGTTAACTTTAGCTGTGTTTAGTCACATTTAGTGATGAAATTTGCCAACGAGCACATTAGAAAAGGACGTTTGCAAAGATGCATAAAAAAATTCTAATACTTTTTCTGTGTGTGAAGCTGTATCAGGAACAATTCACATGAACATAGACGCATATGATTGGAGTCAGATATTACTTTTAAATATTATAAAAATACAGCTGGGTGGATTTTCATTTGAGGACGATTGTGTTCACAAACTGCCAACACACATTAATGTTCAAACAACATGAGAAATGATGACCCCTTTGAAATAGTGACATTACCACAGCCCTTGGACAATGGCCACTTAAACACAGTTAAAGAAGTTAAGAACAACTTACTGTTTATTGGCAATGATCTGATAACCTAGATAAATCTAAAATCTAAAGTCAACTTCATCTGAGATCAAATTTATAAACAGTGTGGAATAAGTTTTTTTTTTTTTGGATTAAAGAAAAACAAAACGTACCTTTTCTTCTCTTCTTCACATATGGATCCTCCTGACTCAAGGACTGGGAGATGGAAGAAGCAGCAGGTAGAGGACAAGACTGGAAGGGAGAGATCAATGGTCATAATAGAGAAGAGACAGAGGTGGCAAAAGGGACTGGTGTCGTCCTTTTTCCTGTGTCGCAAAGTCTTAGAGCATGGCAGTGGAGGATGAGAAGAGTATGAAGGAAGCATAACAGTAGAGGAGGAAGGAGAGAGAGAGAAGTTGGAGAGCGTGGGGAAGAGAGAGGAACCAGGTTGAGTATAAATAAAGTCTCAGACTCCTTTCTGTCTGACTACTCCATGGTGAGGCTCTCCGGATGCTCCACGGTGTGGCTCTCCGGCTGCTTCACAGTGACTCTCCTGATGCTCAATGGTGTGGCTCTCCGGCTGCTCTACAGTGAGGCTCTCCGTATGCTCCACGGTGTGGCTCTTTGGCTGCTCCACAGTGAGGCTGTCCAGATGCTCCACGGTGTGGCTCTCCCAATGCTCCACGGTGTGGCTCTCCCAATGCTCCACGGTGTGGCTCTCCGGCTGCTCCTCAGTGAGGCTCTTTGGATGCTCCATGGTGTGCCTCTCCAGCCACTCCACAGTGAGGCTCTCTGGATGCTCCACAGTGTAGCTCTTTGGCAGCTCCACAGTGAGGCTCTACAGATGCTCCGTATTGTGGCTCTCTGGCTGCTCCACAGTGAGGCTCTCCAGATGCTCCGTATTGTGGCACTCTGGCTGCTCCACGGTGTGGCTCTCTGGCTGCTCCACAGTGTGGCTCTCCGGATGCTTCACGGTGAGGCTCTCTGACTGCTCCACAATGGAACTGTTGCTCTGCTCCTGACTGGGGCTGTTGTGCTGCTCTGCAATGTGGATGTCATTGTACATTTACATAAATAAAAATATATATTTTTGAACAAAAATCTTGCTCTTACCTTTAGTCGAGATAAATTCGTAAGCCCTTTGCATCTTCTCCAGAAATTTTCTTGTGATAGGAGTTGGGTGCAGATGGGTTATGAAATCTGCAACCCACTTATTTGAATGTTCTGTCTTCTTGTTTTACTATGAATAAAATAGGCTTGTAACCCATTGCCTCAAGTTTCAGCATCTGAAATGAACAAAAGCATTTACTACACATTAGTTAGACCCACTGAAATATTTGTCACATAAATACTGTATTAAGCAATTTTATTTTAAGGTAATTTAACGGGGTGCAATGCAAGAAAATGAGCCTTAGTCTGTTTTGTAAAGATTATTTGAGAAAAAGCATTACCACTGATTTTATTTTTATATGATCAAAGTTCAATTTCAGATAAGGCCAGAAGTACTCTTTCAGTTTCTAACATTGCCAACATGACTGACTCGTTATGTGTCAGAGAACACAACTTATTGTTTGTCTTTAACACAATTTAAAGATAAAGATAGTCTTCCTTAAATAAACGTATAAAGGCTTCATCACACTGGTACATATCATCATATGTGACAAACATGTGCTTACAGTTACACTTTAAATAACACTTTTGAATATTTTTTTTTACTTCATATATGGGATGCACGATATATCAGCAGCCATATCTATATCGGCCGATAAATGCTATTTTTGGGATTATCGTTATCGATCAGATGTCTAAATTAGGCCGATATCTTTAAGCTGATAAATTAAGTAATTGTAGAGACCTGCTTGCCGTGCGCGCGTGGGCGGAACATGTTCAGACTTGTCCAGTGCACTATAATGGAGCTCTCCTCACACTGATTATTACTTCAAAGTCCGTCCTTTCTTCATGTGGTATTGCTGTGCATTGATAACTCAGTAAATAACCATGTTCCTTATCATTGTAGATATGTTTAATTGAGTGGCATTGTGTATTTAAATCCTGGTTTTGAACATGCATGTGTTTACAATGATTAGAATGATTATTTTGATGGATAAAGCAAAAACAACAAGTGAAACGCATTTTAAAACGTACTAGGTTTACAAATAAATGTAAAAAGAATAATTCTGTAATCTTCTGTAAGGGTAGGGTTTACTCCCATTGGTTCACTTTCATAATGCTGGTATTAAAAAATTAGCAATTTAAGTTAATAGATTCACATTTCAGAAGGGGTGCATTTTATGTCAGGGGTAACAGCCTTTTATGCACAGTTGTCGGCACGCAGTGAGTTTTGGAAGTCGTCAAAACCAAAGCTAAATAATATGATTATGATCTTATTTTGACTAAGCATAGCTCCTGATAGATTTTTTTGTATAAAGCAGAAAGGAGGTATAAGTCAGGGAGTTTTGACTTAATGAACCTAATTCTTAGCTATGAGTCGGGTCTAAGACAACATGCAACAGATAATTTTAAAAAACATATTTTTTGTGTACTATACCATCTATAGAGTTTCATTCTAATGAAATAAATTTTAATTCATTTTCCTTCAGCTTAGTCTCTATTTCAGAGGTCGCCACAGTGAAATGAACCGCCAACTGTTCCGTTTACACACACACTCTTACACTACAGCCAGTTTAGTTGATCAATTACCCTATAGCGCATGTGTTTGGACTGTGGGAGAAACAGGAGCACCCGGACGAAACCCATGCCAGCACGAGTAGAACCTGCAAACTCAACACAGAAATGTCAACTGGACCAGCCGGGACTCCAACCGATGACCTTCTTGCTGTGAGGCAACAGTGCTAAACACTTAGCCCCCATGCTGTTCTGTAATTAATATATTCATGCAAAATATATCAGCAGCCATATAGTTATTGACCGATAAATGTTATTTTTGGGATTATCGTTATCGATCCGATGTCTAAATTAGGCCGATATCTTTAAGCCGATAAATTAAGTAATTGTACAGACCTGCTTGCCGTGCATGCATGGGCGGAACATGTTCAGACTTGTCCAGTGCACTATAATGGAGCTCTCCTCACACTGTTTGTTGATTCAAAGTCTGTCCTTCATGTGGTATTTCTGTGCATTAATAACTTAGTAAGTAACCATGTTCCTTATCATTGTAGATATGTTTGATTGAGTGCCATTGGGTATTTAAATCCTGGTTTTGAACATGCATGTGTTTAGAATGATTGTTTTGATGGATAAAGCAAAAACAACAAGTAAAACGCATTTTAAAACGTACTAGGTTTACAAATAAATGTAAAAAGAATAATTCTGTAATCTTCTGTAAGGGTAGGGTTTACTCCCATTGGTTCACTTTCATAATGCTGGAATTAAAAAATTAGCAATTTAAGTTAATAGATTCACATTTCAGAAGGGGTAACAGCCTTTTATGTACAGTTGTCGGTGAGTTTTGGAAGTCGTCAAAACCAAATCTAAAAAATATGATTATGATCTTATTTTGACTAAGCATAGCTCCTGATAGATTTTTTTGTATAAAGCAGAAATGAGGTATAAGTCAGGGAGTTTTGACTTAATGAACCTAATTCTTAGCTATGAGTCGGGTCTAAGACAACATACAACAGATAATTTTATAAAACATATTTTTTGTGTACAATACCATCTGTAGAGTTTCATTCTAACTAAATAAATTTTAATTCATTTTCCTTCAACTTAGTCTCTATTTCAGAGGTCGCCACAGTGGAATGAACCGCCAACTGTTCCGTTTACACACACACTCTTACACTACAGCCAGTTTAGTTGATCAATTACCCTATAGCGCATGTGTTTGGACTGTGGGAGAAACAGGAGCACATGGAGGAAACCCGTGCCAACACGAGTAGAACCTGCAAACTCCACACAGAAATGTCAACTGGACCAGCCGGGACTCCAACCAGTGACCTTCTTGCTGTGAGGCGACAGTGCTAAACACTTAGCCCCCATGCTGTTCTGAAATTAATATATTCATGCAAAATATATCAGCAGCCATATCGTTATCGGCCGATAAATGCTATTTTTGGGATTATTGTTATCGATCCGATGTCTAAATTAGGCCGATATCTTTAAGCCGATAAATTAAGTAATTGTACAGACCTGCTTGCCGTGCATGTTCAGACTTGTCCAGTGCACTATAATGCAACAAACTCGGCCTGAAGGGCGTCGTGCACCGGAGGCGCCGACAAGCATGGGCGTGGTCCAATAAATTTTTTCAGCTGTTTATGGTCAAATTATTGCAATTATCGATCCAAGTGTAAGTGTTAAAAAAAGAAGTTAATGTGCCTTTTAAAAATCTAAACAATTAAGTAATACTAATATACGAAATTATATACTTGATTTATCCCTTTTAATGATATAAAGGTTGAAATGCCATTGTATTAGATATTTTGTGTCTGTATACGTCTGCAAGATGACTATTAAAGATCTCTTGATCTGGAAAGCACCTGCTGTATACAAACGTCTGGTAGTTGTCTGTATGATGTCAGTTTTACACACATTCTGAATCGCAAACATCTTAAAGATGTCTAATAGAAGTCTATTTCACATCTGATAGGAAACGTCTTGTAGATGTCTTGCAGATGTGAATGCAGACGTCAAATAGACATCTCCGAGATGTACGTGTGCTAATCAAAATCGGCCATTAAGAATCAAGATCGGCGCATAACTAAAAAGAAAATAGGTGCTCCTAAATTTTTTGGGATGATCCTAACTTCTTGAAGTTGGGAGCACCAGTGCTACCAAGTAAAAAAAGTTAATTTCGAGCCCTGTAATGTATGTATGCTAACGTTAAATCTTTAGCTTAGTTTGTCAACCAGGCTGCTTGTTGCTGTAAGTAAATTATGGGCCAGGTTAGCTAATGTCAGGTTGCCAACATTAACCAGTTTCAGAAACAACCAGTGGTTCCGACACACCAGCAGTAGCAGCACTGGCCAGTCCTGGCTGCTCTTCTGGGGATGAGGCTGAGACTGAGAGCAGAAATGAGGAAAGACAAGGTGAGATCATTGCTGAAAGGGCGAGCTCCCCCCTTGCTTCCTAATTGTGAGTTGTTTACCTTAAATAAGTAAGCCTTTTGATTCAATGTGTGTGCTAAGTGCTATTGCCTACTAAAGACAGCAAAGCTGACTCCGTGGGAATGAGAACGTATACTGAGAGAGTGGAGTGGTGAAAAAAGTGTCACCACAATGTAAAGTTACTAGCCCTTCTATTGCTTAATGTTTGCTATATCCTCAAACTCCTTAATAAATTATCCGCCTATATTTCTGCACATGTAAATGTGCCTACCAATATCACTGTGTTCTCAAGTGCACACAGGTAATATTGATTTGAGCAATAAAGCAAATTATCATTTTTGTTTGGTGAAAAGCCCTAGCATTGAAGCACAATGCTGTGCTTAAAAGCTATAGTCAATTCTTAATAAATTCATGATGCTATCAAAGCCAATGAATAGGGTTGCAAAATTCTGGGAATTTTCAAAGTTGGAAAATTTCCATGGGAGTTAACAGGAATATAAGGGAACTAATGGGGATTTACAGAACTGAAAGGTTATTCCCTTAACAGGGAACTTAAATATCTATTGTAGCATAATCTTGGCTATAACAAGCAGATTTAATGCAGCACACTTAAATATGTCTGCTATTAAATCACATGACCACTGCAGGGCTACTGAGGCCACACCCCCTACATGCACTGTGCATTCCTCCATCACATGCACTGATGATTTCCTCAACCCTGGAGTACTGAGGACACACTTGAGCTTGCCAACTTCATAAAGTGTAATGATGAGGAATATTTTACTCAACATTCATGTTTTTGTTATTCAGTGGAAGAATTGATGGTTCAGTACAAGAGTTAAAGTTTTAAAGTTCTACTCTAAAACAAATCTGATAAAATATCATGTTGTTTACATCGTTTTACTATTTTTAAAAAACTAATTTTTGATATTTATGTTTGGATATGATAAAGTTTGTTGAAATTATCCCCAAATTCCAGTTAATCTCCATTAATTTCCTTTAATTCCTATAATTTTTGTGGAAAGTTTTCAAATTTGTTGCACTTTATCTTGCACTGAAATGGCTCTCGGAATACAAAGGGAGCTTGCTTTACCAGTAGGTTGGGTTTTTTGTACGTTAAGAGGCTAATACCTATTTTTTGTGTTTGTTGATGTAGAGAGATCTGTATTAGATGCAGAAGACAAGGCAGGGTGCAATTCTGATTATGTGAGAGAAGGTGAGCTCATAGAGGCAACTTTAAGTTATTACCAGCAATCATGTGCTGTAGCAGTTTCAACTGAAATGAGCAGCAGTCTATTATCATACTACTACTATTATAGTACTATTATCAATTAAGATTAATTATTACATGTGAGACTACAATAAGGTTGAGGCTAACATAAATAATGTATATTTCATGCTTGTAGATGTGTTTGAGAGTAGTGAGGAGGCTGGGGAGAGAGAGAAAAGGAAGGGCAAAGTGAGGGAAATAAAGAGGAGTTGTCAGAGGACCCAGGACTGTGGCCAGAGAAGCTAACTGCTCAGCAGAGAGATACTCTAGTTTGCAGACTGGCTAGTCAAAGTAGAGACCTGACCAAAGTGGCACCCAAAGACAAGGACAGCAAAGCATTCCCTAATTATCTTCAATATGTTAAATTAGCCAATGGGCGGGAGAAGATTTAGAGGGACTGGCTAATTCACAGTGACAGTGCAAATGCTCTGTTCTGTATCCCATGCCTTCTGTTCTCACATGAGCAGACTAGGCCATCTAAAAGTGGACTGAACAGCAAGGATGGACTTAAGTTGGCAGACATCAAATGGCAAAAAATGTATAGAAAGTTCCCTGAACATGAGACACACACTCCCCATAAGCAGTGCTATGTAAAATAGAAAAGCCTTCAGCACTCATTGGTAGCTACAGGAGTTGATGGGCACCTTCAAAAACAGTTTCAGACAGAAGCATACCAAGACCTTAGAGAGGCTTTTAGATGTAACTCTTCATTTAGCTTCAAGAAATCTTGCATTCAGAGGCAAAACCTCAAATTTGGATGATGTACATAATGGCAATTCGGAACTCTTGAGTTGTTGGCCCATTATGATCCCCTCTTACAAGAGCACTTAGAAAAAGTAAGACAAAAAAAGAAAGGGTCACGTTTAACTCACTACCTAAGTCCAGACACCCAGAACAAGTTCATTGAGATCTGTGGCAAGAGAGTGCTCAACACTATCCTGAAAGAAAGAAGATGCAATATATTACTCTGTCATATGTGACTCAACACCAGACATATCTCATACAGAACAGTATGTGCTGTTGATACGATATGTACATCAAGACAAAGAAGACAGCGGTGTTTGGAAGATAGTTGAGAGGTTTATTGAATTCAAAGACTTTCACAAAAAGAAAGGCCAGGAAATTTCTGAAATTATTCTAGAAGTGTTGCATTCCAATGGCATACCTTTACAAGACTGTAGAGGACAAGGCTATGATAATGGAGCCAACATGTCTGGAAAGGTGAAAGGAGTACAAGCTCAGATTTTAAAAGTCAAATCTGCTTGCTACATTCTCTCCCTGTGCTTCCCACACCCTCAATCTGGTTGGTGTCCATGCAGCTGAGTCATGTCCAGAGGTTGCAACATTTTTTGGCTCTGTAAACCATCTCTATAATCTTTTCAGTGCTAGCCCAGAGCGATGGGCAATCCTGAAAGACAGGGTTCTCTCTTTATCGTCTCTCTGACACTCGATGGAGTGCCCGCATTGCTGCAGTACGAGTTGTGGCAGTGCACTTGCTCTCCATCCTTGAGGCACTATAATGTGTCTTAGCCACCTGTAGTTTAGCTAGTGAAGCCAAGTCTGAGGCAAATGGTTTGATAAGTTATTTCAAGACCTTTGACGCTATCGTCCTGCTCACTGTGTGGGTAAAGATTTTGCAGTGCATTAAAAACCGAAATGTAATTCTTCAGGCAGGAGATATTTCTCTGGATGTTCAGGCTGCAAACATCAAGGCACTACAAGAGGAAATGCAGGCTCTTCGTGACAGATGGGACTCACTGCTTGCAGAGGCCTCCCTAGTAGCACAAACAATGGATGTCCCTAACCATTTTCGGACTGAAGAGAGACGGAAGCGCAAAAGGAAACGCATGCCTGATGAGATGACACAAGAAGGTGCAACTACTGAAGACAGTGCAGAAAATGCATTCAGGAACAAAATATTTTTTGTTGCAATGGATAGCATCATCAGTGCACTGAGTGCCAGATTTCAGACCACAGCGAAGATATGTAAAACATTTGCACCTATTCTGAAGCTGACAGATATGACTGCAGAGCAGATAAAAGAAGCATGCCAGACACTGGCAAAAATGTATGAAAAGGATCTCTCAGAAAACTTTGAAAATGAAGTGCTACACTTCCGCACCATTTATGATGCTACATTTTCATAAACTCTGTCCTCTCTTGAGCTGCTCAATGCCATCTGCCATCAAGGATTTTCTGCATACTTCATGTCACAGTTGCAGGAGGTGAACGGGCTTTCAGCAAGTTAAAACTTTTTAAAAACTACCTGAGATCAACAATGGGCCAGGATAGACTAAACAGCCTTGCCATTCTGTCAATTGAAAGCCAATTGGCCAAACAGTTGGACTTTACAGATCTCATCACTGATTTTGCAAACAAAAAGATTCGTCAGTGGGGATTTACTGGGATGTAGATTACATCTCATTTGACTTTTATTTATTTTTTGATAGTTGACAATTTTTATTATGGCAGGCTTAGCTTATTTGATTTGTTTCTGAGGGTACAGTTGTCTCGTGTTCTCCTGTTCAAAAATAAATGTTTTTAAATCAAAACTTGCATCAGTATCATGGATCAAAATGTCAGTACACAAACCCGTTGTAGCCTACGGTTTAAAGGTATTTGAGCATAAGTAGGCCAAATGCATCAATTTGGTGGTGAATGAAAGAACCAGTCATTATTATAATCTGATTTGATTATAGATTAAAACACTATTTGTGCATGTTTAACATGTTTAATATTCAAATAATTAAAAAAATATGTAGGGGGCCCACTGACATTGAGAGGGTACAGGGCCCAGAACTTGGTGCTACGCCCCTGATGACAAGGGATAGTAGGCTAATGCACACCAGACACACGCATTCATACGTTATCTAAAAATAACTAATTAAATGTACAAATAGCGCTCTACGGGGCGGCAGAATACGAAGTGTCCTGAATTGTGGCTGGGCACTGCAGACAGCCGCATTGACTTACATAGTATTTATTTTCCTTCCTATGGAAGTCAATGGTTACAGGTTTTCAGCTTTCTTCAAAAAATGTTGTCTTTAGCGTTTAACACGGGAGTCACCAACCTCCCAGTACCCAAGAAGAGCTACTTCTTGGGTACTAATTAATGTGGAGGGCTACCAGTTTGATAAACACTTCTCAAATAACAAATTTGCTCAATTTACTTTTAATTATAATTTTATGTTTTTGGTAATAATTAATAATATTCATCCATGTGAAGACACTGATCATGTTAATGATTCTTACAAAGTTACCAACAAAGATTTAACATGGTAGGAATTATCCTGTATTTAATATATCAATGTGCAATACTTTATATATCTATGCAAATATTTACATTTTTAAATGATTACTTCTATATTAGATGGAGCTTACTAGTAAGTGGCACTATGGTGAGCTATTTTTAGAACAGGCCTGTTGGCAACACACAAGATCCTCGGGCACCATGTTGGCGACCCCTGGTTTAACAGAAGAAAGAAATTCATAAAGGTTTGTAACCATCAGGCGGCGCTTAAACCTGCATGTAACCTGCTTTATGCTTTCCTTTTTAAGCGCTGGAATAAAAGCCCATTTATTTATTAGCTATCTAATTTTATCCTCAGTATATCCTTTTACACAGACGCTGCCTCCTTTGTAGGGGATAACTGTCTTACATGTTCCTAGTTGCATAAGGAAATCGCTGACTCTCTTTTTGCTTTATTTCCAGAAACTCGTACCAGAAGCAGAGCCGCAGCCGACCCCATCCCTCCTTTGAAGACGATAATCCCATAACCACAGCATACACAATTTGCATCAACATTCATATATACATTTTAAGTTACCCCAGAACACCTCATCAGTTCTCACTGCTCAACACATCCACACATTCCATTCCCCACACAACACTTCATTTCTGTTTTCCCCGCTTACAATCAGTCTATACGTCACATACTTGCATTCTTACAAACACATTCAAGACAACTCTATCAAGAGTTATTTAAGTGGAATTAAATTGTTCCACAAACTCATGTACGGCTCCATTTCTGATTCTATTGCTAATTCACAAACCAGCCTTATTAAGGGCAATCTGAAATCCCCCCTATATACCAGATTGCCCACCACACACACAACATACTCTCCAAATGCATTTGCACAATCAGAAAAGGCTACCTATCCTTTCATACAGACCACACTCTAGATGCAATGTATATTCTCGTCTTTTTCGGATTTCTCAGATGTTCTGAATTTACAGTAACACCAAATTTCGATCCCACTATCCACCCCACCTTCAAGAAACAATTTCCTTCCTCATCAAGCAAAGTAAATAGATCAATCCAGAAAAGGACATTGCATCTTCATATTCAATATTCCCTCCTCCACAAGCCCATTCTAACTACTCCTAGCTTCATACACTATAAGAAAACACTAAGCGCAAGTCCCCTAGCCCCCCTTTTCATAGACGACACACACCACCCAGTAACTTGTTTTTGGTTCCAAAAACACCTTAAAGTCATAAGACCATTCAGGCTTCTCACCAGATTCATACTCCAGTCAGTCATTCAGAATTGGAGCCGCCGCCACAGCAGCACACAAAGGGCTATCGCAACAACACATACAAACACTAGGAAGGAGGTCTTCCGACACCTTCAAATCTTATATCCGACTCAGCCACAGCCATCTCAGGGAAGCTCAGAGGACCCTCACCAGCAGACGCAGTAATCCCAGCGGCCAAGGGCACGGGCCTAGTCCAGGGAGAGAATACGACCCAACCATATGTGTGTGTGTGTGTATATATATATATATATATATATATATATATATGTGTGTGTGTGTGTATATATATATATATGTGTGTGTGTATATATATATATATGTGTGTGTGTGTATATATGTGTGTGTGTGTGTATGTATATATGTATATATATATATACATATATATGCACACACGCATATAAATATATATTTATATATAGTGCTGTCACCTTCAAGCTCTAACTCCTGCAGAGTTGAGCCCGAGCACCGGACCCCCACAGGGGTCATCGCCCAACTGCCATTCACCCTCCAGCTGGGGCTTTACCGACCCTTCCTTTTCCCGACTCCAGCTGGAGATAGCACATACAGCTCTCTCTCCAGCAGGAGTGCCAAGAGCTTCGACTCTCGCAAGAGTCAGTAAAAAACGCCCCTCCAAGGCCCTAGATTTACCCCATTATATATTTATATATCTATATGTTTCATATAAATATATAATTATATATAGTGCTGCCACCTCCAAGCTCTATCTCCGCAAGGAGTGTTCCTCGAGCAAATTACTCCTTCGGAGTCCCCGCCCGCCCTGCCCCCCTTCACCCCCCTCTCCAGCCGGAGTTCTTCCTTCCTGTTCCCTTATAAAGACTCCAGTAGGACTCCTGTCCACCCCATGGCTCTGACCCCCGCAGGGGTCTCCTCGAGTCTCTACTTCCGCAGGAGTATTCACAGCCCACGCCAACTCTGCTCGGGTTACCGCAGGAACCTGTTTCACCCTTTGCTTCAAAGGAGCCCCTTTTCTTTTTCAAATAACTATATCCAGCAGCCAGATATAGCATTTCAAGCCTTTTGGGGAGTTTCTTCGAATACACGGCTGCTGTCCTGAGCTTCATGCATTTGGGGAGCTCTCGAGAACCACCTGATCTTGTACTCCCCTCACATGCTCTATGGACCTGGCGGGAGCCCTGGGCTTAACTATCTCCGAGCTCAGGGTTCTCTCCCGGGACAGCATGCCAAACCTGCTTACAATTGTCAAGCAATACCTAAGTGTGAACTCTTGAAGTGAAGTTTTTTAACTAATTTCGAGAGGAGCATGTGATATAATTGACTGCAGCTGGCCACCTATCTACACTTATTAGTTAGCCAATCAGATCTATCCTAACTCACTATAAGTAGCTTAGCTAGATTTACTCCCTTATCTTCGTTTTCTGAAGAAACCCCCATCCACCCCCTTTCCTCCTTTACAAAAAAGGGGAGCTCTCGAGAACCACCTGATCTTGTACTCCCCTCATATGCTCTATGGACTTGGCGGGAGCCCTGGGCTCAACTATCTCCGAGCACAGGGTTCTCTCCCGGGACAGCATGCCAAACCTGCTTACAGTTGTCAAGCAATATCTAAGTGTGAACTCTCTAAACAAACTCAAATTTAATTAGCTAACTGGGCTAGCATACTAACTTACAAATTTTGCAGCTAATTATATTTTGTAATGTCTGCTGTCATTTACTCCATCACGAAACAACTACCTTGACCAGACTGAACAGTTTTTGTACCGAAAATGTATATAATTGTTTACATCATATCAATTAAGTATTCTACTTACCGAGTGGAAAATCGCAATGGATCTTGGGATCGCGCCATGCAGTGACGTCTGCACCACAGTTTGATTGATTTATTAATAGATAAATAAAAATACAATATAAATAATAAATCAATCAACCAACCAATAAACAAACAAACAAATAAATAATAATGCTTATTATTAATAAATCACATTGCGCTGAGTAATTAAATAATTGATTAACCAAACATAATCACAGCACATTACATACAGTATGCTAATCTATATTAACAAGCCACCAATAAAAACTAGGAAACACTTAAAGTTCTTAGGCTAAGTTACTGATGTTGCTCACGCCATGGAGCTTTGTTAACGTTAAAGTTTGTGAAAGCAGTTTCACAGACAGCACTTTGATATTAGACAGCGAGGGATTTTTTAAATTACAAAAAAAAATCAGTATTAGAGCTAGATAAATATGATCTGATGGCTGCCAACTCACTAGCCCTGCCATAACTTATTTATTGTAGCCTGTTCTTTTATTATGCCTATTTATCGTAGTTGTGACCCGCCCCTAATATACCCAACGCGTCAAATTTCAACGCCTCAGGCTCCTGTACAGATTCGACAGGGAATCCCTGCACATCTAAATATGACGCTAGAGGGGTACAGCGAGTGATTTTTAAAATAAAAAAATCAGTAGAATGTTATGACTGTCTGTGTCCACCAGATGCCACTGTAGTTCACCAGCAACTTCCAGCGAACTACAGTGGTGAAAGAACTACAAGTCCATACATTCCACTTGCAATACACCCGGTATCACTTAAACTGATTGGCCATTCATAGCTGTTCCCGTTCCCTGTTGATTTGCTGGACTATTTATACTACCATTCAACCATTGTTTGTGACTGCGTTGATTGTCTTTCCTGTCTTCAGTATCTAGTAAGTCTTGTATAGCGATTTTGTTATTTCCTTAGCCTTACTCCTGTTCCTGATCCTGAGTCGTAGTTTTTCATTTTTGTTGTTTATTTGTTACTTTGTTATTTTTTGAACGTAGGACACCTTGTTTTTCTGTTGCTGCACAATCTCTTAATAAAGACTGCATTTGGATCCTACACCTTTTGTTCCCGTTTCAACCCCTAATCGTGACAGAACGACGCAGTCATTATGGATCCAGCAGATGACGAGATCATGCTTTTAAAACAAGGTAACCACTCTATAGAGTGTTATATTAAGGAGTTTTTAGATCTGGCCCCGAACAGCACCTACAGTGATTTACTTTTAATGATGTTTTTCCGAGGAGGACTTTTAAAACCAGTCCGATCCTAAATGCCATCATATGAGGAGGACTGGAACCTCTATCGTTTCATAGAGCACGCGCTGTTGATATCTGGCTCTCCTCTCTTTATTACTCTGGAGGAGAGGAACTCTCAGGAGGGAGGCCTGAGAGATAATCAACAGCGAGGTTTGTTTTCGGGGCCAGCTGTTCGACCTATGGAGAGGAGGAGGAGGGCTAAATTGAAGCTGTGGGCTTATTCGCGTCGGGCTGTTCGAAGACCAAGACTTCTAGAACTTTGTGAAACCCCAGTGTCTGCTCCAGCCCCACAATGCCCGCCAGTGTCGGTTCCAGCCCCAGAACATGCTACTCCTTCTGCTGACAACACCCTTTCTCTTACTCAAATGACCAGACGGAGGAGGCGTAGGAAGAGGACTGCCCATGCCCCAGAGCGCCCGCCAGTGTCGGCTCCAGCCCCTGAGCGCCTGCCAGTGTCGGCTCCAGCCCCAGAGCACAGTACAGTGCCGGTTCCAGTTTGGCTCCTGGTTTTACTGGTGCCACCCAGACTACTGGCTGGATCATCCCTCCCGCTCCTCCCTGGTGGTCCTCCCCACTACTTATGACGGACCCTCCGGCTACACCCTGGTTTCCTGCTGGGGCACCTGACCCACTGAACCCACCCTGGACATTCACTCCTGTTCCTTCCTGGTCTCCTGTTCCTCCCTGGTCTGACCCTCCCATCCCTCCCCTTGCTCCTCCCATCCCTCCCCTTGCTCCTCCTCCGTTGATACTTTGTCACTTTGATTTTTGTATTTTTTGTCTGTCACTGCACAATATTCAACATTAAAACTGCACTTGGATCCTACACCCTTTTGTTCCTGTTTCAATCCGCCAAACGTGACATAGAAGAGCTAGATAAATATGTCCTGATGGCCACCATCTGACTAGCCCTGCCATGACTTATTTATTGTAGTCTGTTCTTTTTTTATGCCTATTTATCGTAGTTATGACCTGCTCTTAATATATCTAACTTGTCAAATTTTAACACCTCAGGCTCCTGTAGATTCTATAGGGAATCCCTGAACGTCTAAATATGACGCTGAAGTAGTACCCTGTTCGGCAAAATCTGACGCCGAGCGTTCCTGGCCAAGCGTCAATATAGGACGAGTTAGGAGTGAGAACATGTAGTTACTTTGCGTGTAATGAATGAATTAATTATATTATTTATTTGAAATATTAAGACAGAGAGATGTGTATCTGTGTCTGTTCAGCATCTAACAACAAAGCTGTGTTTTTAGTTTCTTAAAAAAAAAAGCAATGTAACTCCCTACTTACAGAGAAATATTATTTATCAATTCAGTAACTAAAGTATTTTTGCCTAAAAGGAGTGAGGCAGCATTGCATTTCTGTGTATAGATATAGAATGAGTTTTATTGCATATCTACCTGTGAAATTAACTTTTAAATAAATATTTTTGGTTTTCAGGTCCTCTTTGACTTTGTGGATTCACGTAATGAATCAACAGTTTTTCATCATCTGGGAAATTACATCAGCCTTGTCAATAATGTGCAATGCCTCTGGGACACTTCTCGAACACAACATAACTACTCCATTAAATATTTATGTTCAGCGGTTGCACATGGAGGATATGCAGGTGAAAATCATTCATGTATCTGACTGTCAACTTTTGGTTGTTTTGAATGCATTTTAGAAGCAAATTAAATGGTAAAAACCAAGTACTTCTGTAGCACTGTACAATAGTACAGTGTCTTATAAAAACAAACAATGAACAGTACTTTCACAGCATTTAATCTTGGAATAATCTGTTAACTTTAAGTTAACTAAAGTACTGATGTTCATTACTTATGTTCATCTTTGAAAACTGATTTTTTTTATTGAAATCTGAAAATGTTCTGTCCCTGACAGCCTACCAAATAACACATTTAAGGTCCAGAAAATAAGACATTGTTAAAACACTCTATTTGACTACAGTGGATCCACCTAAAAGTTACGAAGGGAGAATACTTTTTATGGGCAAAATAATAAAAATGACTTAATTAAACTATTAAACTATGAACACAGTGTAGCGCTTCTGGGTTGAATGTCACAACATTGTGTTTACTACATCAACTACGTAAAAGACCAACATGAAAGAGAAGAAATTGTTTATTTAATTTGTTATTTTTGGTGTGTTTTTGTTTTATTACACAAAAAAAGTATTCCTTTATAACATTATAGTGGAGTCAAATAGACTATTCTAACCATTTATTTAGTTCTGGGCCTTGAATTATGTTCAAAAACATTTACATTTACATTTAGCAGACGCTTTTATCCAAAGCGACTTACAAATGAGGACAAGGAAGCAATTTGCACAACTATAAGAGCAACAATGAATAAGTGCTATAGGCAAGTTTCAGGTCTGTAAAGTCTAAGAAGGAAAGTATTAGTAGTATTAGTATTTATTTTTTTTTTTTTTTGGGTACAGTTAGTGTGATATTCAGAGAGGTAATTGCAGATTAGTAAGTGAAGTGGAGACTAAATAGTTGAGTTTTTAGTCGTTTCTTGAAAATAGCGAGTGACTCTGCTGTTCTGATGCAGTTAGGGAGTTCATTCCACTAACTAGGCAGATTGAGCGTGAGCGAAAGTGATTTCTTCCCTCTTTGGGATGGAACCACGAGGCGACGTTCATTCACAGAACGCAAGTTTCTGGAGGGCACATAGATCTGCAGAAGTGAGAGCAGATAAGAAGGAGCAAGGCCAGAAGTCACTTTGTAGGCAAACATTAGAGCTTTGAATTTGATGCGAGCAGCAACTGGCAGCCAGTGCTAACGGACTAGCAGGGGAGTGACATGTGCTCGTTTAGGTTCATTGAAGACCACTCGTGCTGCTGCGTTCTGGAGTAGCTGAAGAGGCTTGATAGAGTTAGCTGGAAGCCCAGCTAGTAGAGAGTTGCAGTAATCCAGTTTGGAGAGAACAAGAGCTTGAACAAGGAGTTGAGCTGTATGTTCAGATAAAAAGGGTTGGATCTTTCTGATGTTATAGAGTGCGAATCAGCACGATCGAGCAGTTCTAGAAATGTGGTCAGAGAAGTTTAGTTGGTCATCAATCGTTACTCCAAGGCTTTTCACCATTTTGGATGCAGTAATGGTTGCCCCATCCATCTGGATTGAAAAGTTATGGTGTAGAGTCTGGTTGGCAGAAACTACAAGCATTTCCGTTTTTGCGAGGTTCAGCTGAAGATGATGATCTTTCATCCAGTGTGAAATATCCAACAGGCAGGCTGAGATGCGAGCTTTCAGATTTCATCAAAAATATCTTTGTGTTTTAAAGATGAAAGATTAACTACTTAATTGTAAAGGATACACTGGAGTTTTTTTTAAACTAACACTGCAACTTCACTATTATAGACTGTTTCTTCTACCACATCAGAGCTATCACTCTGCACTCTCGAGTTGCATCACCTCTGCATTCTCCAGTGAGATCACCTCGGTCTTCTCCAGTGGCATCATCATCAGCTGCAGTAGTCTCCAAACCAGAGTGAGTGGAGAATGATTCTATTTTAGATGACACATTGTTACATCGTTGACATTTTTAAATACACATGTAGAAATAAAAACTGACACATTGTTGTATTTTCTATTTTTAGTGTTGACCTTGATTCATTACTGCGTAACATGCAGAACAGAGTGGATTTCACATCAGCACCACCGTCAAATCAATATCACACATTTACATTTACATTTACATTTAGCAGACGCTTTTATCCAAAGCGACTTACAAGATAACATTTTGGCAAGTGCAATTTGTGCTTTTCAGTGCCATCGGTTTAACCAAGAGAAAAAACTGGATGTTGTTTTTAGAAATGCAGATGGTATTGGAGAGGGGGCAGCAGATGAGGGTGGTCCCACGAGAGAGTTTCTAACTTTGATAATAAAGGACTTTCATTCCTTTTAAATTTGTGATGGTCCTCACTGGCAGAAGACTCTTTCATGCAATTTGAAAGGTGATTTAGGTCCAAGGTTTCAAATGTGTAATTTATAATATATCATAATATAATATGGGATATATCAGCACAGCTGTAAATACAGTTTTTTTCAAGTGTGCAACCTGCACAAGACATTGAAGAGATAGTCGACTACGAGTTCAGAGAGAAGATGAAGGCGATACCATTTTTGCAATCCTTTTAAAAATGACTAATGCCCATATTAAAGACATTTTGTGCAGTTGGTAGTATAAACTCTATTTTAATCATGATTTTAGCAGTTGATACAGTAGTTTCTGCATTGTACATATGTGTAGATCAGCAGTAACACCTGAATGTTAAAAAACATCCGCCACCCCATGCACCATTGAATTTCTTTGTTTTAGTTATCCACACTTAACCTGCCTATTGTCAATATATTCTCCACTTTTTCCCTACATACTTTTTTATATTTTGTATCTTAATGTTCACCCTCACAGTTCATAAAAAGTACTGTTTTGATAGTTGCAGATTTAAGTTAATGCTGATGAAGAGAGAACTTGTCATGGATAGATTGAGATAGCTTTTAGATTCAATCAGCACAGAATGTTGATGATGCTAGGAAGGCCATTACAAGAGCTGCTAACAAACTGGCAATGTTGGGGTCACTTCGGCATATACAGACCTTAGAAGACAGAGATGATGTGGTAGCAGCAACAAACTTCTTGCTGGAGAGAAGGTTGAGGGATTTTGTGCAGCAGTGAGTTACTAAATAAATTAAATTTATATAAAGTAATTTCACGTGCTTATGATTTGTCACAGCAGGTCTCACATTAGCTAATCATGATCTCCTAATCATATGATTCCTAAGTTACAATAAATAACCAGTTTTTAGTCCACATTTATCTTCGTCTGGAAGATTGCTCTGCCTACGACTGTGCTTACCCATTACAAGCTACTAAACATATTTTCAGCTTTATATTAACCACCATTATCATTTGCTTTATCACCATCATTTCCTCCAACTATTCATCATTATTTTACACAAACTACAACATCATGAACAACAACACTACAACACCTAGGAAAACAACCAACAAACCAACATCCTGCAAAACAAACCCGATCTCATTGAAGCTCCTCCCGCAGCTCAACTCCTCACAGCACTGCCAGACTCTCAACCCGAGCTTGAGGCCGCCATCACAGGCAACCATATAACCCTTTCCACATCTAACTGACCTCTCCACCACAGATCTCCAGTTCCATCCACTTTAAAAATATCAAAATACTTCACCCACACCATCTTATGTCTCTGCCACCTCCTCCGTCCATCCGCCAAAGAGAGTTACTGTAATGGAAATCAGGTAACTGCTCGCCGAACTCAGAATCCACGCACCCAGATAGCTTAATAAACCAGAACTCCTCAACCTTTACCACACTGCAACATCGGACTCTCATCCTTCCTCAAGCCCTCCTGCTAGCCACACAGAGAAATAGTTCACGCTTCACTCCATATCCACAAGCCTCCCGCCCGCTACAAGGAAAGAGAAAATCAAAACAAAAACACTGCCAGCCACTCCTCCGCAAGACTGCAATACCAGGAAACCCGGCCACTTCAGATGACATCAAGCACTCTTACGCTTCAAGACCCCATTCAGGACATCCCTGCCTCTTCCCCTCTTACCCAATCTTACTCCACCCCCTTTTCCTGACCTTCCGCCCCCTCCAGCTCTCTTATCAGCCCTCATTTCCCTTCTACCTCTAATACTCCATTTCATTCTCGTACTTCTGCTCCTCCTGCCCCTCCCCAAAATCAAACTTTATTATTATTTTTTTACCCATCTCAAACTCTGCTTGCAACCAAATCCTTCCAGGTTCTGATATAGATTTTATTTAACTCCTCTCACCCATTGTACCTCCCGCAGCAGAACGCCAGGTTGATTTTGGCAAATTATCTGTCAACCTTAAACCTTCAGCCAGTAATCAATCCCGCATCCTATCCCTAGTAGAAATTTCCATTGCCTTCACCAGATTCACAGACATAATTTGTTCCGCATTCCCCCATAGGAGACGTGAGTTAAATGATTATATGGCAATCATTGCTGAGCTTCGCTCTCCTATAGGGGCACGCACTTCTACACTTATCAAAAATTATTCTCTGCCAAATGTGCCCTACACGTGACCCACTGGAACCAGTGTCCTTACTGCAGGGCTCTGGACACTGAGCTCCACAACCAAGTATTTTTAGGATGCTGCAATTTAACCTGCGCTGTCTGCCACTCCAGTCTGCACCCCACTACCTCCTGTCCTCTTATTACCCTCTCTGATCCCGCTAAACCATCTATCAAATCCACCAGCTACGATCCTCAAACCCCAGCTACAACTTTCCTTCTCTTCTGTCTGCTTGCCTCACACCCTACCTCCCTAGCCACAACATCTGCATGAATTTAAATATCAGTAGATGTAACAGAATGTTCTCCAAATTCCTCAACTTATGTTCTTACTGTGGTGGGGCCCACGCCAAAATTATTTGCCAGTCTTTAGAGCAAACAATAAAATTTTTTAAAAAGTATCTGTATTACCTGTGAATATTCCAAACCTTGCTCTAGAACTACGTTCTCACACTGATACTATATTCTATGATTTTCTCATTTTAGGTCTAACCCACCGATTCCACCTAGGTATCTCAGCTCTCTCTTCTCTCAGTCTCTTTTGTCCTAATCTGCAGTCTGCTATGACTGAACCTGAAACTGTTGATTATCTTATTTAAAAAAATAATCAACAATAACTTTATGATCGGATCATTCATGGCTCCTACCCTCAATGTCCCACGGATAAGCCTTATAGGCGTCGCAACTCGAACATTTTCTGGCAAAAAATATCTAATAATTAGGCCCAACACAATTCTGTTTTTCCTAGCATTAACAGCACTATTCCACTAAATGAATATTCACTTAACTACCACAACTTCATGCAAGCTATCTTTCTCATCAAAATAGCTGGTCTCAATGCCTGGCTAGCTAAAGAAGACATTTCATCTGCCGTTAAAATCTTGCCAATCCACCCAGATTTTTGGCATCTTTTTGGCATTCATTGGCGTTCCCAATTCTATTTTGCAGTCCGATTAACTTTTGGATGCAAAAATATTCGACAATGTCAGAAGCCTTGTGCTGGATTTTGTAAAATAATTACGAAATCCCACACATCATTCACCTTCTAGACGATTTACTCATAATTTCTCCGCCGTCTTCACCTCCAGCTAAACACCTAGCAATCACCCATCAGGTTTTTATTAATCTAGGAATTCCTTTCGCAGAGGAAAAAACTTCAGGACCCAGCAGTTTATTTGAATTTCTGGGCATTAACCTAGACTCACACAAATTCCAAGCTTCCCTCCCTAAAAAAAAAATCTACCGAATCATTTCCCTATCCCAAATATTCCTAGAAAAACAGCTATTCTTGGCCATCTCAGTTTTGCCATGCGGATTATTCCTTAAGGCCGTCCATTCATCACTCACCACCTCCAACTCTCCACTACAGTTCATGGTTTAGAAGAAACAATCCTTCTCTCTAAACCCAGTCACGAAGAACTAAGCTTATGGATCTCCTTTCTCAAGCAATGGAACAGCTGTTTCTTTTTCTACAGCGACTTAGTAGCATCCCCCATAGACATTAATTAATTCACAGACGCGTCCCTGTCAGTCGGTTTCGGAGATTTCTATAAAGGGCATTGGTTTGCCGCCACATGGAAACCCCAGTTGACTTCCATTCCAAAAACCAAAGTTCTTCAGCCCTCTTTGAACTCCACCCAATAGTTGCAGCAGCCATCCTGTGGGAAGATGAATGGTCCACATCAAGCATCTTCGTTCATTCCAATAATGAAGCTACTGTACACTGCATTAATAAAGGGCGTTCCCTCTCCCCTTCAATAATGTCGTTTATAAGATGGCTCACCTGGATATCTGCTAAAAAAACAATTTATCATGACTGCTAATACTGGTTGCAAAAATCAAATTTGACTTTCTCGTTTTTCTTTCCAGATATTCTGGCTATTGGCCCCGGAGGCAGACCCCCATTCAACGTCTGTCCCTCCGTATTTTCAGTGAAACCGGAAGTGATATTGCCATAAACCACCCCCTTTACAATCTCCACCAAACCTCCCTATCATCTTACAAGTAGTAGCCGCTAGAACCCTCCATTCATACCTTTTACACCCTCCCTCCTTTTAAACCGCTTTAAAAAACCCTACCATCCCGATACTCTCAACTTCCCTCTTAGCACCCAGTCACCACTAGAGCCCATTATCCATTTTCCTTATCTTGCCATATTATATCCATCACCCGGATATAGCTCCAGTCTCCTTGCACACTATAGTCCTCCCGCAGGAGCCTCTCTTTTTCCTCATCTTTCCATTTTATATCCAGCAGCTGGATATAGCTCCAGTTTCCTTGCTTAAGTAAAATACGCAGCTGCTGTCTGGAGCGATTAATTACTGCATTCTGATGAAAGTTTACTTACATATGTCTTGTTTTAGCTATTTTGGTCAGTTTAGAAACTTTGCCGTGTGAAAGCGAACCGCACCAAGAACATAGAGCAACAATGTAGCAATTTTAATCCCTGTTTTGGAACAAATACATTGATTAACAGGTGTGAAAGCACCATAAGACTTTGTTTTAAATCAACAATTTCAAACCTCAAAGATCATTAGTGTTTATTAAATGATATTTTATAAAAGTACTTTATAAGGTTTTGTTTATTCATCTGACAATATCAAAGAGTTAAAGACTGATACTAGGGATATAAAAGTGGCTAGCAACTCACAAACATTTGTATCTATTAGAATTAAGAAATCAATATTTTAGGGTGCTTTCACACCTACACTTTTGTTTCGGAACGTATCTCGTTTGCCCAGTTAGCGCGGTTCGATTGGCATATGTGAACAGGGCAATCGCGCTCTGTTCCGCGCCAAAGTAATCGCTCCGAGATCGCTTGAATGAGGTGGTCTCGGCTCGATTGAAACGAACCCTGGAGCGGTTCGATTGTAGTGAGAAAGCGATCCGATCCGAGCGCGGTTGTATCACTGTGTTTTATGGATATGTAATAGGCATATACGGCTATATGAAGAGAGAATTATGATTGGGGTGGGAAGTTTCGCGAGTCTCCGGATGCCCGCAAACGAGTGATGATCTCCCGGTAATCTCGCGTCTCCCTACAGGTCCTCAAATAGGCATCGTCGCGCACCCTTCTCACCCCTCCCCTCCGCATCTCTCCTCAGACACATCGCGCGCGCGCACCCTGTCAATCACCACCAAACCACCACTTCTCCTGACAGCTTAGCGGGACGCTGCAAAATAAACCCTGACACTGACCAATGTGAGGAGAGTTTACTCGCACGTGACTTGTTTAAGCTCTTTTGGTCCGATTAGAAACTTTGCAGTGTGAAAGCGAACCGCTCCAAGAGCAAAGAGCAACAATGTAACAATTGTAATCTCTGTTTCGGAACAACTGAATCGATTCACAGGTGTGAAAGCACCCTAAGTCTCAGGCCTACACAGGTGTTACATAATATTATTGAATATGATATTTTTAAACTATTTTTGTAAAAACTAATACTCTTACCCCCATTTTCACAGAAAAGGCTTAAGCCTAGTCACCGGACTACAATGTAAGTTTGAGCGGTTTCAACTGAATTAACATAGCACTGATTTGTAAATATATCAGTGCCTTTTTTGTCTCAAGATGCACACCAGTAATATTTTTTTCTAAGCATATTCATAAAAATTACTTAAATGTGCTAATTGAACTATGGCCTAAGGCTAGTCTAAGCCCTGTCTGTGAAACCGGGCCTTAGTTTTTTTAATGCTTTCCTTATTCAGTATTACTAGAGAGGTGTGTCCAACAGTTTTAAAAAATCAATTTAACTGAAAAGACCATAGCTTGTTAATGCTTAAATCTTTTTTTTTTTTTTTCAGATTCAAAGAAGGCCTGGAGTGTTTGCAGCTTCTGCAACATGTGGAAAAAACATTCTAGCCTCTTTCAAGAGGTTGTAATGTTCAAAGAGAAAAGGCACTTACGGCAGAGGACTTAGCTGAGCTTTTCATCCCGCAGCTGTCTCCAGTTGGCACCAAAAAAAGTTTAATAGAAAACAGGATAGTTTGTTTCTGGAAGGACTGGATTCAAGGTGTGTTTATTGGTTATATCATAGGTCTTCAACCTTGTTTCTGAGGACCCACTCTCCTGTAAAGTTTGTTTTCAACCGGCTTTATTGCACCTGCTTACAATTTTCAAGCAGTCTTGGGGAGCTTAATTGGCCACTATAGGTGTGTTTGATAAGGGTTGCAGATAAACTCTTTGGGATAATGAGTCCCCAGGAACAGGGTTGAAGACCACTTGGTTATATTATACATAGTTTACAATCAGTAACATCAAACAATTGTTATGTGCTTTCTTTCCTCCAATGTTTTTTTAAAAAGTTGCCAGCCACCCCCAGTGTTTTTAATGATTTTCATCTAGTTTTCCTGACCCCCACAATATCTTATTGCAGGAATATCTGCACAAAAAATATTTCAAATTAAAAACCAGATGTTCTGCTTTTACACAAAAAAAAACTCACTCTAGCTCAGGGGTGGGCAAACTCGGTCCTGGAGGGCCGGTGTCCTGCACAGTTTAACTCCAACCCTAATCAAACACACCTGCTTATAGATTTCTTGTGATCTTAAAGACACTGATTAGCATGTTCAGGTGTGTTTGACTAGTTTTGGAACAAAACTCTGCAGGGACACCGGCCCTCGAGGTTCAAGTTTGCCCATCCCTGCTCTAGACTCATGCATTTCATGCATTGTTATAGGTGTGGTTATAATCACATACATAAAAAAAATAAATAAAATGAAAAATTGTTCTTTATTTCTTTGATGATTGTGATTATATATTATTAGTTCATGACATTATAAGTCTATAGATTGCTATAGAAACAGTTGACTGTTCAAACCTAAATATATATATATGGCTGATTCCAGCGTTATGGACGTGACATTTGCAGAAAAAAAATGAAACGTATATACTCGGAGAATGTATATGTTAACAGTATATTGAAATATCTGTTTATATTTTTATTACCCCTTAACCATGGAGTTTAGGCATCAAAAAAATATCAGTCTATGCAGGTGTTTTATATTTAAAATGACGGCAAAATGAATGCGTTACGGACGTGACAAAAAAAAGAGTTTTGTGAGTTGACATACTTGGTTAAAATTCTGTGAATAAAAATGCAGAAGCCAAAAATATATATAACAGTCAAAAGGATAAGGGTTGGCTCTGCATGGGACATTTAGAATTCATTTTATTTAGTTTTTCATTTTTGCATTAATGAGGGAAAACTATCGTTACGGACGTGACTTGTCTTCGTTACGGACATGGCTGCTCTGAAATTGACAGTTGACACATTATGAAAATCAGATAAATGCTTTCAAAACTTGACAAAAGACCTATTTGTGGATATCTGTTGGGTGTGTAAACCAATAAACTTAACCTCTGAGACATCTGAATGGTAAGGTTGCACAATTAGTCAAACTTAAATAGATATCACCTTGTTATATTTAATTCCTATTATGGCATGTGTGTTGTTAAAGGTTAACGCACGTTCGAATGTTCAAAACTCAATTCGGAAACAGTGGTGCATGCTAACATGGTGCTTTTATTCTCTGAATAATATAGAATTGATAATAAACATAATCAGCTATAATAGGCCTATGTTAACGGGCTCCTTTCCAGACAAACTTGAATTGAATCATTGCCCGACTGTTAGTGCGCAAGACCGTGTCTACCATGTCTACGTGTCTACGAAGTTTATTTTAGTTTATTCTAGTTAATGTGTTAGTCGATTGAATAAATAGTTTAATTTGTCCACTCGCGCTTGCTTTCTTTTTCTCGTCGGCAGTCACTTCAGGACAGGTTGAAAAAATTTAAACAGAGGACCAGGATGAGAGAGAAAACTTTATTATGAAAGGTTTTGTGAAAAATAGCCATTAATTGCAGGCATGTACGATGGATGACTATAATGTTTATATTTTTAGGCTATAGTTTATAACCGATTGTGTAAAATATTGAATGACATTACAGCTGCAGGTGCTATCGATTTACTAACAAATTAAATACTCCTATAGTTAAAGCTTAGATCAATAACAAGATTTTATTCTTATTTTGCCGCCTGTAAAATAATTTTAATAAGCACTCAAGTACATTTGCCGGGTGCTGGAAATCTTTGAAAATGTTTTCATTTTAATGTAGGCTATAGCCTATTTTCCAGCTTTGAAAGTGCTTAGATTTTGGATAAAGGGCTTGGAAAATTAATTATGTCGCTATGATAATTTATCTTTATAAATAGTTATTTAATTAATAAAATAAAAAAAAACATATTTATGCTCTGCATGAAATGAAAACTCCGCTGTGGCCTGTGCAAGTGCCTGCAGCCTGACCCACGGCGTGCGCATTTTGAGCAATGGGAAAAGACCAAATGCATGGAGGTTATTGATTTTGCGCCCTGCATGCGCGCCTCGCGTTTTGCCATTGCCCGCTTTGTGAGCTCCAGAGGAAAAGCATGTTACCTCAGTGGCGTCTTTCATTCTTCAATCAAATGAAAGCAGAGGCGGGGTTTCCTTTGAGGTGACAAAGTGTGTTGTCAAGATACGGCGAACTTTTTAATAACGGAGTAGAGACTTGTGGTCGCTCTAAGTCATCCAAAGTTGTATGACTTTACAAATCTTGAATTTCATAATATTATTTTAAAAATTAAATTATGACAACATTGACAGCAACACTAGCGCACAATAGACCAGCTGATTCAGTTGTTACCAATAGTGACATACAAAAGAGCACCGTGATCCTTTTTTTCTTGTCAATATAAAATGCATTGCGGAGCGCCTCACGTCTCTGGAATGAAAAAGCGCGTTCGTTGTGATCGGCCTCTATGAGCAACACATATTTGTTAACTCGCAGAACAGTAACACGTACGTGCAAACACACGTGCTTACAGATGTATTTTGCCAAAGAAGCAAAATGAAAGAAGGATATTCTGGCCACAGTTTGACACAGGAGTTGACACAGGAGTTGACGAACCAGGGCTGATGCTGGTCGTCTGTGCTGCCTGGAGCCGCGTCATAATCTCAACTAGGTATATTGATGATTTAGTGCAGACTAACCAACAAACCAATTTTTTTCCATTTGGAAAATAACAGTTATTATAAGTTCTTATATACATTTTTAAATAGCCTACATAGCCTAATCTACAAATCAAACAAAGCCAAATATTTTAGGATAATTTCGCACCAAACTGATGCTTTCATTTTACAACTTATAAAACATGTATGCAAATTAATACAGTATCACATGTAAATAACAAAATTGTTATATCCTTAGCCTATATTTAACAAAAAGTATAGGTTCAAAGCATGGTTCATTGTCATTATCTTTCACTATACTCAGCGCGCGCACATGAACCGCAAGTAAGACAGAGGAAATAGGCTAATAAATCATAATTAAGACATAATCTTTAAACTAATGACTTCTATTAAAATGTTGACAGGTTTTGTAATATTATAACAGCGGAGCATTAATTGAATGCATTTTTTTCCGTAAAGCAATCTATTTGAGCTAGCCTAATATTTTTTAATTGACGGAAGAAAAAAACACGATTGGACAAACAGTCAATGCCGATTCTTAAAAAGCATTCAATGTTTTCGTTTTGTAATCTTAATTTGTCATTTAAGTAAAAAGGTTTAGAGCAGGATTTATTTTATTATTTTTGTTAGTTTATTCAGTTTTTCTGTGCTGCTAAAAAACACTGCAGGTGCGTGAAGATGCTCCTTCTGTATGCTGTTCGCATGTTAAAATAACCTAAATCAGCATTTTAAAATGCAATATTTAATGTGTCAGACAAAATAGGCACGTCAATTTTTTTTATTAAATAATATTTTGATATTAATCTGTTAACGGTTAATATTCGCTTAACGAGCGGTTGTTGGTTGGCAAAATGAATCGAAATCAGCATTCCTAGTTTGGCATAGATTGTATCTTAACTATTTGATCTATTATTTGACGGTCAGTTACCCTATCTACAAAAGAAACAAGAAGTGCTTCAACACAAGGTGCTGAATCGCCAAAACACCAAGATTACACGCCAAGATTATGGCATGTAAAACGTTGTTCTCTTTATTAAACATTTATTTTTGAAATGTTACTATAATGGTTTATAGCTAACTGAAATGTTCAGTTCTTGATATAACATATGGATGTTATGTTATGTAAGTCAGTAATTGTAATGCAGCATCATAATGAACAAATATGCGCTAGTCATTGGCTTATATTAATAAGGAGTTCAAAAATGGTCACGTCCGTAACGCAAAATTGTAGTTGTTTAAAGCAAAGACCTGAGATGAGTTGGCGATCATAATTAGTATGGACATATTTTGGCTTTGTATACAAAGTTTCATTTTATTTGTTATAATATTTATTCCACAATATAAACTTTTTCATTAAATCGTTACGGACGTGACACGTGAGTGAAGCTGCGTGATGTCTTAAATATGTAGCTCATAAATCAAAAGGGCAGTAATGTTATGAAAAAGTAAGGGTAATTATTTATACTACAGACTCCAATCCTTCTGCAGAATGATTACTGTTAACATAAAGCATGAAAAAGGTGAGTCTTTAATCCCTTTTTCTAAAGCACAAAATGTGGTTGGATTATAATAAAATTTACCATTGGCACAATTCTCATATTTAATGGATAAACAAACCAATTTCCTTAAATATTCAACAAGAGCACATCATTACAATAAAATATAGACCTTAATGAGCAAATTTAAATAGGTTTTGTTATTTTGGTCAAAAGTTTATTTTTTCATGATAAGGTTGACATTTTCATGGAATTGCTCATATATATTTTAAAATCCTGATCGGAGTATTCATAAACAAAATTTGTTACAGTAATAAATGCCAAATGAAGGGGTAATGTTTTTTTTTTGTAAGAAGAAAATCCATATTTAAAATTAAATGAAAACCTGTATAATCTTTTTATTTTTATATTTTTTCTCAGAGGGCGCATCATCTTTCTTTAAGCCAGGTTTTGGCTTTTGCTTCTGGTTCAACCTCTATTGCCAGGCTGGGTTTCCCTGTTGAACCAGCACTTGAGTTCTTGCATTAACAGGATAATGAGCTAGACAAATTTTTTCCAGAAGCAAATACATGTATAATTGTTTTGAGGCTGCCCATGCATCGAGTATTTGATGACTTAGAGATTTACAAGAAGGAGGGTATTTTACAGGCCCCCACATTTGGGCTAATGTAGTTCAGTCATTGGCAACCCCATTCAGTCATTGGTGAGGCAACCCCATTACATATTGTTCTTTTTTGTTTCTTGTGTTTGTTGTCATTTTTTGTGTGTGTGAAAATAGTGGTGAATAAAATTCTGTTCATGTTGTTTTTGTGTACACTAAAAAATTAAATCTTGTGTTTAAGTACTCATGTCAATTTGTGATGATAAAATTAATATTAAAGGGCACATAGGTTACCCATTTTTTCATATTTATTATAAGTCTTTTGTGTCCCCAGAATGTGTCTGTAAAGTTTCAGCTCAAAACACCCATCACAGTATTTATTATAGCTGTTTGAAGCATCTGTTTTATAGCTGGGAAAAGGTTGTTGCTGTTTTTTTGCACTGGGCCTTTAAGGCTAGTCATCCCCGCCCACCCTTCCCACGTGCCTGTCAGCAACATGCCTCAATCGCCGCCCTCGGCTGCCTCAGGAAGCAGATCTCACGTAAGGTTTATGAGAAATACTACAGTAAGAACTTTACCAATCAATCAGTATTTGATGCTTTTTTTGTGGAGTTGCAACAATAAGTTCACGCACACACATCGCAGACACACAAACACATAAAGCTCAGACATGTAGCGCAGACACACACAAACATAGCATAGACACGTAGCGCATACACACACACATAGCACAGACACGTAGCACACACACACACACATAGCACAGACACGTAGCGCAGACACTAGGGTTGGGCATCTAAGCTATAATGCCGATCCGATACGCATCTCGATACAAAGAATACGATCCGATATATTAGCGATACATTTGTGACATTGCGATGCAACACGATACGATTCACACCCATATCATGATACGATGCGATATTTCAGCACTAACTAATTAGTTCAAGTTTATGAGATTATGTGAAAGAGGATGCTGTGCCATTGAATGAGTTTGATTATTTATTAACCAAGCAAAACCAAGACTTTTTTTACAAACTGGCTCTTCTCTCAGAGCCAGAGTGTCAGTTTACAGTAGAGGGCCATTTTAGAACATATAGCACATTTTATTTAAGTATTTTCAAGATAAACAGAATGTATAAGTGCAATATATATTAAAAAAATATGTATATATTTGCACTCTTTCAACATAAATAAATTTAGCATTGCACAACAAGAATTGTGATTTAACTTTTCAACTATGAAAACAAGTTTTACAAAGATATATTTTGCCACTGATTATTCAAAACTTATGGTCGTGAACTAGCAGTGTTATGCTGCTTTGAAACATCACTGTCACTGTAAACAACAGGCTAATAAAAATATAACAAACCAGCAATCTTCTTGCTGTGAGGTGGTCAAACTACCCACTGTGCCACCGTGACACCCAATTATTTTTATCATTATTATTATTAATATTATTATTATAATTAAATAAAAATTAACAGGAGGAGGTGTTTAAAACTATCGTTTTCCGTGACACTAGGCTGAATATCTTTGCAGATGAACAATGCAATAGCATTCGTTATTGGCGTAGAGCGAGCAGAACTGTTGCGCATGGAAAAAAAACTTGCAATGCTTTTCTCACCACTTTTGGAGCTGGTTGAAGCAGTGCGAAAGCCGGGGATGCAGAAACACTGGAAGATGCTTTCACAACAACACCGTGGCGCCGCTTCAAGTGAGATTTCAGATTAGTCGTACTGCCCGCGTATTTTACAGATGCGCGGCACATTTTGCAAATTGCATCTGTCCTGTCATGTCGTCCATCCTTAAATCCATAATTTAGATTTAAAACTCAGTGGGGAATAAAATGTTTGTTTTGCTTCTCGCGCTTTCTGAGGGCGCACCACTAGCTTCATCCGCAAATCCGTTGCTAAGGCTTACTTTATGTAGGTCGATTAAATTATGCGCCAAAAACAGGTTGACAACACTTGTTAATAAATAAAAAATACATTCTATATTAAAAATATAAGCTGTATCTCGAAAAAATCGATGCATCTCGCAAAAACCGATGCATCTCGATTTGCTTCCAAAATTTCATTCATCCTCTGCTGCTCAACCGATGCACTCGCATCGTGCACGCGCATGACCGCGTATCGATACATATCGGTTAATCTTCCCATCCCTAGCAGACACACACATACATAGCGTAGACATGCAGACGGTGCGGCTGTGCTGATAAAGTGAATCGCTGTACTTCATTACACACGTGCACACGTTTTAAAACATGTTAAACTTGTACAACTCACTTTTGATCACGTCTGAAGATGATTGATGATCCTAGCAAACTGAACAGACCTTTTATTCCCGGTTGCTTTGCGCTCTTGTCGATTTGATTTTATGCATTACTACGGAGACATGTTAATGCCTGCAGCTGTCAATCAATATTGGTGGGCGGGGGGACTACACACACACACACACACGAGGCTCTCGACGCTGAAAAGGGACTCAGAAATCCAGGATCAGCCTAAAATTAAGATGTTATGTTTTGTAAACAATGTTTCATCTCTGACTTTTCTTACATGTTTAATCCCTCATATAACCCGCACGCCTGGTACTTTTAGGCCTTTTTAGAGCATAAATATTGTAAGGATGTAGGAATTATTATTTTATGTACTTTTAAACCCCCCCATGATTGGTACCGATGGGTTTCCGCTGACATTTTACAACACATGATGCGTAGAGCATGATAATAACTTGTACGGCATGCATTCTTTATTGCTTTGAATTAATGCTTCTCCGCATGCTTTGGGCAGACACTCAAATTTGCATATGAGCAGACTGGAGACAAAGGAAGTTTCGCGCTCAAACTTTGCTCTGAAATCATTGGTCGAGCATGCTAAATGGGGTGTAATGGAGCCAACGCTTAAAACCTGGCTCCTCCCTAATCACGAGGCAGAACATTCGAACAAAGAACCGCTCAAGGAGGTCACCCCTTTGAGGGGTCTAGCGGCGCTTCTGTGCCGCGTGGCTCGCCTGAGCCCACGCTTTCTTATTTTCCGGCAAAGTAAACTCAGTTTAAAGTTGCGATCGCGTTGCATCCGACCTATATTGCAAACTCCACGCATCAAGAAAGGACATCAAAGGACTACTATCACAACGGAAGAAATTCGCAAAAAGAGAGAGCGCAAATCCCTACACCCTAGGTATTTAGTTATGCGAGTAAGCTGTGCCCCTTTTACCATAAAAAGATGTTTCTCATAATCTTGGTGATCCTTAATAGTCAGTGGAACTGGGGTTGATTTGCCACTCTTTATCTGACCCTTTATTTCCTCGCTTTTCTGCTTCTTTCTGTTTGTTAAATGTTGTATAGATACTTATGCATAGCCTATCTACATGTAGTATACCTTTGTTCTATGTTTTATGTTATGTTTGTGCGTTTGTTCATTATATGTCAGACTAGTCAATAAATACCATTGTAATCAAGTGGATTGTATTGTTTGCCTCACAGAAAAAGTCACTGAAATGTTAGATTCCCCTGCCTAGCTGCTATAAGTTGATCAAAATTTATGAATGATTAATCTACTTTACAAGAAGTAGTAATAATTCCCTTTTCTAAATGAATAGATCATTACCGAGTCCGCTCGGAAGAGCGGCGGTTCTGGTTATGTTTTTTTGGTCAAATTAACTTTTTAAAGTCAAATTGACTTGACCAGAGGTCAGCTGTCATCGCAAAATACAACACTGACTTCAGTTGCTCCTCCACCCTGTCCCTAACTTGACCATAAAGTGCAGGTATAGCAGTGCGTGAAAAATATTTTCGATTAGGGAGCTCGAATCGGGGGTCAATGACTTGACATAATTTTTCTGAAGCCCACGCTATCCACTATACTAAATGGCATCATGTCCTTAGCTAAAAAGTAATGGGTTTTATGATGTTTGGAATGTTTGTCGTAAGGTAGGAATGCAGCCATCTATAATTGCTTCATCGCCTTGTCTTCTGACACAAATAGTTTCGGGGAGGGGGGGAAGGTGATGCAACAGTTTGGCCTAAACTTTTATGATGCCTCATCTTCTGACTCTCAATATAGTCTATCAGGTGGAACTGCTTTAAATGGTGGAACAGATTTGAAGTGTTCCTGCTGCTAGCACCACTCTCTGGCACATTTTGCAGAGCACCGAAACCTAAAGTTT
Source organism: Danio rerio (assembly GCF_052040795.2). NCBI lineage: Eukaryota > Metazoa > Chordata > Actinopteri > Cypriniformes > Danionidae > Danio > Danio rerio. The sequence goes on along the minus strand of NC_141028.1, from coordinate 52,543,977 downwards.
ACCAGAACTTAAAAAGCCGAACCACTTCCACACCACTGAATTAGTTTTTCCTCTCTTATCAACTGTTTTGTCTGCTATCTTACTTGCGGAAGCTTCTTCCTTCACATCTGTATTCAGGGCACTCATTTTGTAACTAAAACTTTCTGTGACTAAGCGTAACCAACTGCTGCTGAGCTATGGCAGCGGAAATGTGATCATCACGCAATTGACATCACGCTCTTTCTGACGGCTGAGCACTGACCGTCATTCAGTGAAAAGTGATAATGTATAAATATGCAATATTAACACAGTATCAATATGCAAATGTATATCAAAAAATCAGAAATAGGTTTAAAAATCATATCACCGTTATTGACAAAAAAATCTATTGCGATTATATATTGATATTGAATTGTTGTCCAGCCTTATATGATGGGTGTTTTGAGCTGAAACTGTACAGACACATTATGGGGACACAAAAGACTTATATTAAATCTGGAAAAAGGGGTAACCTAGGTGCCCTTTAAAGTTTTTAATGCTGTACTGTTGCCACCAAACCTCAAATGAATACTCTTTAAATACTACATACTAAATACATACTAATGATAACATGCAACTTGATGTACAAGACAAGAATGACGTATACCTAATAAGGTTTTGGTAAATATAGCCAAGTTCGGTGCAGCATTTTTGACAATGTGTTTGACACATTTGTAAGTAACTGAACCTTGTAAAATTAACAGTTTTTAAGCCTCAATTGCATGACTAACAGCCGTATTATAATGGCATATTCTATGTGAATATGGCCTATTGAGAGCTTGTCATATAACTTGTGTAAATGTGTTTCGCGTTGTCTGTGTTTGAAAGCTACAGGGATAAAGGAAGCAGCAGGGATAAAATTAACCAGCACTTCCTGCAGCTCAAGTAATGATGACACCAGTTCATCCTCTCAGGAAGAAAAGCCGTAGAGAGAAGTAGAGCTGGAAGAGGTAAGAACCATGTGCATCATTAGAAATGGTAAATTTGAGTTTTAATCAACTTGCAATTTATAACCCGAACACTTGTAACCTTTGCATTGTAGTGCTGCAATTAACTTTGAGCTAATTCACTCAAAAAGTTATATACACACACACACACATAATTTAATTCCAAAACTGAATTCCTTTATTAATCCGGGGACACAGCGGAATGAAACACCAGCTTATCCAGCACATTTTTACGCAGCTGATGCCCTTCCAGCCACAACACATCGCTGGGAAACATCCACACACACTCATTTACACACACTCACATACTAGGGACAATTTAGTCTACCCAATTCACCTGTACAGCATGTCTTGGACTGTGGGGGGAAACCGGAGCACCAGGTGGAAACCCACGCGAATGCAGGGAGAACATGCAAACTCCACACAGAAACCAACTGAGCTGAGGCTCAAACCAGCAACCTTATTGTTGTGAGGCAGCAGCACTACCTACTGCGCCACTGCATTGCCTATATATCATACCCTTAAATGGCCTTGCCACTTCATCAGTAACTTTTTGTTCAAGTTGAACAGCACATCATCTGTGGGCATGTTGACCATACCATTGATTTTGTTCTTTTTGTGCTTGTTGTAGATTGTCTTGGGCCAGCTTTCTGTATCACATCAGCTGCTCCCTCATCTCCAGGACGTACCATCCTGTGCTCTTCTCAGCCCTCACCATCTCATTAGGTCCCTGGACCTGTCATCCACATTTAGGAAGTCACACAACACAGCATACATGCTTCCTCCAGATGCTGCTGCAGGAGAACTAATCTTAAGTGACTTTGACTTGGGGAGAACACATTGACGTTGTATCACTGTTTCCTGGCCACTTCCTCCTCGCAAAGCTCCTCATTGTCTTGCGAGTTGCCATCCAACTTCTGACACCAAATGTGAAACAACAGTTCCTTGAGTTGACCTAAAGTCAGGCGAACAGGATTTACCAACAAATGATGGCAACTGATCAGGGAAGATATTTATTTACAGTACTCAGAAGTGTTTCCATTCCCAATCATACAAATAGATCAGAGCTATTTACACACAGTAACAAAAGGAAAATAAATACTTAGCAATGAAAGAAAAAGAATAAAATATGCAAATGTAAACTAAGCATTAGTAAACATAAAATAAGTATAATACGTATAAGTAAAATAAGTATAAGACGTTAACATAAAAATACATATACATTAATAACATAACACTAATGTCTTTATCTTCTATGTTTTATATGATGTGTCATGGCTATTTAAAAACACCAGTGAAGCACTGGTGACAATTCTCTAAACCATTAGCATTTAACAGTAAGTCTAGCTCTGCCCTTTTTGTCACTGTTCTGTTTGATAGGTACCCAAAAATTTGTACAGTACGCTTTTTTTTGGTCCCTTTCTAATTATTACCTTAGTCTAACGAAAATCAAACTTTAAATTCATGCAAATGCTTTTCTAGCAGAGAAAAATCTTCACAATTGTTGAAAATTGATTAGTAAGATGCATTTATTGTTTACTCATTTTTTTTCTTTGCCTGAAATCTCAAAATTACTTCCGACATGTTATAGTCTGATGCAGCATTGCTCAAGAAGACAATGTTCAATCACAGAATAACACTGTGTCTGTCAGCCACAGAAATGTCATCAGTGGTGCCAGCTAAGGATGACAACAACATTGCACCTTATCTTATTGAGAGGGTAACTGGTATTTTATTTAAACCATAGTTACCTGCCAATCAGTTTTGTGGTCCTTAAGAGAATGCTCTGGTGTATATTTTCGGGTTAGTCATTAGGCAGGTTATAAAAAAGCTGACTTGTGATGTATGCTGGAGTAGCCTAGTTAGTGCAGCTGTGCCCACATCTCTTTGTGGCAACGATGATTTGCTAACCTTGCAAAACAATGGAGGCCTATTGGTACCAAATGAAGGTCAAGTAAATATAATTTGCTTGCCTGACCAGTGCATTATATAGATCTCATCTTAACATTTCATCTGCAGGATATCAGTGCTCTGATCTCTGCTGAATAGGGTTGTTAAGGCAATTAGGCTCAGATTATGTATTTATCGTATATTTATAGATTATGTATATCTCAATTTGATTAAGTTCAATTTCAGCTTTAAAACTCAATATGGCATTGACAACAATCATTTTGATTTCACTGATCTTGTCCTGCTTTCATAAATTGAGACAATACCCTGTGGCAAAAGTTCATACTGCAACTGCAAAGCAGCAGTTTGAGAAATAAATTGTGTATTGTTATTGCAGGGGTATTAAGTACTAAATAAAATTCATGACATGGTGTCAGAAGCGGGATACTAATTCAGTGGACACTGTTAGACTGTTACTGTATTTCTCCTATAAGTGAAGAGCTGCACAGTCAAGAAAATGCAAATAAATTTGCCACTGAAAATTTTCTTTTTACATCGACCAAGAGAATGGCCCTAGTGGAAATGCGTTATAGAACAGCCTCAAAATTATCACTGGAAGATGGCAATGTGCAGGCTAATGCACTAATTTGTTTCCATGGGGAAGGACACAGAGAATAAATTCAAATCACTTATGATACCATGTGACGACAAAGATAAATATAGAAAAATACTCCAGAGAAACATAATATATGTACATGCACGTTTTCATCAGCAATGTCAGCAAGATGTCAAATCAGTGGAGGCGTTTGTTATGGCCTGTTTTCATTGAGGGGTACGGTACGATACACTTTAAAGGCAGTTTCCACTGGCAAAAAGCGTACCGAACAATTTTTAAATACACAACAGAGACATTACATGGAAATACTATATACATATAATAATGAGCCATGGATGACCCGAGCTCAAACAAACCTTGTCGTTGTCTTGGTGAACAGCCACAAAGCCAAGAAGAACAAAAAATGCCATGTCCTGTTGTTGTTTTACGAGGCCGTCTATAAGTGCAAACGGTTTTCGCTGTCTCCAGGGTCACGATCACGTCTGTATTTGATATAATGAACTTCTTGAGCTGATGATAATAAAGTTTGTGTGATTACTGAATCACAAGTCTGATCCTTTCAAAAACAGAAAAGGACTAACGCGAGAGCGAAGCGTGAAAAAAAGAAGCCCCACAAAACAGGAGCAAATTGTTTCAGCAACCTGAATCATGAACAAACTGCCATGTTTATCATCGCCTTTTAAACTATTATGACTTTGGAATGATGGAATTACTCTAACAGATGCCACATGTGCTGGTGAAGATTAAAGATGCAGACGAGAGGTTTGATCTGACTGTGGGCTATGTTGCGTATTGTTTTTGAACTCAAATAAGGACTAAATGTATGTTGTGAGTATTTTATCTGTAATTGGTAACATATCAGAGACTGTAAGGGTCTGTATGTGTTCATATAGGTTGCATTTATTTATTTATTTTATATAATTGCAGACATAGGCCATTTCATACTATCATTGATCTGCAGTTATCAAATCATGTTAATAGAAAAGTTAGTAATAAACATTTATAAACAAGTATTTATATAATTAAAGCATCTGTTTTGTGAGAAGTGCTTCTCATATGATATATAAACAACCTGTACAGCTTTACTGTAGACACTTATTCGAGCAAGAAATGCAAGCCTGATAAAAGTGACCCGTACCGTACCATACCACTCAGTGGAAACGAGTCATTAGAGGACTATATGAGCTCTCAGAACACTGATTTTGGTGAATTAAAAGATGAATACATCCAAGATAGGATCATGATTGGATTGAGAGATAAATTTCTGTCAGAAAAGCAGCAGCTTCAAGCAACACGGACACTCACTAGAGCAATTGAAATGGCAGATAACCAAGAGTTCACTAAGAAACAAAATGCAAAGCAATCTGACAGCAAATTAGAAGAGGTAAGAAAACCCCAACAAAAGAGGCAGAGGACAGAAAATGAGTACAGAGTCAGAGATAACCACAAGGCCATAGTGTATAAAATAATAGAGTGACAGGAAGGGTCGAAACAGTGGCGCAGTAGGTAGTGCTGTTGCCTCACAGCAAGAAGGTTGCTGGTTCGATCCTCAGCTCAATTGGCGTTTCTGTGTGGACTTTGCATATTCTCCCTGCTTTTGCTTGGGTTTCCTCCAGGTACTCCGGTTTCCCCCACAGTCCAAAGACATGCGGTACAGGTGAACTGGCTAGGTTAAATTGTCCTGAGTGTATGTGTGTGAATAAGTGTTTGTGGATGTTTCCCAGAGATGGGTTGCAGCTGGAAGGGCATACGCTGTGTAAAAATGTGCTGGATAAGTTGGTGGTTCATTCCGCTGTGGCGACCCCAGATTAATAAAGGTACTAAGTCGACAAGAAAATGAATAAATGAATGAGTGACAGGAATATGACAGGAGGAAATGCACAAAATGCAACAGCGCATAATCAAAAAGAATACTGTAATGCCAAATAAATAAATAAATAAATAAATGTCAATAGTGGAAAATTATTGGGCATTTCGCAGTTGTGTGCCACACAAAGGTTCTTCTTAAGTAACTTCTTCAAAGTTCTTCTGCAAAGTTTTGGTCTTCTTTCAAAGTAAGAATGCACTCATTCCGCCATGGACGGTTAATATTCTTATGGAAGGCCAAATAATTAAATTCAAAATTGATTCTGGTGCAGACACCCTGGTGGCAAGCTTGAGTGCACAGGCAAGATAAAAATAAAAGGAAATGGAAATGGAATGAAACACTAAATATGTGTTTTTCGTGAGCAAGCCCATGTCGTAAATCTTCTAGGACGCAGTACTGCAAATCAGTTGGGGCTAATAAATAGATCAGACGAAATAGGAGTGTTTGGTTCTTCATGACTGATGGCATGCCAACCAGTTACAATAATGCTCAAAAGTACAGTGGAGCCATAGAGCATACATGTAGCTCCTAGTGTACAATCACAATGCTTAAAAACGTAAAATTACAACAGTACAGAATGGAGCAGCTAGGCGTGATCGTAGAGATTTCTGAATCCACTCAATGGTTAGACCCAATGGTGCGAGTCACCAAAAAGAATGGAGACATTAGGATATGTGTTGATGTTCGAATGAATAGATTGAATGATGTAATTTGCGAACTAGCAAGAGCACCAGTCTTTTCCAGCATTGACGCTACCAGCAGGATTTGTTAGAACATTAGCCGATGCCAGCAAGAGGTTGACTACTTTCATTGCCCCCTTCAAGAGGTACTGCTTTCGTCATTTGCCCTTTGGTATAAGCTGTGCTTCAGAGACATTTTAGAAGCACATGAGTGACCTACTCTGGAACATTACTGCTATATGGTCATACTCAAGAAGAACATGACCAAAGACTTGAAGTTCTAAAAGTTATTTATTCCTTAGGGCTGAAGCTAAAAAAGGAAAAATGCAGTTCTAGTCAGAAGGAACTGAGTTTTGTGGGGCTTTATTTCACTAAATAGGGCATTAAACCTGACCCAGAAAAGTTCTGTGCTCTTCAGGACCTCAGCAAACTACAAAATCTGACAGAACTAAAATGGATGCTGAGTATCATTAACTACCTTTGCATGTCCAATCAACATTTGGACGTTTATAAAAAGCTAAAATTTTACGTTCGCTGGCAGTTTAACAGTTGTGCAGATCAAGAGAAAAAACTAGGTCCGGTTTGTCATCTGCATCTTTTATCATTAGTTGTCGATACATCTGGGCAGCTGACACAAGATCAGATTCAATCTTCCGCTTTGTATTTACAAAGATTAAAGAAAGCAACAATTCTTAAAAAAAATATTTTTTGATAAGACAACTATTACAAATAAACTGTAATATTATTACATCCCTAATATGTCTTAAACTTTAATAAAACACAGAATAATGTGTGCACTGTGGTATGGTGACTTCAAAAGAGAGACCTTCGATGGCTCCAGTGATGAACTGGTACTGGCTGAGAAATCAGTACTGAATGATGTTGAGGCCCTTTCTTCATGTTCAGCATTTCTCTCTGATATGGTTTCTGCCATTTCTTGTCTTGTACTGCCAGTGGTCTCTGTTATCACTTTGCTTTACTGTAACCTAATATTACTATAATGACAGTACAGCACTCAGATTAGTGAAAGATGTTCATTAATTAATATAGCAGTATTACAATCCCTCCTATGGTACTGTGAATAAATTCTGGTAATCAAATGCTCCTAAAATGTAATGAAATCCGTGATCAAATATGTACGACAAAATATTTAGATCTGCAATTCTGAGACTTGGAGATCTCTGTCTATATAGAGAGCTGCATATACATTGCTGAGTAATAAGCAGGACTTCCCCTTAATTCAACTCAGTCCACCCAACTCCATTCAAATTTTTTGAAGCTACTTCTCACAAACATCAACATGGTCCTGTATTTTTGACAGGCTATACTTCTCATTGCAGTACAAGCATTCTGTCAGTGGTCTAACGGATACAAGCTGTTCACCCTCAAGAACCTGAACTATTGTAAAGAACAACAACAAATTCACATTAGAGAGCCACGATTATGGGTTTTAAAATAATAATAATGATACATTTTATTTAAAGGTGCCTTCCTGGCATCTCAAGGACATCATACAATAAACAAGAGCAATAAAACAACAAGAGAAATAAAATGTATACAGCAATAGTGCAGATAAAATTAATTATTAAAAAAAAACATCTTAAATAAGTGCGTTTTGAGTCTTAATTTGAATAGTGTGAGGAAGTCAATGTTTCTGAAGGCAGGTGGTAGTGAGTTCCAAAGCCATGGAGCAGTGCGGCTAAATGCTCTGCTGCCCATTGACGATAGATGAGCAGAGGGAACAGACAAGTTGAGGGAGGAAGAAGATTCGCAGGGTGCGAGTGTCACCGACTCGGTCCCAGTCATTCCCCTCGCTGGCCAGCAAAGGGCATCATCACCAGACTTCTAACATTACGTCATCCTCACTGACTGATTGTCTCGCACACTTGCAGCACATCTCATAATCATCTGGCTCACACATATAAGCAGCACACACACACTTCAGTGCGGTCTTGTTCTGCCACAGCAAACACTACTGAGCGTTACTCTTCCTTGCCTGCTTTCTCGTTGCTTACCTGGACTGTATCTCGACCCTGTCTTGCCTGCCGCCTGCCCTGAACCCTAGCCTGAATACTGACTTTGATCCTTACCACCAGCCTCTGACCCATGCCTGCTTACTCGCCTTGTGTTTGCCTGCCGCCAGCCCTTCGACTTGTTACTACTGTGTTTGATCTGAGTTCGCACACAAGAAACATCTGTGTGCTTATTGTTATTAAACTCTGTTTAATAAATTTACTGCAAATGAATCCCTCTGTGTCAGACCCTTCGTTACAGGATTATTCCTCATCTGGACAAGGTAATGTTTACAAAATTTAAGAACGAGTCGATCCTTTGGATTGCAAAAGCTGGAAACCTCCATTCTTTCACCCTGGGGAAATGTTGATAAAGATGGTCAGATGGCAGTATTTATCTACAAAAAATTAAATATAAATACAATACAAGTGCAACAAAACCCATTTACCTGAGGGATAGAAAAAATGTTTCCTATTCTGTTTTATTACCTGGAAAGGAGATTTCATTCCTTTTTTTCTTTCCAGTTCCTGCCCTCTCTAATTTGTTTTTTCTCTACACTTAGGACTTCGCATTCCTTCTGTTTGGGTAGGCAAAAAAAAAAAAAAAAAAGATGGGTGTAGGAAATAATTTTGTATTTTTTTGCCAAAGGTCCAGCAGTGTTGGAGCGTCTTGGCAGATGGCTTTGTGTGCTTAAATATGATGAGAATCTTAAAACGTCCCCTGCAATAATAACAACAGCAGAAACATTATGAACCGTAAATTTGAGTAGCATTAACGTTAACTGTTTATTCCTACATCAAGCATACCAATACCAGAGGTGGAAAGAGTAATAAGAGTAAAATTTTTATTGAAGTAACAGTTACAGGTCTATAAATCTACTCAAGTAAAAGTAAAAATTAACTCATTAAAAATGTACTTATGAGTAAAAAGTATTAAGTAACTTTCTTTTAACACCTGCGGTGGGGTAGAGGTTTGTAGTGTAGTTCAAAAAAACAAGGGGACATAAATCTTCAATTAGTACTTTTTTTATTTGAAGGAACAACTTTACAAATTAAAGAAAAAAATAGAATAGAATAAAAAATATATAATTATTTCAAACATTTGACAGGTCATTCTGTCTAACAATTTAAACTCATAAAATAAGTTCAAGAGATCCATTTTGTCTGAGACACAGGAAAGGTACCCATCTAACTCCCCTGTACCTTGTGACCTTCTGAACTTCATTGAGGAGAAGAAATCATCTTCATCTGATGAATGTTTTTCTTCTTGCTCCACTGCTACCTCTGCCATTTGGTCAAGGTGTTTTCTTACATACACCAGTCCTGTTAAGTGACAAGACACACACATAAACATAGTGCAAACACATTAGGCATGCACGATTAATCTATCTTAAAGCAAAATTGCGATTTGAAAAGGTGCGATTTTTTTTCAAATCGCAAAAGCTGCAATTATTTCGATTATTACTATGGCAAAGGAGGCGAGCACGAAAAATTAAAATGATCCAACTAATGTTACTTAAACAGCAGACAACTGTTCAAACGCGGAAACCCTGGCATATACCCCAATTAGTGATGATGCTTTAAAACAGACCAGGACAAAGCTGTTATGCATAAACAATACAAATAAACTTCTTTCAAGAACAGTCAAATGGTCGCTAAGGAATCAATGGAGTGTGTGCGAGTATTTCTACATTAAATAGTTGAAAAAGTTCACAAACACTATTATTTTTTCGGCGTGAAAATTGCATACACATTCTCCTTGAAAAATGTAAGCACTGTTTTTAACAAAACAAGCCAATTTTCCAGTCTAATAGCACTGTCAGGAACTGCACTCATGCAGCGCAGATGTGACGTTACAACAATTAACAAGTATTATATTACAAGTATTAATAACTTACCTCAAAATGCTTAAGCAGATAAGATGTAGTTTCTATAAGCTGCAAGTTCAGTCATCTTGGGCAAGCACAGCTTGCACTGCATAATGAAACTGTTTTCTTTCTTGCGCTTAAAATCTAACTGGTCATATATACAGCCACGGATTCATTTCGGAAAAATCTGGTGGCATTTTGCAGCCAGCTGAGTCCACATTATTTTAGCTTGTCTTGGCAACCTCCTTCTCATCAAAGCGGTGTCGTCATCTTCTACTGCTGCTGCTGTTGAATATTGGCGGTTGGAGAAGTAAAGTGGTTTCTGGGCGCGCTTTTTTCCCGTTGCATTATTAAAAGATTGGTTAATATCAGCTGTCAATTACTCAGTTCCGATGACAGGGTGCCACAGCCGCGAAAAATGTGAAAATCTGGATCCAAGAGAATGAAAACAACACTGACAGATTTAGTTTTACAAACCAGCTTGAGTTACAACTAATGACGCATCTGATTAGTGATCATGTGCTGAATGTCAATCCAGCATTTACACTTTTCGAAGAGTGGATAAAAGACTTCCAGTGGTTAAAGTCCGCTATGAAAATGACTACAGCATTTACCATAAAGCCGGTGGGACGGAGTTTTCAAATAAGGTGTTTGCCCCTGAATTTGAACATTTTAAGCACGAGATGTTCTAATGTTATTTAATTCTTCATTTAATCATCACGATGCTGTCAAATGTGCGACTGACACCGAGCATGCATTCACTGAGATGAATCTAATATTGCAGCTCATGAAAAGACTGTTACTGCTATTAAGATGAAGTATGCAAATAATAAGTTATATGTCAATATGATCTGTGCAATATCAGACAACAGCACAGTTATTATTGTTAATTTAGTTCATCTCATTCACTTCAAGCAGTGCGTGCAGGGCTGGTGAGCACAGCAGATTTTTGTTTATTTGTTAGTTGTGATTAGAGTGTTAATATATAATAGAATTTGTTAATATAAAACATACTTATAATTTTTGGTGGGTGTGAGAAATTTTTTTTTTTAATTTTTAAGTTAGAAGCACCAGTGCTACCAAGAAAAAAAGGTTAATTTCAAGCCCTGTTAGACCTTAATCACTAGTGGAAATGTCGGGTTTTTAGGAAAATTAATTGAAACCATATAAAATTCCATTTAAAAACTAAGTTGTCCTTTTTTTTAAATTTGTTTAACAACTACAATTTTACCTTTATTTTTTATAGGAAGCTTTTTGGTTTTAAATATAAAGGATTTGTTTTATTTGCTGCTAAGCAGAAACCCCAGACGTATAGTCTATCACTGTTTAAAGTAAAAGAAAAAAAAGATCATACTTTATTTTATTTTTTATGTATAAAAACTTACATCATGAGTAATCTTTTGGCTGTTATCTTTTTTTTTTTTGCTTTATCGAAAACATACTGAAGCGTGAGACCACTGTGTCGTATCGAACCGAACCGTGATTTTTTGTGAACCGTTACACCCCTATCCTCTATTACATACTCAAAAGTACGTATTTTCTCTTCACAAAAACATAACCTAAATAGTTTAGTATGTAAAGTAACGTTGGGCATATCGGGACGCAACAATGGTCTTAATAACTTATATGAAACTTACCTCGTGTTTCGCCACTTCGATCAGTAGGTGGTGATTGGTTTTCTAAAGTATTTGCCATTTCACGCTCCAGTGCTTGTGCAGCTTCATGAACAAGCTGAGGATCACACTTTGCCATGATTTTGCTGCCAATATGTCCCAAATAGTCCTAGCTGTAGCCGTGACAGCCCAGAATGCATTTTCATTTCCACATCTGCTTTCATTTCTTGCGATGTATTAAATGAATTTTTTTTTTGCAGTAAACATTGCCATTTAACAAATTGCATTATCGTTTTGTGTATTGCATTTTAAAATTACACTAGTGGTCCCCAACCCCCCCGGCCCCACTTTCTTCCGCTATCACCCCCTGCAACCCTCCAACACCCGCTCAACACTTTCATCCACAATCACCCCCTGGCTCTTCACTTTCATTCACTATCACCCCCGTCGCTCTTCATTTTCATCCACGATCACCCCCCGCCCCAGGGAATGGTACATTACAAGATGGCTGTAAGGTCTCCCTTTGTAATAAATAGCAGGTAAAACAGTCATTTTACATTCATTGGGTTTTCGTCCATTTTCTGAGGTTTAACCCCATGTCATAAAAATGCAATCACAATAACTGTAGTAGGGCTAGGACAAATTAAAGCGCACTTTAAGTATTTTTAAAAAGTATGTTTATGCTGAATAAATAAATGAAAATATAATATACAAAAATGAAAGCTTGGACAAACCTACAGTTGAAGTCAGAATTATAAGCCCGCCTAAATTATAAGACCGCGTGTTTATTTTTCCCCCAATTTCTGTTTAACGGAGAAGATTTTTTTCAACACATTTCTAAACATAATTTTAATAAATCATTTCTAATAACTGATTGATTTTATCTTTAACATGATGACTGTAAATAATATTTTACTAGATGTTTACTATCACTTAAACAGCTTAAAGTGACATTTAAAGGCTTAATTAGGTTATTTAAGTTAACTAGGCAGGTTAGAGGAATTAGGCAAGTTACTGTATAACAGTGGTTTGTTCTGTAGATTATTGAGAAAAAATATAGCTTAAAGGGGCTAATAATTTTGTCCCTAAAATGGTTCATAAAAAATTCAAAACTGCATTTATTCTGGCCGAAATAAAACAAATAAGACTCTCCAGAAGACAAAATATTATCAGACATACTGTGAAAATGTCCTTGCTCTGTTAAACATCATTTGGAAAATATAAAAAAAAATGAAATAAAAATCGAAAGGGGCTAATAATTCTGACTTCAACTGTATACTGAAAAAAAACGCGCTTTGTAAAGAAATAAATAATGAAACATACGTGGCAGAAAAAGGAATAAATAATATGACTTGGTAATTTTCTTCTATGTAAAATGGTTCACAAAAATACCATAATAGTAATACACATGCTCAACAATGCATTGTTGCTGGCTTGACTGCAGTGGTGTACATCTTTTTTTCTTGTTTTACATCTAGTCTCAGTTTCAAAATATACTGTTATTTGTAAATAGTACTGCTGGTTATAGATTGTCCTTTATTAAAACTTTACAGCAAATTAGAATATTTTATTCTATCTGTTTTAGTGATAAATGTTACATTTTATAGCAACAACCAGCAATTATGTGGTAACAATTCATTCATTTTCTTTTTAGCTTAGTCACTTTAATAATCCGGGGTTACCACAGCAGCTCTGGAAAAAACATCTGGGTGTGTTAAATAAAAACCTAATTACAGCTTATTTTAAATAAACTACTATGTATGACTACTATGTGCGCAGTAAACATCATTTATCTGCAAAATTAATTCCTTTTTCTCCTTTTGTGAAAATGTTTGTTTTTGCAGGATGTGGACTATTTGCAAAAGGTTCATTTTGCAAAGGTGATTTTGTAGTTGAGTACAGAGAGGGATTTATAAATAATGCCGAGCTGGAGAGGAGGATAAATATTTACCACCTGTCTTGTTCCATTTTTATGTTTGAGTTTAAATGGAGAGGGAAAACATGGAGGTAAGAAGTCAGAGTGCACCTAAGCTATATTCGATGTAATATACTGTAATTAAAAAGGCCACATTTTCACTGCTTAGTTTTGATTAGTTTCAAGTTTTTTATTTCATTTTATTAAAGAGTGACCATACACACTGACCATGTAAAAAGCGATTTTTTATTAATTTAATCAGATTAAGGTCATAATTGAACTAAAGAGAAATCGAATTATGACGTGTGGAGTATGCCGATTTTAGTCACATTTTTGAAGTGCATTACAGACACCTTAATCGACACCTGCATTGTAAAATGCATTTTTTTTTCCTCTGTTCAACACGCAGTATGAACTTCCATTAAAACAACACTTCCAGCAGTTCAAAGTTGCATCCAATATCTCATTTGTCACGGAGGGAAACCAACCAAAATCAGTTTCTCCAAGACGTGGAAAAACAGTGTTCAGTCCATGTGTACCTACACTGGGCCTGTCTCTTGACCAAAAATCTGTGTGGAATCATCAATGCCATGATTCCTGGCCCGATCATCAATATAATAAAAAATAACAGAGTAATTAATGAAATTGGGCAACACATGTTGAACAAAGGTGGACTGTCAGATAAAAATAAGCAAGGTGTGCAGGAGAAGATGCAAGAACTAGGCAGATTGATTCACAATGCTAGGTGAGTCACTAGCTTAAATACTCTGGAAGATTGTGTAAATCCAAAAAAATCCATGGAGACTATCAAAACTGTCAAATTCATGATTCCATCACTTGCAAATAAGCTTGGGAATTCCTTGGTTAAAGTAAGCAAAAGCTATTTGAGATTAAGCCCTGACCTTACTTAAAAGCTCAGGGCTTAATCTCAAATGGCAAGCAGTTTGTGAAAAACACCACTGAGTTTTTAGAAGTCCATGCAAGTAAGTGGAATGAGGTGATCTCGAGTACTGCATTGAGGAATATCGGAAGCAAAGTGGAATGTGCCCACTCAATTGTTCAAACAACTGGTACAGGAAATCAATCTATTACACAGGATCAAGCAGCTTCAGTCAAAATAATACCTCCACCTACCACCATTAAAGCATTTAGATCATTCTTAGGAACAGCAGGTTACTATCGACCTTGGATTGAAAATTATGCCTCAATAGCCCAGCCACTCTAGGACATATTGAAAGGTCTGGTGAAAGATTCTGATACTGTTTGTATGGAAGAAACTCAGCTTTATGGTTTCAATCATTTAAAAACAGCACTGTCAAGCACCTGCATTAGGAATTGCACAATCAGATAGGCCCTTTGTGCTTTATGTTCATGAACACTCAGGCTTAATGACAGCATGTTTAATGCAAGATCATGAGGGCAGTTTACGCCCAATCAATTACTATTCTGGTAAACTTGACATAGTCACTCAAGGTATGGGTCCATGTCTTAGTGTAGAACTGGCAGTTTATCTTGCTCTTCAGGCTTCAGCAGTCCGTTTTTAAGATTTTAGATGTTGACAGTCATATTTATGTCCCACAATGCTAAAAACACTATTAGAAGACATATATTTCACTAAAAAATGAAAACTGGTTGTTTTTGCATTATTTCGAGCAAATTCGCTCGTCCAGTTTTTAAAATAAATTTTGAAGCTACATCACAAACATGTGTATCATGATCATTGTTTAAATTCCAGCGTAAAGAGTCTGGACGTCTGTACCAACCGGTACAATGTGATGACAATGTGTTAACCTAATTATCCTAGTTAAGCCTTTAAATGTCACTGTAAAGGGCATATAGTTTACCTCATTTTTATGATTTAATATTAATATTATGGTTCTTCTGAGTGTGCCAGTTTAGGTTCAGATCACAGATCAGATTTTTTATATGTGTTAAAAAGTGTTATTTTGGGTGTGTGTACACAGCTTGCTGTTTTAGGGGTGTGTTGCTTCACATGAAAGTTCGTTTCGACTTCCCGTCCAATAAAACAAGGGGACAGAGCCAAGAGCTCCCCCGCTCTGTGTTTGCAACAGGCAGGCAGACAGAGATAAGCTACATGAGTGAGAGAATCAGAATTCAGCCGTACATTGACGTACGACTTGGACACAGACCAAGCAGAGAGTACAAAATCTTTTGTGTCTTTGCATAGTTTTACAGCCAACTGTGTGCTAGTTTAAAGTGCCGAGCTTGTACACGAGACTAATAACCACGCACACTGAATTAACTTTGACTGAGGAACCAGAGCCGCGACACGGCACACTCAGACACGCACATTCGGATGTTATTTAAAACGAAATTATTCAGATGGCACTCTGACGCGGCAGAAAAATGAAGTGTCCCGAATCGTGGCTGAGCGCAGGCGATGGTGTGAAGCGCTGGTTTGAAGCGCTGGTGTGTGTACCCTGATAAAAACCTATGTTTTGAATTCTAAAATGCATGGTGCTGCGTGGCGCGAAAGCGCTTCTGGTGTGCGACCTGCAGGGAAGTTCGTTATGGAGAGAAGCGCACATGAGGCAACGCGCATTGCACTTTACACCAGCACCTAGTTAAGATCACAGGGAGCTTTTTGTGAACGCGAGAAATGCTAACGGCTGAAGTTTAAGGTAGATGCAATGAAAAGTACACGTTTGCAAACTTACCTTAAGGGTACAAACAATAATTCCAATTAGAGCGATAATATGGAGAATAATGATCTTGTGTTGAGCCAAATGAGCCTTACATCTAAAATATTGAGCAAAGGTGTTTCTTTTGTGATATCCCTTTGACTCACGTTGAAAATGGCGGACGTGAAACAATAAACTGAGGATATGATGATGCCCTTGTCAATCAATATTGGTGGTCAAAACAGCTCCAATAGGTCCACTGTTTTTATGTTGTTAAAAAAAAAAAAAAAGGACTGGGTGATTTTACACATCTGTCCAAACAGCTTGAAAAGTAGATTTTTCACCATAGGTGGCATTTAAGCTGTATAGAAGTGTGTTGAAAAATATCTAGTAAAATATTGTGTACTGTCATTATGGCAAAGATAAAATAAATTTGTTTTTAGAAATGAGTTATTAAAACTATTGTTTAGAAATCTGTTGGAAAAAAAATCTTTCCGTTAAACAGAAATAGGGGTAAAAAAAAAAATAAACGGGGCTAATAATTCTGACTTCGACTGTGTGTGTGTGTGTGTACACACATACATTATATATATATATATATATATATATATATATATATATATATATATATACATATTAGAGCTGCATAATTAATCGAAAAATGATCGCGATCTTGATTAGCATGCATCAGGTAGATCTCGACAACTCCCCCTTAATAAAAACTGATGACTGAAAATTGAATGCTATGAAAAGATATGCGGCAGGGTGAGAGATTAACTGTAGTGCAAAATTTAGATTTATCAATTTACTTGTGCATGTTTTTGGAATGTGGGAGGAAACCGGAGGATCCAGGGAAAACCCACGCAAGCACGGGAAGTAAATGCAAACTACGCACAGAAATGACCACCGGCCTGTTAAAGGACTAGAACCGGTGACGTTCTTGACAGTGCTAATCACTGGGCATCATACTGCCCTGTGAAGGGAAAGGTGAAAATGTTTTTATCCAAAGAGTCGAAGAGAACCTACTCAGTTATGCACATGTTTTATTATGCGTATTTTCAAAAGTTATGTGAATCATGACATTTTCATCAATCGTTTTTATGGGTATCTCCAAAATGAGCTCTAAAATAGGTGTGTGGAAACGTAAAGCTAAGGCGAGAAATACGCTTCATCTTTAAAAAAGGGTAGGAGACCAACAGAAACTCAGAGTTTAGGGAATATAACCTGCTCCGGACCAGGTTAGATTCACAGAGTAAGTTACCACAGTAACTGACTCTGAGTTAAAGTTACCTTTCTTTTAGAAATAGGCTTGACTTAACCTGATTTCGAGTTTAACAAACCTGCCATTTTGAAACGGAAAACCCAGAGTTTCTCTCATTTCAGGGTTAAAATACTCTGAGTTTTCATTTAACCTCCTTTCTAAAACAGGCCTCTGGTGTATCCAAGTGTGATGATATTGCATGAATCCCATTCTAAAGTGTTTTGTAGGAAATCTTATGCTTTGTTTGCATAGGTTTATTATGGTCATCTTAATAGGAAGACAACATTGGTATTTCCTGTAGAATAATCGAGGAATTTAAAGGATCTCTTTACTCGTCTGGTTTGCAGAGGTCAGTATGGATCAGTTAAGACAAGCACCACTATTGACTTTAATTCTATTTGCTGTGTGAACACAGCATCTGGAAGTCGTCAGACTCATCACTGACCTTGTGGATCTTAAAACTGGTTCCTGAGGTGACTCCTCTTAGATTGAACAACACATGATTGTATTCATCAAATTGAATTGAACTATGCATTCTAAAGTATGGTTATATTTGTCACACCTGTTGGGGTGCCCTCATGTGCATACTTGAGGGTACCAGCGTCTTTTGGTTTTTGTATCCCTCTACACTTGATCAGTCATTAATTTCAGCTGTTTCTTGTTTGTTTAATTAAGTCCTGTCTTTATAAGCCCTGTTCTGTGTTTAGTTCCCTTTGGATTTTTGTTCCTTGGGTTTTTATTTTGTTTGTTAACTTTGTTTTGTATCGTCTCGATGTTTTGAATTCCTGATTAATTTTTAGTCTGAACTCACCTTTTTGTACTTCCTGTTTTTTTAAATAATTGATTTTTTTTGTATTCCTGCTTGTTTTTTTTTTTTGTCTGCACTGTTTTTTTTTTCTTGTTTTTTTTTGTTTTTTACCATTGTTGTTTTGTTCAATAAATTCATATTTGCTGCACTTGGATATTTTTTTGTTTTTGTAAAACTATTATGATAATATTTTTACAAGCATAGATATAAATACTTATAAATGTATATTCTGATTCAAATCCATAGTTAGTAGTATTGTGTGGTAGGGAGATATATATAGATATTGTTTTCTTGATATGGTCTACACTGGAGGCAGATTTGAGGGATTTTCATGCATTTTATTTACCACTAACGCAAATTTGAGATTCAGTTTGGATTTTTCATTTATTCAAATGAACTTTTTGGACCTAAATATTTTTAAAGATAATACAGGAAAATTACACCTCCATTTTTAGAAAAGAAACGGACAGAAATGCCATCATTAGAGCAGATTGTTTCCATCCTCCCTGGCTGATCAAAATGATCCCTTTTGTACAATTTCAGAGGTTGAAAAGAATTTGTGAAAAAGAAGACTTAGAAATTTAATCACAAGATATGGTTCACAGATTAAAACAACGTGGCTATAAAAACAGTAATCTATAAATCAAAAATCTATATATAAAAATCTATAAATAAAGCAAAAGATCGTAAGAGATGAACTGTTAATACAAAGACCCAGATTGAATCAGTCAGAAAGTTCTATTTAGTCACACAGAACAGTACAGAGGCAAATAAAATCAAGAGAATTGTAAAAAAAAAAAAAAAAAAAAAAAACAATAATTGTAATATTTTGATGAGTGACTCCCATCTCAGGGAAGTTTTACCTGTGTCCTCCTCTATTGTATTTCAATAAAAAAAAAAAAAAAAGCTCCAACCATTCAAGATAAACTTATGAGAAGCCATCTCTCCACTAAGAAGACTAATACTTTAAGTCAAACAACAGGAAACTACAGATGTAGTAATTGCAGGTGTTACCCCCATAAAATAATGAATGGGTGTAGATAAGACAGATAAAATAAGACAGTTAATAATTAAATATACACCATCATCATTATTAAAGTGTTATAGAGTTGATGCAAAAATAAGTAGTAAAATAAAATGTATACAAAAGCTAAAACATGTATGTGCACGTTATGATTCTCTGATGTTGGCAGTCTTAAGCTGCGGTCGCACTTGACTTTTCTCCCCATAGACTTCCATTCATAAACGCGCGAATGCATCAGACCGGAAACGCAGCGTCATGTGTCAAATTTCGCAGGTTGCTGTGGTGCAAAGTTCAAGCTTGGTGAACTCTTGATCTGCGAAAACGCATAATTTGACTGCGTGAGACCAATCGAGGATCACAACATGACCTCTCTGAACAGAAATTTAAAACATGGAGCAATCACTTGCTTTTTTAAGTGTCTAATAAGCTTGTTTAATCCCGCCCCTTTGAGAGCACTGTATGCTTATCCCTGCCCCTTGTGGTTGCGAATATGATTGAAACATCTGAAGAGATACACACCGTAACAGAAGGGAATATAGTACATATAGAGAAAATACATCAGTTAAAACTTTCAAAACCGACATAACATTAAAAATATAAGTATATAACATGAGGATGGCGAAGGATTGAGCGGATTTATGCTGATTTGAGTGTGATGATGCATTTTGACTCGCTCACAGACGTCATTGTGGTCACATGTACCTGTTAAGAATAAAAAGAAAAAGAATACATCAGAAGAACAGGCCAGGTTTTTTTGTTTGCTTGGATTTTGGAGTTCTTATGATTCTCAGTTGATGGCGAGCCTTCCAAGTGCAGATTTCAATGGACCTCAAGGAAACAACTGATTTCTTGGAAAAAGGGACATTTTCTTTTCTATTTCTTTTCACACAAGTGAGGAGATTTAATCCTAAAAACTGTTTGTTAATTTCAAGAGGAGGACATTTTTGTGAGTACACAACAGACAATTGAAAATAAATAATTCATTTATTTTATTTTGTTCCTCATAGAATTTAAACTTGATATATCTTTGTAAAACATTTGATGTGGTTACATGTAACAAAAGATTTTGGAAATTGTTGATCTATTTGAAGTCTTACTATCTACATTGATTTAATTGTGAATTTAACAAAATTTCAACATCATGTAAAAGGTGCCCCTGGGGTATATTTTTACTTCGTGTTAATATTATTGTTATTTCTTTTGTGTATATATAATACAGAACTACGTTGTGCAACTTACCTTTTTGTCTCAATGAGTTACTCAGCATTACCACTACCTCCTTTCTCCTAATCTTCTGATTCTAATCGTTTGGTCTTTTAAGGTTTATACCCGTTACACAATCAGTGTGAGAACATACTTAAATTCACGACCTGATGATGGATCTCTAAATATGTTTAAGATTAATTTGTTCATTCCTTGCAATACTTACATTCGTTGTTTATCATGTGGATGTTTTTATATAGGAATGACTTAGAGAAAATTAAAGTTGAGATTAGCGGAGCATAAAAATGCGAAACGTACCTGTAATCCACAATATCCTATAGCTCTACATTATAAAAATCAAGGTCACAGCAATCCAAGTTCATTAAAAAATAGTTGGTATTGAACATATTTATAATTCAACTAGAGGAGGAGACAGGATAAAAAGATTAAAACAGAGAAAGAGACATTTTGGATCTATACATTAAAAGCAAACAGATTTCCAGGTTTAAATGGTGAATTAAACTTTTCTTCTTTTTTGTAAAACAGTTTGTCTATAGATGCTTTACAGATTATCATCATATATTGTAGAATGTGCTTGTATATTCTTATGTGTACATGTTTCTATATGTGTATGTGCACATGTAAATATGTGTTCAACTGTTCGTATGGGCTTATGTATGTACATGCCATGTTTAAGCATACTTTTCTGTACACTCTTGTTTAATAGTTCTATATATTTTATTTTCTCTCTCATTTATGCAAGTGTATTTACGTATGGTTATATGTCACCCTCTATGCCGAATAAATGATGATAGTTGACTTTGTTAAATTATTTGTTGAGATATTTAAATGAGTCATGTGACCTAGTACTTAAGAGACTCTAGACACACAAGCAAGAGGTTGCTGCTTGGTTTTCCAACAGTGTCTCCCACGCAAGTTAACTGAACTCCAGCAAAAGTGATGTGGAGCTCCTGACCAGAAAACAGGTTGCCTCAACATAGCGACCTTTCTACAATGTTGTACCAACCTTGCAAAAATGTTGAGGATTCTACGTTGTTGCTAAAGGTTTTCACTATGATGTCATAATGTTGCCATTTAAACATGATGAGTTGCTTTTGTTTGGGCTTGCTCAGTCAAGCACGCATAAGCAAACACTGGGTTGCAGCGATAGATATTTTGATGGTGTGAATTGAACAAAAAACTGCAAAGCGTATCACAAACCTGTTATCTTACTGATTTACAATTTTCCAAGATTCCATTCGGCATTTTCTTGTCCAAAAGTCCCTTAAATATTTAACACTGTCTAACCCAAATACACTTCTACTTTTATTGTAATTTGGTATTTGTTTAAGTTTGTTTTAGAAATGGGCTGAATTAAATTGTTTGTAATTTTAATTGTTGGTAAATTAAGTCTGATCATTACCAATTTCAAGTTGACCACAAAAATTTGTTTGTTTAATCAAATTAAGAAAAACGGTGCAAAAAATATACATTTGACTGGAGGCTTTTCAATGGGGCTGTTACAAAAAATAAAAAATAAAAACTACATGCATGCTGGACAAAGAAAATCCATTTCCATCTGAGGGTGCTTACACACCTGTGAATCGATTCGGTTGTTCCAAAACAGGGATTGAAATTGTTACATAGTTGGTCTTTGCTCTTGGTGCGGTTCGCTTTCACAAGGCAAAGTTTCTAAACAGGACAAAAGAGCTAAAACAAGTCACGTGTGAGTAAACTTTCGACATTTTGGTCAGAGTTTCACAGTTTATTCCCAGGAGGTGCGCGATTTCCAGGAGATTACATTCATTTGCGGGCATTCGGGAGTCTCTGTGCATTTGTGAGAGACTCCCGAATCTTCCAGGAGACTTGGGATGTCTGTTGAATGACATCCTGCCCTACTTATAATTCTCTATTCATATAGCCGTATGCCTAATATATATACACAAAACAAGATATATCCGGGCTCGGATCGTATCACTTTTTCACTACAATCGATCCACTCCAGGGTTTGTTTCAATCGAGCCGAAACCACCTCATTCAGGCAATCTCGGACCAATTGTTTTGGCGCGGATCCGAGTGTGATTGGTGGTTTCACATATATCAAACGAACCACGCTAACTGGGCAAACGAGACAGGTTCCGAAACAAAATTCTAGGTGTGAAAGCACCCTGAGGCTCACAGACACATTTCCAGGGGAGCCACTTCTCACAAGTAGTGCAATGCAATCTGTTAGGAAAGAAAAAATACTTTCGTGAACTTTTTGTCATGATTGTTAGTCTTTATAAACATCATTGACTGACCAATTGCTCATGTGTAGAATGTGCCCCACATGCCCTACAGAAGTTGGACAGGTCATCCGCATGTAACAATAATTAAGTTACTAAAATCCAAAATTCTAAAAAAATAAAAAAAACCGCAGAAACTGTCAGACCTCGCCAGTTAATTGATAAGCATTTTGGCTATACTCATTCAAAGAGCATTCACATCCTGTTCATTGGTTGCGAATGTTTGATTTTCCTCCTTAAGTACACATTCACCTAGCTAGGTTTTAAAGAGAGGAAATTGATAAGTCATTAATTTAGGGTTACATAATTAAAATGCCTGCTGCAGCTGAACTTACTTTGCACACCAATACCCCGCAGAATGTAATGTCTTCTTGTTGGTAATGGACAATGGTGTTGCATGTCCAACTAGAAATGTGTACACCCCTCTGTCTCATAAATGCTCTGTAAAATTAAATTGATATCATAATATGAGAGAGAGAGAGAGAGAGAACCAAATCCCCTAACCCCACCCACACAGACAGCATGTATTCACGGTTACATCTCTGCATTTCCTCATTCCCTCGGATTTGGCTCCAAATCGGTTAACATAGATGTAATTGCTTCTCTGTGGGATAAATGACCTTGATTATGCATCAATACAAAGAGATTTGTAAGCAATAACTAAGCTATTACAAAGTACTTAAGATGGCCTTTTCTACTTACAACAAGCATCCAGTGGAGAAGGCTTGCACACAAGACTGCAACCAGAACTTCATAATCCATTGGATACAGCTGCATGATCATAAGCAGAGTCACTTATTTATAAAAAAAAATATTCACATAATATTTACATTGTAAAAACCAATGAAGTTTTATTACCTTTTTATGATTTCCATGCCACATTGCAGTCATTTGATAGGAGTCTATAACAAAGCTTTTTCTACACTGTGCCATACTCCCTCACTAAAATTGTAAGATAATCTGCAAAACATTTCAATCTGTCAAATAGTTGTGAACCAAATTTCTGCTTATAAACAAAGTTCAATAACTTACCACATTTTCCAACTCATTTGTAGATCTAAGATGATCTTTTTTAATTTTCTTAAAAGACCTTGTGCGGCCCTATCTTGCTCCACAAAGCCCCGTTTTTTTTTACCATCCCAGTTGGCCTTTACCACTGGAGAAAAGAGAAACAAAGAAATTAGATGGAACGAAAAAAAAATTAATAAAAACTTACAGCCTTCTAAAGAATCGCAAAGCTGAACTGAAGGGTTAAGGGAAACCACCTTAGATGCTGCAGGGTTTTGAGGAGGTTGAAGATGGACCCAAAGAAGCAGCTTTTGTAGGACTTTCATAAGGGTGCATGACAGAGCTTGCCGATGCGCCCTCAGATGTCACAGTACCTTCACAAGAGTGGAGGATAGAAGGCCTTATAGGCGCAGTTGATGTGGAAAGACGTGCAAGTGGGTGAAGACATGTTTTCTGATGAGTGTTCCAGGATTTCTTGAGAGTCTGTGCTAGGCCATTTGTGAGGAATTGTGAGCTCTAGTTCAATGTATGAAGTTTAGTGGTCCACATTTACTTTATGGATTGCCTTTCCTTTTATTGAAACAAGATCCACACTTACTCCATCTATTTTTAGAATAGTGAACCCCC
Organism: Danio rerio; assembly: GCF_052040795.2. Lineage (NCBI taxonomy): Eukaryota > Metazoa > Chordata > Actinopteri > Cypriniformes > Danionidae > Danio > Danio rerio. Next base: position 52,519,693 of record NC_141028.1, on the reverse strand, counting down.
TTTTCATTGTTTCTGGCATAGGTTTTGTCTCAGTACTTTATCCCCCACCTCAAAATTGTCCTCCTGACCACTCTGCACCTTTCTTTTCCTTACCTTTTCCCTGACTCTTCCCACATTTTGCTGGACTACATCATGCAGATTTGGCAGGTCTTGTAGGCCAGGACATAAGGATTCTGATGCAGCAGTTCTCTCAACCTGCTCATCTGTTACCTAAGACAAAAATGCACCCAAAATTAGCTATATGACTACAAAAGATATAGTGAATACATTTGTTTAACACAAACCTCATAATCCGTAGGAACCTCTGAAGTGTACCTGGCCTCCCGCCCAAACATAAAGAAGTATGATAAGAATTTTGTGAATAGTTGTTTTTTTTTGGTGCAAAGTGCAAATGATGCTGCCAGGTGTTTGGATTGGATTCCACCAACATCACTAAAACTAAAAAAATTCAGCATTTTGTTAAAGCAATTCAAGTTCATGCAGCAATGAAAAAAAACAGTACAGAACATACCTCTGGATTGTTTCGTTTATTTTCCACAAAGCCATTTGTTTGTGGTTGGTATGGTGAACATAGGCTTCTTTTTATTCCCAGTTTCTGACAAGTCAAAATTAATCTGAAAATTTTGTAAAAGAAATCAAAAATACAACCTAAAACTTCCTCTGAATTTTTGCTTTTCAGAGGATAGGCCTCTGTCCTTTTGGTGAAATGGGATCACAAGTCTTTTCCATGTGGCAAGACAACACAGGGACAAGATAAACAAAAGACTGATAACTTACAGTAACCACAATCTGAAATATATAGCCAGTGAAACAGGGATCAGCTGGAGGATGATTAGGTCAGCTGATTTGTTAGCACGCCATCAACAAAAAAAGCGCACACACACTTGCACATGACAACACACAAGGCATGACACATAACACAGAAAAAACACACAGACCCATAAACCGTGACAATCAGTTTATTTGAGAAAAACCATAACAAAGAGAGTCCAAATTTTAATAATGCAAAGAGTATATAATTAAATTTTATGTGGTATTGTGAAAATATATTAGGAAGATCTTGTTTTATTCGTTTAGGTAATCCAATGTACCTACTCCAGATCGTTATTTAAATTGATCATTGCATTTATATTTTACATGCTCATTGGTTTTGACAACAGACCGTTATCAAAAATGATCATTGCATTTCATACCATACAGTTGACCAGCCAAACATTAAAGCGCAATTTGTAGTGATCGCTGGTTTTCCAAATGTAATAGGAGCGATCAACTGCATGCACATTGCTATAAAGGAGCCATCTGAAGATGAATTTGCATACGTGAATCAGAAACATTTCCATTCAATAAATGTGCAAATAATATGTGATGCTCAAATGAGTTTAACTTACACTTATTAATGATTCCTACTTGTCTTCCCCGTGATGAAGAGTAGACAAAATCTGATATGTAGTGGGGGAAAAAGAAAAATTATTTCATCAGATGCTGGAATCGAACCATTTTCTTGAATGACAGTGTCAAATCATGTTGCCATGCGTGTTACAAGCTACGCCACTCACACTGCTACTGTCCTCCCTCTTTAGCTTTGTTGTCCCTACTGATCAAACGGGTGAAAATCACTCAACTAGCTCATTCCAACGACAAACTTGCAAATAACAGTTTTTCTCCGGTCTACCTCCGATAGGAGCACCTCCAATCCACATTGCTTGCTTTTGCCATTTGCTTTTTCTTTGGTTTTGCCAAAGTAGAGTCATTACAATATTCATACGGGGGAGGAGGCAGGGAGCGGTTTTGCGCTCGTGCACGTGCGCTCAGTTTCACGTTCACGATGTACAAAGAGAATATGCATGGTATTTGGCGTACGCAGTGTTTCATACATCTGAATTTTTTACTGCGTACGCACATTTACAACTTTGTGTGTACGCAATGTTTTAGTATGATTTCGCAAGTCTTCGTACATGAGGCCCCAGGTGTCTATGAAAAACGTCATAGGAAAACACATTACTGTCTGGTAGTTTAAACACTGTATCTGGTACAAATGTGTTCAATGTAATACAATGAAAGAAAGTGATTTTTAGGTAACATTGTTGCATAATAATAGAGAAACAGCGATTTGTTATCAAAGTGTCATTCAGTTTAGTTATGTGAGATTGTTCTGTGTACATGTGAGCATGGGACACAAGATAACACAAGCCAAAAGTCAAAAGTTAACATGAGTGTATAATCATAAAAAAACATGGTTTAACTGATTTTGATAAAACTACCAAAAGCTACAAAGCACAGCACAGTGTTGGATAGCTCAGTTTAATGGATCATGTTGCGTCTTTTTATGTGCCTCTTTTCTTTGCGAGTTTGAATCCTTTATGCTAGTTTATTTTATTTAGGCTAATTTTGATTTAATCTTGTTTAAAAAAAACGAGGGAATGACTGAGATTTATAACTTAGACTATTTACATTGTGTTATCATTCAGACCTATTCTGAGAAAATATTAGTGTGTGATCAATGGATACAAGTCAACACAAGTCCAAAGGCACAAGTTAACATGATTCTAAAACTATATATATATATATATATATATATTAAAAATAAAAGTTTAACCATCTGCAATAAAACATTGTTTTGTCATCCAGAGCTATTCTTAGAAAATATCAGCATGTGAGTTTGTAGAAACATAGTAGAGTCCATGGAAACAAGTTAACACGAGTCTATAACCAAAGCAAAACATATGGTTTGGCTGATAAAGATATCAAATAGCTCAGTTAGCTAGCTCGATTGTTACTCGTGTTGAATGTTTTGACTATACGAGCCCGAATCCCATTGATAACAAAAATTTTAAATGCTTTTTATTTCAAATTTGGTTATACTGTACTGCCACACAAATATTGAAATCAATAATGTTTACAATGACACTGACACCAAGTAACAATCTTAGCAATCCATAAGGATGCGCCCTGCCACCCTGCAAAGGAAACTCATTTTGGACATTTGTATCCGAGATCTTGTCCTTTCAGTCATGACCCAAAGCTCATGGCCATAGGTGAGAGTAGCAACGTAGATTTACCGGTAAATCGAGAGGTTTGCCTTTCGGCTCAGCTACTTCTTTACCACAATGGACCGGTACATCGACTGCATTACTGCTGCACCAATCCGCTTGTCATCTTATGTTCCATCCTTCCCTCAGTCGTGAACAAAACCCCAAGATACTTGAACTCCCCAACCTAAGGTAAGGACTGTCCTCCAACCTGGAGATGGCAAACCACCTTTTTGGAGATGCTGATTCTCATCCCAGCCACGTCACACTCGGCAGCAAACTGTTTTTAACCAGTTTTGATAAAGACGGCTGAGAATACACTCAGCCTTGGATAAGAAACAAGATTGTACTTTAAGTGTGTGTGTTCTATTTGATTGTGGAACCGTTTCACAGGTCTGGAGTCAGCTCTGAACAGTCTATTGGATGCCTGACGATTACATGCTTAAGATATTGTTACGCACCCCACGTGGAAATTTTTCTAGTCTATCTGTGTTTTAACCAATCAGGTTAGAACACCTATATAAATGATGGAATTAATGACGTTATGCGAGTACATAATTGTTATTGATTTGTTTATTGTTAGCAGAGCGGCCAATGCACTCATTGCGAGTGTTGAAGCTGGCTTCTGCTGATAAAACTGCAAACTATCTTCAGTAAACTTTATTTATTTATTTGAATCTCTGACTCCAGCTCTTCTTTATCTGACAGACTGGTCCTTCTTTGGGTTAAACTGTACACCATCCCTACAGCAGTAACAGAGCAGGTGCTGACGCTGGGAGTCATTCGCGGATGAGCACATTTGTGCAGGTGGAGCAGTAGATTAGTTCCTTTTTTACATTAGTTCCTTTAGTCTTCTATCAAGTTTGAGTCGTTTATTCATCACATGAAAGACATAAGCAAATCATGCATTTAGAGCCGGAAAGAAATTTGATCTGTTTATTTCTCGAATCCTGGTTTAAGTCATCTATATTTACATTAGATGTCGCCTATGCTATTGTTGTCTACTGAAAGGAATGCGTCAATACAGCTGCAATTTTAGTACAGTGTAGCGCTCCTTGGAAATGAATGTGGTGAGACCAAGGTGTAGTGGAGGACTGGCAATCCAGAGCCAGAGATATCATACAATTAGGTCCATAAATATTTGGACATCGACACAATTCTAACATCTTCGATCAATCGATTTAAAATAAAATGAATATATAACTGTGCAGTTATATAAAGTGCCCGTACTCGCATACAAGTTCATTAATTTCTATATTAAAATAAAAAGAGCTCAAATTCCTATTATAAACTAATGTGCAAAAGATATAGCCCTTTTACTGTAATTTGCTGTAATCCTGATGCCAGACTTAATTTCACAATAAAATGTTGAATACAATATATTACTGTGAATTTTTACAGTTAAATCCTGTAAAGTGATACAAATGTTAAATTCTGGGAATTTTTTGTATGTTTGCACACTTTATTTACAAATGTTTTAAATGGGTAGATAGATAGATTTGTTTTATTGTCAGCATCAACAGTGTCTCTTAAACACTGAGTTATTTTTAAATATTTTAAATGGGATTTTAATGCATTTGACATTTTATTACTTTCTAAAAGCTGTAATGTGATCTTCTACCAAACGTTGCCAAGTACTCTGAGACAGTTATAGGAGATATGCCTAGAATATGAAACACTTCAATGATTTTGTTCAGAGACATGGTTGCGTGTCCGAAAGCATGGGATAATCCGTGTGTGGACAAGAGCACTTCTTGAGTCAGGAATAGCTTGCGCAGGGCAGGGGGGTCCGGTATGACGTTTGTTGACTGAGGGTCTCTTACAGTTGCCATTGTTGTAAAAAAATAAATGAGTGAAAGCGATAACCCAGTCCAGAGACTCAAAAACAAGCAGAATTTCTTTATTGAGACATGTTGGTTAATCTTCAGTCATACAGTGTCTTCAAAAAGTCCATGTGAATGCAGAGCCTATTGGAGTTTTATCACAAGCTTTATCACAAGTCTGAATTGAGACAAAGATGTCCTGTCTACAATGTCTTTTTAGAAGAAGGGGAAATGGCTAAACAAAGCATGCAAATTAAGTTTTGAAATCAGCATGATAACTGGCATACAGGTGTTAGAAACCTGCCTAGCTACTGACCACACAAGTTAATCAACAAACGGGGTTTCTTTGGCCTGAAACTATCACTCGAAGACAAATGCGAGTCATTAAAAGCCTGCCCGTAGCATTTGCATCACTTTGGCTTAGCCAGTAGTCAGAAAGAACTTTTCAGTTATATGTAGATTGTTGTTCATTTGAAACTAATTACATAAATTTATTTTTCCACACAATGAACCCGTACGCAGGATGATATATGGTGGGGTATACATGCAACTCTCAAATCCCTGGGGGTGGGACATCCGTGTATATACACTAGTGGCCTTTCATCAGGGAGTCCTCAGACTGTATTGACACAGTCGGCCAAAGACATCTGGCTCACAGTCAACAACATCTGTCAGCAGGAAATGCTCGGCTATTGACTGTACCACATCCTGATGCTCAGCTAAGTAGTCATGAGGGGGAGGGTGACTAGTCAACGCCTGAATCCCCGACAACATGTGTGCGACCTCATGAACTACATGATTGGGGTTTTCCAAAGCATCCTCTGACACATAGTCCAGCTCGATGAGAGCTACCACACAAGACAAGTTAGGGCTAGAAGACAATTGTCCCAATACAATCTCATTTATAAGTCCTGGGGCTACAGATAAGCAGTACATGGTTACCACCAAATCGATTATGAGTTGGTCATCATGGACTTTGGCACGCAGGGCAACTAGCAGATGTGGTTTTAGCTGAGTCCATATTATCATGTATATCATGTGTAGTTGGTATCTTCCCAGAATATCATCCACTTTGTCCGTCTCATAATAAGAAAGCTATGTAAAAGACAAAGGAAGAGTTCCATCCCGCCCCACTTACAAGGCATCCTCCCCTATGTATTGCACAGCAGCCAAAGGGTTGTTATAACCACATACGTTAGACAACCTGCTTTATAAACGCATTCTACTAAGCAGGACTAAGGTAATCCTTGTGGGTTCTCTGTCCATATGCACTGCATCTGACGCTGAGCAGAAGTTCAAGAACCCAGCCGAAAGGTCATTTGGTAGACTTGCACTACTCACATACTGGCGTGTGCCGAATTTCTTGTTCCCGAACTACATCCTTACAGCCACCTTGGACCCACTCTGTGAAGACAGAAAGATCACTTTGTGTTCGTGCTAGAGTTTCCATACGTGAGTAGAGGCGTGTGCTGCGGGCAGAGGACTGTTCGGCTATGGATTTCTTGAGCCCCATAAACAGCAACACTCACAAGCATGGGAATCTCCTGCTGCTCTCGAGACCATTTGTCATGCAGTGAGTCAGTAGTAGACCGCAAAATATTCAGAGACAAGGCTGTTATCTCAAGCCCATATAACACATGTTGACATACCAGTGGGAGTAAGACGGGGGACACACTAATTGGGTGTTCATGTATAGGCTCCATACAGTGCCGGCAGTTGTTTGTGATCACCCAGTAGGTACCAGAGTTGATTAAGCTTGACCGGAATTCTAGTCCTATCTGCATAGCATGTATTGCAAAGCAATACACTTGCAGACAATTCAAGGTGTCTCAAGTGTGTTAGACTCATCCAACATCCATGTGTATGTGTTGTAGAGTGTGTTTGGCATGATATGCTCTGTGTAATGAGAACTCCGCCAATAGTTTTGTTTAGTCCCGCTTCTCCGCTTTGCGCCAAAAGGAATGACATCTTTTGGGTCACCCCAATAATACTGAGACAATAGCACAAAGATTAGCTCTTCTAGGTTGCTCTCAATTTCAGAGCCATCTGGTCCAACCTCGCCTCTATTAGCCCATGAGATCATGTCAAACAGTGTATCTTTGACAAGACTGGATTGCTTTCAATGATCTTTACTTGCGACATCTCTGATCCCAGCTTGGTTTTGTGACCCAGGAATGGTCGCTTTGGGCCTATATCCAAGTGCTCTGAGGTAGGGTTCTTTAGAACAGGCTTGTGTGACAGAATGGTGTAAGTGAAATGATTACAATGTGCATATGTATCTGCAGATGCCAGCGATTCATTCACTATCGAGATCATATGCGTTAAGGTAGGCATAGTAACTCCGACAACTGGTTTTGCCCGTAGTGTTCAAACTTCCCTCTGTAAGAAGCCTCTTGGTAAAGGTTTCTTTATCGGGAGGCTATAGGGATCTCTCAGTACCATTTCTATGATATCTTCTGCAATGGTGAAGGATAGACACTGTGTAAGCATATGTCTGAGGCCTCGACGCAGTCGAATTATGGAATGTACCATGTCTAAGAACATAGGTAGGTGGTCGTTCTCTGCCTGCATGGGAAAATTAGCCAGGAACAAGATAAGTAATGCGCCTACACATGAAAGCACCAACATTGCACTCATCATCAGTCGCACCTTCCCACTCCTGATGGGCAAGGAGGTGTAGGTATCCCCAGAACAGGACGACTATATATGCTGAGTAGGTACAGGGCATCGTCTTTGCGGCGGAGTGTGCGTTGCTAAATGCTGAAGAAATATAATCATCCAGGGTTGGCAAAAAGGCGTTTGTAGCACCGTAGCACTTCTGTATTTTCCCGACTCCTTGAAGCAAAGCTAATATAAACTTCAGACCCATAACTGTCATAGACCATATTTTGACAGAATTCCATTCATGCTGTGTTTGCCACAACCTTCACTGCACACTGACTGAAGTCTGACATGTCAACACCTCTCTAATTAGGCAGTATCAGTAGAGCGGCAGTCATCTCCATAGGCCATCACAAAGAAATGTAGACCAAATTCTTGCATCTCATCTGGGGAATGTATGTTGACATCCAGGTGTACTGGTTCAGGGCTTTAATCCCACCATGTTGTCCCTCCCAGTGGTGTGTGCCTTGACAGTCTGGCAAGTAGAACCCTCTCTCATATGCTAACTGGTCCTTCCAGAAGAAGTTCTGTATTCTGAATGCAGCATCTAATACGTCAGTACACAATGGCTCCACAGTCTCTTGGCAGAAGTTACCACACCATCCAGACACATCAAAATTGATATATAGAGTTCTCCAACCTTGATACAGAGAGGTGAGGTGCCTGAAAGAGTACAAGCGCTTAACTAGAGACAAACTGTCCAAGGTCTTTGCCTGGTCCTCATAATACTAATCAAGTAAGTGCTTCTCATTCTCCTCTTGGACACAACTGTGGTAACTGTTTTGGTATGTTTTACACCCGAAAGGGCGACCTTCTACTTTCAACTCCTCCTTCCGGACAAAATTTACTGTCAAGTAGTTCAGGACATCTTCCATATCATCATTGGTGGTCTGATAGGACCTCAGATATTCATGTATATTCGACTCATCTTCGTGATGTAGTAAATGGACTAAGAGTAATCTCGTCTCCTTCCAGTCGTTGTGTAACAGCTCTCACTTGATGTAATGACCAGCTGTTGCAGGACTGACAATGCCTTGTTCTATAGATACTGTGCATAGTGGGACAGATGGTCCAATTCAAAAAATTTATGTATACATACCACTTGTAACTGCTCCGTATTTCTTCACTATTAGAGGTGATCTCGATTCTGTTCAAGTGATGGGCTTCAAGGAGAGCGAGGTGCGTTCTTTTCTATCGTTACAGGGGGCCATTTCCCATATTTCACAATGTGATTTCTAATCAACTGCTCTATAGCGATGTTCCATGTAATTTGTATAGCATAGTAGTTCACGTCTGTTGCCACAGTTGCTCTAGACTCAGCCTTTTGAGCTGTGGCTTGGATGTCAACCAAAGGATGACATGGTATCTTTATTAGTCCGGCCACGGTCATTTCATCTGAAATTATTACGTTGTCAAAGGTCTACTGATTAGACATCCACTGCTGAACTTGACTAAGACGGAGAACCTTGTTGTGGTCATGGATCATAGGGTTGTATGGATGAATGTTAAATATATTCATTATGGCATTGTTTAAAATGGCTTACCAAGCTTTTCCATAGGTCCACCTGAGTTGTTTTACTGATTTTCTGATAGTGCAGACTGATACTTTTAACTGTATTCTCTTAATCTTTTTAGCAGATCACTCATCATCAGAGTGCAGTATTTCGTCAAAAATTTTTAGTGCAGCTCTATACAACAAACACATACAATTATTTTATTAATACCATTTTGACATCAGTATTACTGAAATACTCAATTTGACGACATGATAAAACACAATACCTGTTCATTTTCTTTGCAGTTGATTTTCTAGGAAGGCCTACAGGTCTTTGACATCTATGGCGTGGTCTTATAGTGGTGTTGGAGACGTGCACACCTAACTACAACAGGAAAGCCCTGATGTCAGCAAGAGAGTGCCCTGCCCTCCAGAATGACCTGATGTTATCGCTTGTCTCTGGAGAAATCTTCATCATGTTTACATCTACAACGGTCCAGGTTACAAGCTCACTGCTACAACATAAGTAGCCAGTGTCTATTGCCGTTTTAAATAGACCACCGGTGCTTTGTTTTGTTGATGCATCAGTTTTTTTTCTATTCCAATAATTGGTTTAAATGTCTTGTAATTAAAGCTATAAATAAAACAAAACATGATAGCTAAGCCATTATGAGTTGATTTGTTAATGTGCTGCAATGTGTTAATATGTAGTAATGCTGCAAGGTTGTAAACAGCCTGATGAACCATAAATTGTGCGTTTATTCATCAACACAATCATCAACGTGAATGGGTGAATTTCTGGCTATTGAAATCACAACATTGTGATATTCATCAAGTAAATGGTTAGGACATTTTCTTTGGATCTTTTTCCAGTTACATTTAGGATGGATTTCTGCTATTTAGAATGATAATTGCAATAATAATAATATTTGTATTTAGGGTCAATGTGCTGGCGCAGTAGGTAGTGCTGTCGCCTCACAGCAAGAAGGTCGCTGGTTTGAGCTTCGGCTAGGTTAGTTGGCGTTTCTGTGTGGAGTTTGCATGTTCTCCCTGTGTTCGCGTGGGTTTTCTCCGGGTGCTCCAGTTTACCACACTGTCCAAAGACATGCTGTACAGGTGAATTGGGTAAGCTGAATTGTCTGTAGTGTATGAGTGTGTGTCGATGTTTCCCAGACATGGGTTGCGACTGGAAGGTTATCCACTGCGTAAAAATGTGCTGGATAAGTTGTTGGTTCATTCGTTGTGGCGACCCCAGATTAATAAAGGGACTAAACCAAAAAGAAAATGAACTCATACACTATGGACAATTTAGCCTACCCAATTCACCTGTACCGCATGTCTTTGGACTGTGGGGGAAACCGGAGCACCCGGAGGAAACTCACGCGAAGGCAGGGAGAACATGCAAACTCCACACAGAAACGCCAACTGAGCCAAGGTTCAAACCAGTGACCTTCTTGCTGTGAGGCGACAGCACTACCTACTGCGCCACTGCCTCGCCCTCGTCATCATCATTAATATTATTATAAAAGTATGATTTTTAAATTTTCTAATAAATAATGAATATAAAATTTCATTTCTTAATAAATAGGCTCATTATTTATATATATATATATATATATATATACAATTAGAACAGGCCAAAACAAACTGATGTATGTTCCGCGCCATAGCTGGCCACCATAATTGCTGTTTAACCAAAAATAAAGTACGATAATAATAAAAGTAAGAAGGATGACAAGCCACTTTGAAGAAATGTCTCCATCGAATGACGTCAGACCGAATATCCTCCGCCACAAACAAGCGACTTGGTGGGCATCCGGACGGGAGCGTTACACCTTCCAAGGCTTCCGAACCTTGCTCTCGATCTCCCATGTCACAGCAGTAATACAAATCCTCTGAGGAACAATGGGCTCAAGGGACGTATTATGCTCGGAAAAATAAAAAAGACAAGATAAGGCATTGGGTTTGATGTTTTTGAAACCTGGTCGATAAGAGATGGTTAAGTCAAAATGTCCGGAAAATAATGCCGACCAAATCTGCCTGGAGCTAAGTTGTTTGGCGGATTTGATGTATTCAAGGTTCTTATGGTCGGTCCAAATGATAAAGGGAACCCCCGAACCCTCCAACCAATGACACCACTCCTCCAAAGCGAGTTTGACAGCCAACAGCTCAATATTACCAATGTTGTCATTACGTTCTGCGGGATATAATCGGTGTGAAAAAATTGTGTAAGGATGAATCCTTTCATCCGAGGATGCAGTCTGGGACAGGATAGTGCCCACTCCCACCACTGACCCGTCAACCTACACTGCAAACTGGCAGGAGGGATCAGGAGTCAAAAAAAAAAATAATTGTTGAGGTGGCCAATTCACCTCAGTCAGAATCTTCTCTCGATCCATGCGCACCCCTCGACTGACACAATGTGTCCTAGAAAGGGAACAGACTGTGCATGGAACATGCATTTCTCCGCCTTAACAAAAAGCCCATTCTCTAGCAGCCTCTGAAGCCTGACGTGCTGCACATGTTCCTGGAGAGAAAGGGAAATAATCTGAATGTCATCCAGGTTGACATAAACTGATCTATCATGTCTCGCAACGTCATTTGGAAAACTGCAGGAGCATTAGAAACCCTGAAGGGAAGAACACAATATTCAAAATGCCACCTGGGGGTATTAAATGCAGTTTTCCATTCATGGCCCTCCTTAATGCGAACTAAATGATAAACATTGCAGAGATCTAATTTCGTGAAAAAAGATGCCCCCTGCAGATGCTCGAACGCTAAAGACATCAGCGGCAAAGGATACGTATTCCTCACCGTGTTGTTATTCACCACTCGAAAATCTATGCAAGGTCGAAGATACCCATTTTTCTTTTTCATGAAAAAGAACCACGCCTGCGCCGGTGAAGAAGAAGGGCAAATAATCTTAGCCGATAGTGAATCAGAAACGTATTTCTCTATGGTCTCCCTCTCAGGAATAGAAAGAGAGTATAACTTGCCTTTAGGCGGAAATGTACCTGGCTATGAGGAGGAAGAGAAGCAGCTCGAGACTTACTTAACACTCTCTTCAGGTCGAGGTACTCACTGGGCACATTTGACAGGTCCATGCGCTCCTGAAACACAGAACAAGACACAGCAGAACAAGCAGACGAAAGACAAGACTCATGACAGTTCTCACTCCACGAAAATATCATACTTAGACCCCAGTTATTACGAGGCTTATGGAGAACCAAACATGGATGGCCTAAAACCAATGGTGTGATAGAACAGTCTGTTAAAAAATTATGTGTTAACATGATTTCCAGACTTAAGTTTTATGGGTCTAGCGGAGTGAGTGATAGTGGGAAGAGAAAGCCACTAAGGGCGCGTACTGCAATGGGTTGAGAAAGAGCAATAACTGAAAGCTTAACACTGGAAGCAAAACTAGAGTCAAAGAAGTTCACCCCTAAGCCTTGGAATCATTAAGGGCATGGGTGTTCTGAGTTCCGAAAACCCATGACAAGGTAACGGGCAGTAAGGTAGATAACGTAGAGGATCTATTTAAATTTATTTCACCCATCAGTAACCTCTTACCTACTGATGGGTGTTGTCTTTTACTGGACAAGAATCCACGCGATGTCCCGTACCATCACAGTAAAGGCATAGTGCCTCGTTTCTCTGTCGGCGCTTCTCTTGCATGGACAGACAGGAGCTGCCCACCTGCATAGATTCCGGGTCAACATTACCCGCTTCTGCCACCACAGCCAAAGCCGGAAGGTCGTAAACTTGATCCGAAAACCTCCTTTGCTCTTTTATTTATTTATTTATTAATTTACTGTTAATTTATTTACTGTTTTTTTTTTCAGCACAGCAGTCTGGTGTCCACCCGAATGGCCAGATCTACTTGTTCATCAAGAGTCTTACGAAGGTCCAGTACATAAATTTTATCTTGAAGACGGTCTGACAATCCGTGCAGAAACATGTCTTACTGTGCCTCCGTGTTCCAGCCGCATTCAGCAGCCAAGGTTCGGAACTCGATCGAGTAATCTGCCATGCTCCGATTCCCCTGAAGGAGCTCTGCGAGGATTCGGTCAGCCTCTCTCCCAGTAGCAGCACGATCAAAAACCTTTTTGAGCTCCTTAGAGAACAGCTCAAAAGTAGGAACAGCAAGGCAGCTTTTGTTCCCAGGTTGTAGTCCTCCAGAGACACCTTTCCAGAAAAGAGAGTGATAATATCTCTGTAGAGAACAATGATGGTTGTAATGTTATATATAATGAACTTTTGAATAAGAAAGACCGGCATGAGTGAGGTTTTCAGGAATAACAAGTTGGTAGAGGAAGAAGAGGTTGCACAGAGCGGTTAACAACCACAGGTGCTGGCAACACTTTCGGGGCTGGTGCGGATTCTGCTTGAACCACTCCAGTAACCAGCTGTTGGACCTGAGTGGTGAGCAAGAAAACCTGGCCAACCAAAGCCTGAATGGTCTGAGCGGTGGTAGCCAATCCCTCATCCTGCCGATTAATCCTGGGGTTGTGGAGTTTGACGAACTCGGAGATCTGTGACATACTCGCTGGATCTATAATAAGATCAGTTAGTTTTGACACAATTAAATAAGGATACTGAAAAGGATCAATGTGCAAGTAAAAAGTTTATTTGATGCAGTCAGAATAAACCAACAGGGTAGTAACAATGAGCAAAGACATAGGGAATACTGGGCAGAAAACAGACAGACGAACGGTGTCCAGGAGCCGCCACTCCTGAGCACAGACAGAGTCCTGAGCACAGAGACACATGTATACACACAATGAACTGATAAAGAAACGTTGCCCAGATATAGACATGGCAAGGAGTCTCAGCTAGCACGTGACCTACCATAACAAATACACGTGGACAACTGAAACAAAACAAAACCACGTGACAAAACAGACACTACTGAAGAACGCACAAACCTGCAACTGTGACAATTGCTGTACATCCTGCATGTTTTAAGCAGACTGTGTCTGTTAAATGCTCCTCTTCCGACAAGCAGCAGCTGTCCCTGATCAGCACGTGAAGAGCAGTGATTACAGTGAGGGAGTCGTTTTACATGGCGATGCTGAAACCACACAGACACACATATGTATATATATAAAGGGGTACTTTGCCTAGTGCACAGCACCTATATCATAAATATAAAACTAATCCCAAATTCAGATCAGTGTTGCATTTTCAAACCATTCATTACTTTAGCCAAATTTAGATTTTTGAAATAGGCTGGCTGCTTTTTCAAATGGCAGGCTTGCAGCTCGTCAACTAGTTTCTAATAAGATTTTTTGTGAATGTTTTATTTATGTATTTTTTTAATGTAGGCTACTTTTAATAAATCGGCTTAATTCAGAGCAACATTTAGTAACGCGGTTTTAAATGATGCATGTTGAATGTTCAGTCCTTTTGCGTATAAATTGCGGATCCTTTGCGGATACATTTTTTTTTATTCATCTAAGTTAATTACTTTTAATGTTGTACAATTAAAATTCATTTTATAAAATTTTAAAACTTTGAAACATAGGCTGAGTTAAGATGAGTGAAATCCAAGACCTGCTGTGTTATCTTTATTTCAAAAGTTTTTTATTTTATTGTGAAAATCTAAAACAATCTACCATATGGGCCTGTTACACAGCCTTATAATGGAAAATGTGTGTATGCGTGCATAATTTTGTTGTAGTCTATCAAAAATAAAACTTTAGTACAACTTTAGTACAGTTTTTGAGTGTGATATAGCCTACTTGAGGGGTGGCAAGATCAAGAGTAGGCTTTTTGTTGGTCACTGATGTTGTAGTTTTACGCGTGTAATGGAGCTTACATGTTGGGGATAAGCAGCATGCACATTATCTGGCATTAGAATTTGGCAGATCTTTGTTCTCAATAATAAAATAAATTCTAACTTCTATTTCACTTTAAACTGTTTCACATTAAACAGTTATTTTTCATTTAATAGGCCAAGTATGCTTAAGCTATGGTAATGGGCTTGTAATGTGGGTTCTAACTTCAGGTGTATTTTCATTTTCCAGAATCTGCACTTCAAGCACATTTGGAAAAGTGTTACAAACTTACTTTTTTGCATTCAGTCTTTTCAAAAGTATTTATGGACCATATATAGTCTTATACAGAATATATTTAGTATTTAATTTCAAAGGCACAGATAACATCTAAAAAGTCTTGATGACATAAGTAGCATCCATATATTTGCTGTCCCTGGGACCAATATAAAAGACTACAGCATTCACAATGTGACTGGGTTTGGAAAAATGTGTGCAAAGATTTGCAAGTGCCAAATACACTTGTAAATCGCAAAAAAATTCTTCAGGCATCCCTGTTACTCTTGAAGGTATGGTTTGTTTTAACAACAGTTCTTAAAAATGTGGGCCGTTTTGATAAGAATTACTATAGGGCAATATATATTTTTCACTTTTTCTTTATCTTCAATTGTCTTTATCTTCAATTGATATTGTTTGCTCTACATTTAAATAACCACGTTTTAACTGTTTTAAAATAGTCAAACATGTATACCATGCTGCTATGCCAACTGACGAATAACCATTGGAAAATTGATTATTTTCTATAGGGCCCTTTCGCAGTCTAGTGTCTTTCAAAAGAGACAAATGACGGTGCTGAAAAAAAAACTATGTTGAGGACTATATTGGCACATTGGTAATTTGAATGGTGGTTAATTTAAATTTTTATTTTTTAAAGTTTCTTGGATGTATTGTATAAGAATAAGGTAGGCATATATCTACACTATAATAGGCTTAATAAACGTGTATCTCAACTAGCCTGTATCTTAGGTTGCGACGTGCTCTCCCTACATCATATGAATTGTTTCACGTGGCTGGTCAAACTGCAAGGAATGGGCAAATTAAGGAATGATTACTTAATCCTTAATTCTTTATTATGGGTTAAGGGATTTTAATATCAAATTGAATATACTATTGGATTTAATTTGATTACAATTCTTGTTTTGAAATTGGTAGCTATTTTGCATTATGTTTTCGCTCAAACTTGCACAAGAGCAGCAGAAGCAACATGTGAAATGGTTAGCAAAAAATAGAGAGGCTATAAAATGCCAAATTTCCGCCCTGGATTTCCATTATGTTTAACTCAAAGATAAACTAGCTGCTAGTATTCATTAATTCATTTTCTTTCTGGCTTAGTCCCTGTATTTATCTGGGGTAGCCACCGTAGAATAAACCGCAAATTTATCCAACATATGTTTTAAGCAGTGGATGCCCTTCCAGCTGCAACCCATTACTCTGAAATACTCATACACTCGCATTCACATACCCTACGGACAATTTAGCTGCTTTGCTACCACGTGTCTTTGGACTTGTAAGGGAAACCGGAGCACTTGGAGGAAGCTCATGCGAACATACAAACATACAAACTCCACACAGAATGACATTGCTACTACCCATTGTGCCACCAAGCCACCTCTGCTGCTATTATTAATATTATTATTATTATAAAGAAAATGTTAACATAAATAAGATTATAGAAGATAAATCAGACAGAGCATAGAAAGGATGCACACCGAAAAATACGGCAGACTTTTACAGTCTGCATTTTTTAACCCGCATGTAGTTGTAGGGCCAGTATGTTTTCATTTCATCCAGTTTCATTTAGGTACATGGTCATAATTTTAAATCAAATGCCTGTAACGTACATGCCATAGATAAAACTACTTATTGATTTTAAAAAAGGGTCTGGGTTCGGTCTAAGAGGACAATTACGATCACTCGGTGCCAGGAAGTCTGTTCTAAGCCTCTTTGGGTGACAATTTAATTACTCCAGGACACTTAACAGCTTTCCTGGGTCCCTTCGCCAAAGCTTCAAAGACATCTCCCTTCTTCCACACACACACATACATACACAAGGCTCTCGACGCTGAAAGGAACTCCGAAATCCTGAATCAGCCCAAAAGTAAATGTTATGTGTTTGTAAACTTTGTATTTCATTTCTGCCTTGTACTTTTAGGCCGTTTTAAAGCATCAATAATGTAAGGATGTGGGAATTATGTTGATTTATTTTAAAATTGCCATGTGTGGTACTGTTCTGCAGCTTACACAATTTTACAGCTCATGACCTAGGAGGCATGATCGTGATCAATACGGCTGACATTATTTAATGCTCTGAGTTTGTCTCTCCGCATGCTTTTGGGCGGACCCTTTGTTTGCATACAAGCAGGTCAGAGACAAAGAAGATCTCCCGCTCAAACTTTGCCACGAAATGATTGGTCACTTGGTAAGGAAAGAGGTGTGGCCAGATCAAAGTTTAAAACCCAGCTGCGTGCCTAAGCTCAACGCAGAATGTCCTGAAAAAACTCTCCAAGAGGTCGCCCCTTCATCCGAGCCACGTTTCTTATTTTTCCAGCAAAGTAAAACTCAGTTTAAGTTGCGACCCCGTATCCTCCGAACTGCATTGCAAACTCCACGCATCAAGAAAGGACATCAAAGGACTTCCAGCACATCGGAAGAAACTCGCAAAGAGAGAGAGACCGAGAGATCTTAAACTCCAGGTACCTTAGTTATGCGAATAAGCTGTGCCCCTTTTATCAAAAAGGTGTTTTTATAATCTTGTTGATCCTTAATAGTGTGTGGAATTGAGGTAGATTTGCCACTCTTTATCTGAACACTTTATTTCCTTGCTTTTCTGTTTCTTTCTTTTTGTTATATGTTCTATAGACCCGTATATAGCCTATCTACGTTCAGTATACATATGTTCTATGTTTTATGTTATGTTTGTGCGTTTGCTTGTTTTATGTCAGACTAGTCAATAAATCCCATTATAATCGAGTGGATTGTATTGTTTGCCTCACAGAAAAAGTCACTGATATGATAGATTGCCTACAGCTGCTATAAAGTTTATCAAAACTTATGAATGATTAATCTACTTCACAAGGAGTAGTAATAATTCCCTTTCTAAATAAATAGATCATTACAGAGTCTGCTTAGACGAGCTGCGAGGTCTGGTTATATTTATTTGGTCAAATTAACAATAAGTTAATCCAGAATATTAATGAATAATAATAATTCGTTATTGTTGATAATTAATATTCATAATCTGAGAGTCTGCTTGGCCAAGCGAGCGGAATCATATGCAGTTATATATTTAACCAAATTGACAGATGGTTAAGCCGGAATATTAATAATTAATAATAACTCATTATTATTGATTATTAATTTTCATAAACTGAGATAATTTGGCTACATGCCATAATAATATTTTGGGTTTCCTTCCTAAGCTTTTTTGTTTTCATTGAAATTTTTTTGAAGTTTCATTTTGTTTTTTACTTTTCAAATAGGATGACCAACAAGCTAAAAATCTTGTCTCCCTGCCAAAAATGCTTAATGTCCATCTGTCAAAATGGTAACTTTTTATTCTTGTGTGCCATCCATTTGGTGTGCTTTGTCTGGACATTATTTTAGAAAGGCCTCACTCTTTTTCTCTTTTCAGGATCAAAGGGAGAGTTGTAGTTGTGTGGAAAGTAGTGAACAGACAGGCGACTTGGATGCAAATTGTGTTTCCGCTACTGAAAAGATTACTTTATTGTATATAAAATATGTCAAATTGTAATTAACATTTTTCTATAACATAAATTTGGGTGTACTAGTTTTTAGACTTATCGGAAGTTATTTCGTTAGATATTATATAGCTTCCTATTAAAAATATTAAATCAAAAGATTTGTTAGAGGTGTTTTTATATATGCTGAGCACTAATATATATAATAAATTCTTATAATAAACATTCTTGTTTTACAGACTTTGGAGAAGGAAGTGTCTTCTGATGTGTCCTCCAACGGGGAAAAACACTTTCAGTGTCTTTTGCCATCGTAGCCATGTTTTTTTTTTTTTTTTATATCCCACAACAAATGGCAGGCACTAAGGAAACAACAGAAAGGCAGACTTGTTGAGTCTTCAGTGGACCAACATTCAGTGGACCAACATTATTTTCAAGGACATCAATTCTCTCCACCCCTATTGCAGCTTTGGCTTCAAACGGCACAGGATGAAAGCCCTGCTGTTTACAAAACCAGGGCCAGTTTTTAGCTGTACGGATTCCTGCCGGATCTCAGATTGCCCAGTAACACCACATGTCACTGTCTGTGATTTAAAAGGCCTTAAAAGTGACAGTGGTTTTCAGTAGGGATGTACGTCATTGCACTCATGAACTCAGAAGAAGGGCAGTCTGTGCAGATGCATGACTCAGAAGAAGGCCAGTCTGTGCAGATGCATGTCCGTTCATTGCAGAGCTCCAACAAATCTCCCTAGAAGTTTATATTTGGAGTCAATGAACAAACTTCCCCAAGCAATCATTGGTTCTGGTTGCAGGGATGGAACTCCATCTAACGACGTTCTCAAAAATATCGCATGGAGTGAAAGGAGAAAAAAACAACCACATTCTGATGAGTTTGCAGAGTATCATCAATGAGCAATCTGGAGCAGATGGTGATGTCCTTCAAAGGGTGTTGATGCACCAAAAAGGTGTAATGCTTTGGTCAAGGAACACCATTTCTGTCTTTTTCAGAAGGTGCAAGGAGGACATTGTGTATCTGGATGCAACAGGTAGTGGGATACAAAGAAGCAACGCACAAAGTCCACCATATTACATATAGGAGTTGGTGGTGCGAAATACATTAAAGGGTGCTTCATCGTTACCTGTTGCATCCTATGTCACCTGTGACCACACAACAGCGTCTGTCATGTACTTTCTGCAGTCCTTCCAAACTGATGTTCTCAGAATGTATTGAAGTGGGGCAAGCAAAAGGCCAGTCATGGTAATCTGCGATGGCTCCATTGTGCTTATGCATGCCATTTCCATCACATTCTGCAGAACTGGTTTGGAAGATTTACTGCAGAAATACTTCCAGCTAGTCACAGGACAACATCGACGATACCTTTGACCTCCTGATACTTCATCGATGTTTGAGTCACATCATGAAGAATGTCAAGCATCCGTGCAAAAGACAGTAAATATTTTTTGGAATGTCATTACTTTATAGTTTTAAAATGTACAATGACAGAAATGTTCATAATTTTTTTTTAGGATTCCAAAGCATTACAAATTAGCAATGCATGTCTTTGGGCCTTCTTGCATGCTGTACAACGCTGAAGGAAATGGATGAGGTGGTGTCTAGTTCAACAGTCCTTTTTTTGCAGTCCCTGCAGTGGAGCAAATGTAGACCAACATCTCAACAATCTACATTTGCTCATGCAGCAAAGAGAGACTACAGGAGAAAGACATCATTGCTGAAGACTACCAGGTATTTGGTAAAATGCTGATATTACAATATCTTTCTAATTAAGGACATAGCTTCACAGCTAAAATGCATACGCCATATTCTCTAATGGAAACCAGTCAGACCTGGTTAACCCTCTGGTTTGTAAATCTACACATATCAGTACCCACATAGCAAGTTCTTTGGCCCACACAATCAGGTTTTGCTTGGATCAAATGCCGCAGTTAATTACAGTACATGACTGGACCAAGTCTGGCTTCCAGACAATGGCCAAACATAGATTATATCTGGGTCAAGTCTCAGCCAAGTTAATAACTCATAACTGGGCCTGAACTAGGCCAGATAGGTTGTTGTGTCATGATTGCAATGAGATTGATAAGCCATGAAGAATTGCGCTTTAAAGCACACTATGGGCATGCTCTCTCAAACCGACCTGATTGACGTTTTTTCTTTACTCAAAAATAATTTTAATGTATTAAATTAAATGTGGGTCAAGACAGGCCAAACTTGCATGGCCCACATAACAATTATTAACACCTGGGCTAAATACTACATTCTACATCTGGCCCAAATCTTATGTGTGCCTTAAAAACAGTGCCACCTCTGCCAAACCCGGGCCATATTTGGCCTACATGCTGTATGCCAGTGCCGAATGCATGCCTCCTGTGCCAGCTTTATGCCAAATCTGGGCCAGAATTCATTGCTACCTAATATATACATGAGGTAATCAACACGTTAAGGGTATATTATGCATCTTAGTTAATGTAGGCAGAAATACAGTATAAGACACATTTTTTGTCAACCATAGTAGTTTGTGAGGGGGCGCCACTGAGCGATGACGGAGTAAGACGTGTGTTTAAGAGCTCCCTTAGCCAAATCCGCTAAAAAATACTTACAAGGACCAATAATTTTGTAATTTCTATCTTTTCAGAACGCATTTACTTTTAAAACAATTAGACTTCAAGTTTGACTGGATATCTCAACATGAGCAAACAAAAACCTAAGAAACTGAAATCGACGCAACTAGGCCTCGACCAACCACCGACCTTGCCTGACACACAGCCCAACGAGTCCAGCGGTGATGAGGAGGATCCTCCTAACCGAGCTCTATTAGCTGCCATCACAGCACTCAGAGGTGAAATGACTAAGATAAAAGATGACATCTGTGAGAAATTGGAAAGACGCATTGAGCGGGTGTCTAAAGATCTGAGAGCGGAGATTGTTACGATTAACAACATCACTCAAGAGTCTATTACTAATCTTGAAACAAAATCTCAAACGCTACAGGCTAAAGTCACTGACATAGAAGAAGCCGCCACTGCGCACTCAGATAGCATTAGCCAACTTGAACAACAGGTGGCTAATCTCAGTAACGAAGTTCTCAGTCTTAAACAAAAGAATGAAGACTTAGAAGGAAGATCCCGCAGAAACAATATCAGAATTACAGGTATACGAGAGGCCTCGGAGACGACGAAACCGAGGGACTTTATTGCCAATCTGCTGAAAGATGTACTCTCGTTGGACGAACCCCCGCTTATTGACAGAGCCCACAGGACCCTTCGCCAACGTCCGAACCCCTCTGATCCACCGCGCCCATTCGTAATACGCCTCCATTACTATCACGTCCTGGAAGACATCCTCCGCAAAGCTGCCGCTTTGAAAAACCTTCAATATCAAGGTAAACCCATTAGCATCTTCCCCGACTACCCACCGTCAGTGGCAAAGCGAAGGGCGCAATTCAACAAAGCCAGGCAACTATTGCGCAATCAACCCGGCGTCAGATATGGCTTACTTTACCCAGCGAGACTACTAGTGACCCACAATGGCTCACAATCATCCTTCACAGATCCGCAAAAAGCCGAGGAGTATGCTGCGCAGCTCACAACAACTCCATCGGGATCAACTGAAAGAAGTTAAAAGACTGATAATACATCAGATATCCTACTCAGGCAAGGATTCTTACCAAATGCGGTAAGATAACATAACAAGAAATATAGGTTGAGAGAGACATTTATATCAGACTCTTACTGTCAGTATTCTACGAAGGTTTTCACAAGGTAATATCCTCATTTCTTTGATGACGTGCATCTCCACTGTTTCCTAAACGTTGTTCTGAAGATATCCAATAAGATGTATAAGAAATTACTCTCAAGCTATATATATTTTATTTTTAAATTGATCCTACAATTATTTTGTTCTGTGCTACAAACGGTCATGATTCTATAATTTGGCTTGGGGAGCTTCCCCCAAAAGAAGTAACAGTCTTAGTAAGTTAGGTTACTCATACAGGGAAGGTTTTTATTTATTTAATTTTTTTTTTATTTATTTTATTTATTTTTTTATTCTTGTTCTTCTAGTTCTTTCCCGCGAACGATTTTCCTACGGCTACATTAGGTTAGCCCAAGATAGTTATGTTCATGTTGTTCACTTATTTGTTGTTCACTGTGTTTATGCTCACGAATATGCAGAATTACAATTCTTGTGCAGCAATAGAAGCAAGTTTTATTCAATACAATTCAGATAGATACTTGATTCCCTATCTCATTCAGAAGCCAACTTTCCCACTTATTATATATGACGAACGCATTGAATATTAAAAAGGGACTGACATTTACAAGCTGGAATATACGTGGCGCAAACAACCCGGTAAAGAGAGGTAAAGTCTTGAATCACTTAAAATCATTACACTCAGACATAATCTTTTTGCAAGAGACACATTTAAAAAACAACTGCCATAATAGTTTGAAAGCAAAATGGGTAAAAGAGATATATCACACATCTTTCTCCACAAAAGCAAGAGGAGCAGCCATTATAATAAAGAAAGGCATACCCTTTATTCATAATTCCACTACAGCAGATAAAGATGGTCGTTACATCATTGTCTCGGGAGAGATATACAACATATCTCTAACCCTCGTCAATATATATGCTCCTAATATGGATAACCCTGCATTTTTTAAGAAAGTCTTCAGTTTGCTTCCCAATCTATCGCAGACTATGCTAATAATAGGAGGAGATTTTAACACACCTTTAGACCCATTTCTTGATAGATCAACATCTCGTAAAATTCCCAAAAATAATTCAAGTGTTCTTATAAACTCATTCATTAAAAGCATGAACTTAATAGATCTATGGCGTTTTACCAACCCATCTGGCAGAGATTATTCCTTTTTTTCGGCAGTTCATAACTCTTATAGTAGAATCGATTATTTCCTAATTGACGCTCGACTAGTCCCATTCACAACTAATGTGAAATATCATACCATATCAATTTCAGACCACTGCCCAATAACATTCAATTTACATCTGGAAGGTATGGACCCACCCAGTAGATCCTGGAGATTAAACCCTTATTTACTGACAGACAAGGAGTTTTGTAAATTCATTGAAGCTCAAATAAAACTATATTTTGAAACGAATGATACCCCAGAAGTCACACCATGCACTTTATGGGAGGCTTTCAAAGCCTATTTAAGAGGATGTGTAATCTCATATGAAGCTGCCAAAAAGAAAAAAGAAGTAAATCAATGTAAACATCTTGAAGAACAGATACAACAATTAGACCGACAGAATGCTTTAAACCCCACTCCCAAATTACATAGAGAAATAACTAACATGAAATATCAACTCAATCAGCTTCTATCCGGGAAAATTTCATCAGCTTTTTTATTCATTAAGCAAAAACATTTTGAATTTGGAGAAAAGCCTCACAAATTATTAGCTCGCCAACTTAAAAAAATAGAAGCAGATCGAACTATTCATAGGATTAGAGATGACAGGGGACATATATTACTTAAACCAAAGGAGATAAACACGCGTTTCTTACAATTTTACTCTGACTTGTATACTTCAAAATGTAACAGCGACCACAATACTATGAATAAATTTCTAGACGAATGTAACTTATCAAAAATCTCACATGAAGACTCGGAAATGCTTAATACAGATATCCAAGCCACAGAAATACAAAAGGCAATAGCCTCCCTTAAAAGCGGAAAATCACCTGGCCCTGATGGTATGCCGGTCGAACTTTATAAAAAATTTAGTAATATCCTTATACCATTTCTCCACAGAATGTACAACCAACCCCAACTAGACAGCACCCTGCCACCAACACTAACTCAAGCTACAATCACTGTTATCCATAAAAAGGGAAAAGATGAGCTAAACGTTGGCTCATATCGTCCAATTTCCCTATTAAACATAGATTATAAAATATATGCAAAAATCCTGGCCAATAGACTAACCCCTTTAATGAATACAATAGTTCACAGCGATCAAACTGGCTTTATATCAAATAGATCCTCATCGTCTAATTTACGACGTCTGTTTGATATCTTATACACTGACAGGAAAACTCACAACGATCTAGCCATATTGACTCTCGACGCTGAGAAGGCATTTGATCAGATAGAGTGGGAATATCTGTTTGAAGTACTTAAACGACTTAATTTAGGTGAAAGGTTCATTAAATGGATAAGACTTTTATACACAAACCCCAAAGCTCAAATTCATACAAACCGCAATTTGTCTTCCTCATTTCATCTGTTCAGAGGAACACGTCAAGGATGCCCCCTGTCAGCTCTAATTTTCGCTCTGGCTATTGAACCACTTGCACAAAGTATACGTTTAGACCCCCAAATATATGGTTATCAGACAAAGACCACAACAAATAAAATTTCGCTATATGCAGATGATATTTTGTTGTATGTGACCAAACCTCTCCTCTCTATACCATCCATTCTTGAAAAAATTGAAATGTTTGGGAAATTCTCAGGATACCAGATAAATTGGACAAAGAGTTCACTAATGCCAGTTCATGACATTCCTCAAACAACGTTAGCAAGGTTCCCCTTTAAGGTTACCAATGACAAATTCACATATCTGGGTATAGAGGTTACAAAGAAACTTTCCTCTCTCATGCAATCTAATTTTCCACCTCTATTGGAAAAACTTAAAAATAAAATTCAGTTTTGGAAAACCTTACCAATATCACTACTTGGGAGGATAAATGCAATCAAAATGATCTTTTTGCCTCAAGTACTTTACTTGTTCCAAAATATTCCGATTTTCTTAACAAAATCCTTTTTCAAGAAAATCGATTCAATTATTCAACCATTTCTATGGGATTATAAAACTCCAAGAATTAGCAAAAAACATTTAACCAAATCTAAAATGAACGGAGGTCTATCCCTCCCAAATTTCATGATGTATTATTGGGCGTGTGCTTTGAAAAATATTAACTCCTTTAACATCACTTCTAACACTCTCCCCATTTGGTTAGCTATTGAAATGGAAGACTGTGATCCATATTTACCTGCTGCCCTAGTACTTTCACCTTTACCACTTGACAAAACAAAGGACATTCAAAATCCGATCATACATAATTTGTTTCGTATATGGAGACAAATTAAATCACACTTTACCCACAAGACGCTGCCTCTTTCTTTACCAATTGCTAAAAATCCATCCTTTCCCCCTTCTAATTTAGATCTGACGTTTACTAATTGGAGGAAATTAGGATTATGTTGTATCCGTGACCTGTATATTGAGGGTAAATTTGCCTCCTTTGCACAATTGCAAACAAAGTTCAAATTACATAACAATAATTTCTTTAGATATCTACAGGTTAGAGATTACATTCAAAAATTAATGCCAGATTTCGATACACAACCACAATCTATGCTTGATGAATGTTGCACTATATCCCCATATAAAAATAAATTTATCTCTAATATATATAACAAATTACAAACAATATCCCTCCCCTCATCCAATAAATACAAGGATAGCTGGGAGAAAGACATGGGTACCCATATTCCTGATGACATCTGGGAAGAATCTTTGGAACACATACACTCATGCTCCTATAATACGAGACATCGTCTTATACAATTCAAAATTATACATAGGCTTCACTTTTCAAAAGTAAAGATCCACAACATTTTCCCAAACGCTTTATCCAACTGTGATAAATGTCAGTCCCCTAATGCAACACTTTTCCATGCTTTTTTTTCTTGCCCGAAGGTCACAAATTACTGGTCTGATGTATTTAATGTATTGTCAAGAATTTTTAAGACTACACTATCACCTGATCCATTGTTGATTATTCTTGGCACATCAAAGCTATTTAGAAAATTTACTTCAGCTCAACAGCGGTTCATTTCCTACTCTCTTATAACTGCAAAAAAATTACTTTTGATGTCATGGAAAGGACCAACGATACCGACTGACAAAATGTGGCTTCGAGATCTCTCCAATACTTTACATTTAGAAAGAATTAGATATTTGGTGAAGGACAATCTCTCAGGTTTTTATAATATTTGGCAACCCTTCATAGACTTCTTACAATCAGTATCTGTATAAACACGCATTTTCTTCCATTTTTTTATATATAAACTCTTATTGTACTTCTTGCTACAAAATTGTATTCTACTTCCACACTGTTTGTCTTTTCTGCTTTGTTTTGTATGTATATTCAAACAAAAAATATTCGAGCCTTTTTTGTATTGTTGATTGAAATTGTATAACATATATATACGCTCAATAAAAAATAAAAAAAAAAAAAAAAAAAAAAAAAAACCATAGTAGTTTGTCAAGTCATGAACATTAATTTTTCAGCATGACATCGACTCCACCACACCCATCATGGCTCATTTCCAGGCAACGATCAGCAATTCATTGCTTTACCTTGATGGCCCATGTAATGTCTTTTATGCGCCACAGTTTATGTCCAGTCTGGCCAGATATTTTCTTTCATATGCCACCCTGTGGTCTGTTATGATACTAGGTAGGTTTAAATCATGATAGAACCTTACTTAAATTTAAGACAAGTTGTTAATCAATACATCTGTACAGCCTTTTACAATTCTTAAAGTACTTTTAGGAGATCCAAGACGCCACAGAACAAGTCCTGCATACCAAAACTTGAAAAGTGAAACAGACAAATAAACAGGTAAATTCTTGCAAGAAGCATCTGAAGTTTTTTTTCCTTTCAAATCATATTAAAATTTCATAGAATGACAGCTGGTAAAAGATGTAAATTCATTTTCAAAACTGTACTCAAGAGAACCACACACAGGGCATTATGGAAAAAAGCCAGTGGGACCTAAAAAAAATTAGGTTCCAATGGAAAAAACTGACCAGACTGGACGATTTTTTACAGGTATACAAAGACATGCATGATGCACTTCTGCTGGAATATGAAGATGTACAAAGGTGTACAAAGAAGGTATGGTATCCTTTGTTTTATAATCACTACTTTAACCTGCTTACATTTTACAAACCATATGCTTGAGTATAATTTTTTCAGAAAAAGCATTTATGATTTAGACTATTTGTGTCTAATAACATATCTATTTAAGTCTTTTGGAGTAGACATGGAAGTGTGTAGGAGAAGGCAGAAGCGCAGAGGTCTTTATGTATAACCTGTAGCACAGGACCTCACACTGAAAGTAATTATACAATGTTTTTAAATGACAATGAAATACACAAATGATATTTTGTTTTCAAATATTTGTACCTTCTTATTAGTCTTGATGGGGAATTCATTGTGTAACCAGGGGATTGTGACACTGACAACAGAGTTAGGATCCAAATGCAGGTTTATTGAGGCAGCCAGGAAAGCAGAGGTCAACATGGGTGCAAACAGATGTGTGAAGGCAATCCAGAATTGTAGTCACAATAACGGGCAGATCACAAGGCTGGCAGCAGGCAGGAATAAACAGAATATAGTGTTGGGGTACTGGACCTTGGACTCAAGTCCAGTTTTGATTGGACTCTGACTTGTCACAGACTTGGGTAAACCATTACTCAGACTTGACTCTGACATTTTTGACTCGGAAAATATCACGAGTCCAGTTGAGTCCACATCATTCACAACACAAATAAAGAGATTAAACATTAATAAAAAGCAGCATGAAACTATAACAAGAATTTAGCAAACTCTCTGGCTGCCAGAATTTATTTCCGCCACCGCACCAGCAGGCAGCAGCAGCAGCACGTCTTTACCTTAAACGTGTTACCAGAAATAGCCATATCACACAATGTGTAGCTTGGTCTAGGACAATAATGTGTTCAAATTCTGTAATAATTTGTCTTCTATCGACATGTTGAAAGAAATCAAAGAAAGAAATCAAAGAAAACTAAGAGCTTATTTACTTGAATTTTATATTTTTATCGTAAGCAGGGACGATGCTATACATACTGACGTTATTGTTTTGTTGTTTATATCAATATATATCCGCAAATAACTGCCAGATTCAAAGGTTTGCGATTTGGCTCTAATCCAGGGCTTTTCAAATCAGGACTCCGTAATATTCAAACTTTTCCTGTGTGATTCTTGTAATGACATCCTGCTATCATCACGTTTCATTTTCCAATACTTCCTCCTAATGTTTAATCTCTCTATGAAAAGTGAAAGTACCATAATCACAGCCAATCTCAAGTGACAGAACTGCAAGAGCTGTTCAAGAGAGTTGTGCTTTTGCTTTATTTTGGCTTGAAAGCACGTTAAAATGAATATAAAAACGTCTGCATTGACTTTCTTTCCAGTAAAGCTGTGCGTCGGTCATCACAACTTCTGAATCAGTGAAGCCGAATGACAAATTTCTGATTTGAAAATAATCTATTTATATGTAGTCAATGACAAAGTGCGTGGGTTTCCTCCAGGAGTTCCAGTTTCCCCCACAGTCCAAACACATGCGCTGGGGAATTGATTAAATAAATTGGCCGTAGTGTATGAGTGTGTATGGATGTTTCCCAGTAGTGGGTTGCAGCTGGAAAGGCATCCGCTGTGTAAAACACATGCTGGATACGTTGGTGGTTCATTCCGCTGTGGCGAGCCCTGATTAAATAAAGGGACTAAGCCAAAAAGAAAATGAATGAATGAATGAGAATATGTTGTCTGACTTCTGAGGTCTAATCTTACCTCCCTGACTCTTCATCCCTCCTTTCTGCTTTATAGCATGTTTAGATCAAATAAGATCATCATCCTATTTCTTTATTTTATCCACTTGCAAAACTCACTGTGCCAACACTTCTGCATGAAAGGCCGTTACGCAGTTTTTTTTACGATGCATGAGTGCTGCTTATTTTTCGACATGTCCCACAGTTGCAAAAACTATTATTACTATTAAAACTAGTATTTTGAATGTACAATTGCTTTATTAAAATGAAAATGTCAAAACAAAGCTAATAAGTTTCTTAAGAGTATATACACTATTAGTGGAATTTACAGGAATTCACCTAAAATCTTGCCTAGGGCTCCAAATTGGTTAGGGCCGGTCCTAATCATGATCAAGCTGGATAATTGCGCGTGCACACCTCTTTAACACACTGCAGCAAAACGATAATTTGAATGGATGAAGATGTCGGCCTCACGGCAAAGAAAACTTGATGAAGAGAATAGACAGTTCAAAGTTGAATGAACAGATAAGTATTTGTTTATTTTGCCACAAGCCAACTCGAATCAGTGACCTTCTAGCTGTGAGGCGATTACGCTACCCACTGCGCCACTGTGCTGCCTGTGATACATCTTTTGGATATTAAAAACAAGTTGTGTAATATTTTTCATACCTTTGACCTTAATAAAAAAAATTCAGATTTGGACCTTTTAATGTAGACATTGAGAACCCCTGTTTAAAATCACTAACAGGTGGACCCAGATCGTCAGCCTAGAAATATATATATATATATATATATATATATATATATATATATATATATAATAGCCCCTGCTATTTATTCACTATTTGTTTATTTAGAAAAAAAATTCTTCTGACTGTTAATTCCCTGTTAAGACAAAAGCGAAGCCAAATGGTCTCTCTTTGCTGAACCTTTATGTTCTGTGGTCTGGCTCAGTCGGCATGAATATGGTTTCATTTCCCACACTGGGGGTGATAACAGAGTTCTCTAGAAATAATGTTAATAGAAATGCATTGTTACCTTGGTAATATAAGCGTAATTTAAACAGAAGAAATTTGCGAAAGTGTCATGAGAATAATGTCAAATGTGCGAGTCTTGTAAAATAATAAAAGTTCTAAATATATTGTCCTATTTTCATTTTAATTTGAAGCAAGCTAACAAAAAAATACAATGCATTTAGTAAAAATGTATCAAAAGTTGAAAATATTAATTTAACAGTTTAATTAATAATTGGAAATTTTATTTGATTTATTATTAATATCATTTTTTTTAACTTAGGTGGCATCATGGCTCAGTGCTAAGCAGACTTGACTCGAATGTTAAGGACTAGGACTTTTAGATTCAGACTTGTACTTGACTGGTTAAGGACTTGGTCTTGACTTGGGACTCAAAAAAGGTAGACTCGACCCCAACTCTATCAGAATAACAAGACGAGGGTAAACAAACAGCAATACAAGACAAAGAAACCGCGTTGTAATGTCACAGGATGTAAACAAGACTCGGCACTTGAGTGAGTGTTTGTTGCTTAAGTAGTGTGTGTAATCAGTCCTTGACAATCCTGCGGTGGTGCGTGTGTAATCAGTCAGAATGAGAATCATCTGTGTGTGAGAGGAGTGGATTTATGAAGTTGTAGTCCAACAATGTCAAATTTGTTGTCCATAAGTGATTGTGCATGTATTCCAGCGATGTATGGAGTTACGATTGATGGTGATCTTAACACATTGTGTCTTGATAAATTTCTGAAGAATAATTAAATAAAAATTTAATTTTTTTTATAAACAAAAAAACTAAAAGCTCTGCACAGACACAAGATGAAACACATATAGTGTGTGATTATATTATGTGTACAATAAGCAATGCATGCATGATTTATTTTATTACTTTCTTTTTGTCAAAATGTGTAATAGCACCTTTTTCTTGACATTTTTATTACTAGATATCATAGCTAAATCAACCACAAATCTGACAGCATGTCAGGAGGACACGTACTGAAAATCGTAATGATGGATCATCACAGGTGATGTAAAATAAATGAACTATTATTACAATGACTAAACTATTTGTTTTATGTGTGTGAATTATATATCTTTTGGATTAGTATCCTTAATCTGTTTTGTATTGTTTCTTTTAGCAAATCAAACATAACATAGGGACAAAAACTACATGTACATATTGCTGTTAATCTACTAATGTTTTTTTACCCTCAGCTAAATGAATTATGGTCAAAAAAAGAATACTGAAGTGGTCGTCTCCATCATTCTCTCTCAAACTGTAGGGGGAACAGTTACATTATGCATCATTCTGAGTTCCGATCACGAAGTCCAGACAATTTACCCACCGTTGAGGAATGTTGAGCAAATATTACTGCAGCATGATCATTAAGGTGATATTTCATGTGAACACATTACCTATGTCATGCTGCCCTCCATTTAAGCCATGTAAATCACAAGTATGTTTTAAAAATGTTTGCAATGCTTTCACAATTTTTGATTTATTGCCAAGTCTTAATGCAAATACCAGTAAATAATGCATTTTTAGTTTGTCTTTTCACTTAGGGTGCTTTCACATCTGTAGTTTGCTCCATTTGGTCCGGACCACACCACACTGCTGGCTTTGGTCTGAACCAGTTGAAAAAACAACCAAAATGCACTGACAAAATCCACTTCACTTATTGGCCAGATGTTTTAATGCATTGCACGTCACTTCAGGAGAAAGCATGAATTAATTTAGCTAAACTGCAACATGGTCATATTGCGGAAATATTACCAACAATCCATCAGGTAAATGTTTTTCCTTGTCTCACTCTGTTGGTAGAGCGCTGTCCACAAATATTTTTTCCTCTATATCCCATAATGCACAGCGCATCGGCCTACGGCAGCTGGATTAGTCCAAAACGCTCAGTC
Organism: Danio rerio; assembly: GCF_052040795.2. Taxonomy (NCBI): domain Eukaryota; kingdom Metazoa; phylum Chordata; class Actinopteri; order Cypriniformes; family Danionidae; genus Danio; species Danio rerio. The sequence goes on along the minus strand of NC_141028.1, from coordinate 52,487,608 downwards.
CTTTTTGGTTGGGTCTGTTTTAGTTTGGATCATGTTCTCACCACAAAGGAAACAATCCAGGGTTCGTTTGAAAGCACACTCGAGTGCAAACCAAAAGCGGACCAAAAAAGCCTCTTCAAGCAGGTCTCGGTACGCTTTTTTGGTAACCTTTTGGTGTGCACTTGAGTACGATTGCTGTATTCTCACCTGCCCAAACAAACCGCACCAATAGGGAAAACGAACTCTAGTGTGACTCAACTGAACTAAATTAGGAAGGTGTGAAAGCACCCTTAATAGAAGTAAGCGACTAAAATATTTTAGCTTTAACTTCACAGTAGTGTCATTCAGACTGTATTTAGTGCTAATGGTTAGAGCTTAATTAAGTCCAGTTTCACCTTTGTGGACTTAATGGGTGGACTTTATTAGTGCTTGGTGTGTGGTTCCACTGTGATTGTTAATTTCTGATATGCTTTGTCTAAATATTAAATGGGATATTAGATCATCAAATCCATCATGCACCATTACGTAAATCATCTAAATTTGGCCAAAGACATCTACATAAGAATTATTTCACAACTGGTGTGATCCTCTTCAGAGACAAAACGGCTGTGAGAAGTCAAAGCTTATCAAGATAAGGGCGAAAAGTTTGTGTACACTGATGAACCAAAACCAAAGATGATCTATATTATACATGTTTATTGTTATTCGTTCTTATTTATTTATTTTTTTTGTTACAGGTCAGCTTTGATGACTACAAGGCCATTGTGTCTTTTGCCAATATCAATAATACACACTGAAAGTTTCTGGTGCGTTTTTAACAAATTTTATTTAAGTACATTTGCTTTGACTCTGATATGTGTGGAATAATTTTCCCATTTTTTTTAACAGTACATCAATGTAGCAGGAAAAAAAAATACTTAGCAGATCCATAATTTAACTAGGGAGCAGGCAGAATCTGACCATGCTGCTAGTAAGCATGGTCAGCTAGTGCTGGCATTTAAGCTTTTCAGCCTAAGGATTTATATTCTTATACATTTTGTATTCTGGTTCTGTATTAGTCAACAAAGTGCTGTGTGTGCAGCTGCACATTTGGCGTCAGAGCACAAATAATTACTGTCAAAAAGTAGTTTTTGCTAATGCTGAATACACAATTGCATATCTAACATGTAAGAAGTATATAGTTTTTTTTCCCCCCTTTACACAGTGAATACTTCCAAATGAGAACAATTTATCACCGAAAAAGAGACTGGGCAGATGTTAAGTTCAGGGGAGCTGTCATGCAGCATCCTGTCCAGCAAGATGGAAATAGTTGTGGTGTGATTGTCATTTCGGTAAGAATACACTGATTTCACTAAATCACTACATTTCATAACATATGAATCAATTCAGCTTTTTTCACATTGTGCTTGCTGTAGCTGTATTTGGAGAAGAGCTATTTATAGTATTTAAATGATGAGAACATTTATCAAGTGTACATAAAATGATTTTAGATGACAAAAGCTGTCATGGTAGTTTTTCCCAAAGCTGCCCAACATGGAATTTGGCACCACTGAAAAAGACATGGAACAGGCATGAAGAGCTTTAGCTCAATACTTGAAGCATCAGGTGTGTGGCAGTAATTTCATATATCCACACAGCCAAACTTAAATACTTAACCTATAAATTGCATTTCCTTTTGCATCAGTGTTTGATGCTGAGAGCAATTGCTCTATGTGTTCAGCAGCCAGACCACCAGATCCTGGTCCATCTGTGACTAACTGGGTAAGGTCATTTATAATTTTACATTTGGACTTGCTGATGAATTGAGAGATTTGCATTATATAGAATTTATGGAAAATGTACATCTTTTAATAAACAACGGTATTGGAAGTCATGTCATGCATAAAATCATAGGTTGTTGTGTAGATTTCATACAAATCTTACATATTTATAATGATTTGGTTGCTGAATAAATGTACCAAAAGTTCTATATTACAAGTCTTGAAACATTAAGCAGTAAGGTTCATAATGAGTAGAAAAATATTGCAGCCGACTGCTGTAAAATGGAAAAACTAGTAGCAATGCAGCATTTGATGAAACCGTAGTAAACTTTGGAGTTGTACTAAAGTTGTTCCATTCGTCCCTTTACAGATTCAATGTGACCCGCTGTAGTCGGTGGTTTCATGCAGAGTGTTTCGAGATGGACAAAGCTGATTTAGAATTAGCAGCCTGGGATTGCTGCTTGTGAAGATCATAATTTTCTTTCCTTAACTGTTGTTGATGTCGTTTTTTATTATTAAATTTCAATGTTTAATTTTTGTCAGATTTTTGTTTTAAGACCTTTTTACTCTTACTAATGTCCAATATACTATTTCATGAAAACAAATTAATGTTGATTAAAAACAAACACACACACAAACGTGTGTTTGTGCGTGTGTGTGAAGCAGTGGCGCAGTAGGTAGTGCTGTCGCCTCACAGCAAGAAGGTAGCTGGTTCGAACCTCGACTCAGTTGGCGTTTCTGTGTGGAGTTTGCATGTTCTTCCTGCGTTCGCAAGGGAAAAAACGTGCTGGATAAGTTGGCGGTTTATTCCACTTAGGTGACCCCAGATTAATAAAGGGACTAAGCAGACAAGAAAATTAACAAATGAGTAATTGTCTGGCGCTGGTACCCCAGTAGCTCAGCTACATTCATAATTGCGGTGTTGCTTTTATTGTGTTTTAGTGTTTCCTTAACACTGAAAAGAGCCATGTTTCGTAAAATTTCGAGATTGTCTGGCAGCCTTGCTTGCAGTTCTTTGCTTAGAACAATGATATAATTGATACATCGTCCGAATGACCTTTTCATCCTCTATGGCAAGACTGAGCTGGGACAATGTACTTTCAAAAGTGTACCCAAGATATGGTGCTGGACTAAGATGACCATCAATGGCATCCTTCAGAGCATCAATCTTTGCCATAAGGTTGACTACTCTGCTGCAAACTGATAATAAGAGTTACACCAGATTGTCCAAAGGCTTGACAGGATCTATATGTTCACCCTCAAATGACTTCACTGCAACTTGTACATCAGACAAAATTAATTTTTAAGAATGTGAGATGCATATAGTTGCTTTTGTCCATGTACATGTACATGGCATGGAGCACATCTGCCATGTAGCAATGATCACTGCTCTTGGTAATCTCAAAGTGGAGTTTAAGTTCTTCCCATTGGTCCTATATAAGAGTTACTGCAGGCTCAATCGATAGTGGCACACATATTGGTGATCTGCAGGGGTTTCTGACCACAGTTAATTGTGGCATACACTGCTTTTTATGTCTCTTATTGTTATGGATAAATCAAAAACCAGTTGTATGTTTCCCTGATTAGGTATTCAACACATCTTGGGATGGTTTCTTTGAATGCTGCACTGACAGACAATTGTAAAGAATGGCACACACAGCGAATGAGTATCAAATTGGACAAAGAACATTCCTCTTTTAAAATCTTGTGGACTCACATAGGCATTATCAGTACCAATACCCTAAAAACTCTCTGTTTTGAAGATGACACTTTTTGAGAAACTCAACTATTGCCTTCACTATTGATTTGGCATCACCTGCCTTCAACCAGCCCAAGAAATGTGGACACAAGTGTTCTTTTTTACCACTAAAATACCAAATCACCACACCCAGGTATTTTGAGACACTGACAACAGTCAACTCATACGAAAGCAGACTGAATTTTTCATCCCCGACATCTGATGTTATCATTTTCAGAAAGTAATGAGCCAATACTCCCTTATTCATTTCTGTGCATTTAGTGTGATGCATGTGGAAGTTTGTTGCTGCCACAAAATCTGAAAAGGCAGCTTTACAAGCCATACCTAAATGATAATGTGCTACCAGTGAACAATGTTCCACAATGGCCATTGCCATAGTACCTTCTGCAGTTTTGCAGTTATCCACTTTCCTAACTCGCTGAGGTAATGTAGACTGCTTTGCAGGGTTAAATGGTTTTGATTTATTTTTAAGCTTTGCTATAGTATAATGTTTTCTAATCTCATACATTTTTGCAAGCATATCTGATTTGCAGTATGCACAGTATGCTCTGCAGTCATCCCCAGGGACTGGCTTCAGCCATCCTTTAAAATCAGGTTCAGACTCCCACTCTTTTCTGTATCTTTGGCTGTACAATTTTGATTGAGACATGTTAAGTTCAAAATTAATGAGCAACTACAGTAACTAAATTTTAACTGTGGTTACTCTTGATTAATTCAATTAAAAAGGTGTGCTACTGCTGTTGCACTCAGCCAACAAATTTTGCTGCTGCAGCTCTGCCTGGCTATTTAAACCTTATGTAGCCCCACCCCCACACTCTAACGAGTGAAGCCTGCAGCCACTGCTCTTTAAAGTCACTTTTTAAAATTGCTAAAAGTTGCCGAATGAATGTTACAAATTGCTAAATTTGATACTAGTTGCTTTTTGAAAAAAAAAATTGCTATGGCAGTATGAAAAGTTTCTAAATCTTGCAACTAAGTTGCTAAATTGGCAACACTGCTGAATTGCCCCCGGGTGAAGCTGAAGAGAGACGATGATAAAAATGGGGGGGAAGAGGGTGTGGGTGTGTGTGCCCAGCTGACGCAGACTGCCTGTGTTGCTGTTCTCTGACTTTTTGCTTTATTTATCTAATTAATTAAATTGTTTAAACTTAAGTCATTGCCTGTATTTAGGGTTTCTGTGGGGTCTTAAAAAGTTAAACATTTCTAAATCTAAATTTAAGGCCTTAAAAAGTCATAAATTTTAAAAAAATTCTAGGTCTTAAATATTTTTGAACGTCTGATTCCGATGTTTATGTAATGCTTCATACAATGCTCATTTAAATTCTTTTTTGTTGTTGTTGCTAGGTTTTTGTGGTGTTGTAGTTCTTTATTTTAGTAGTCCAATTGTAATTTGCTGTATTACAACTACAAATGAGGTCATCACACAATTTTTGTTTTTAAACTCAGTTCTCGAGGCAAATGTGACTTCATCGCTGTGTTTGCGGAAGTTCTCTTTAAGTGCGCGCGACATGATTTGGGCAGGCAGAGTATGGGGTTTTTTTTTTTTTACTGACATGTCGTAAGCGTAGTTTTATAGGTTGAGAGCGCATTCATATAATACGAGAGAGTGAATCTCTTAGCTTACTTGTGATGGAAGTTCAGATCATATTACTGACTCGGACCTTTGAGTCTCGTTTATTGAGATGAACGAATCTTTTTTTCAAGTCATTTCCATCATTTTGACAAAATATTAATAACATGATACAGGTTGCTTCCAAGCACATCCACAACTAGCCCAGACGTTAATCACAATAAAAACAAGTCATAACTTGACTGCTATAAGAAAAAGAAAATAAGTTTGTTTACCTAGTCTTTTGTCTATGAATATGTGAGCTCAACTCTTCTGACAGGTCTTCAAATTTGAGTGGACCCATATAAGCTTAAACAAAGCACAGTCTGAACCGAAAGGAGCCATTAGTTCACCTTTCGAGTCATCTGGTTTTTGACTAGTTCGTTCATCATGTGACAGCATGTAAAAAGAGATGACTCAACGCAGAGGACTCAAAAGTTGATTAAAATTTTTTTTTCAGCTCTGATTGCTTTTGATTTCCTTCTGTCTTTACGTGATGAACGAATGACTTAAACCCGATAGAGGACTCGAAAAATGAACTAATCTTCTCCACCTGCACAAATGTGAGCCTGCACGAGTGAACTAATCACTTCCAGAGAGGACTCGTCATTTTCGAGTCATACAAAAGATTTGTTTAAAATAAACGAATCGTTCCAGAATGACCCATCACTATTGCTTACTCGCTGACTTTCTCTGTTCTTGGACAAAACTGCTCGTGAACTCTCAAAACGCTGGCTGCTCATGTGTGAATTAACTGCTCTCGCTCAGTCGGACGATGCAGACTCACAATTTTTGTGTCTTGCGTTTCTTCTTCCTTTCGTGCTTTTGCTCTCCAGAGATCCTTCAGTTATATTTGTTATTCTAAGAATGTTGATGTGGTTTATATATTGCTACACTGTTAATTAACAATATACACAAAAAAAAGTTAAGGTAAATTATATAATAAATACTAGTGTTTTTGAGTGTTAGGTATACTGCCTATGTTCGAAACACTGTACATGCCAATATATATGTTCCCTGTGGATTAGCTTCTCCTCAAAATGAAAACGATGACAGGGAAAATGTTCTCCAAAATCTCATCAGCAATGTGGAAGACAGCAAACACTAGTTTATTTTATTTGCCATTTTAAAATGAGATTGTGAGATTTATTTGAACAGTGAATAGTGCAGTAGGCTATAATACCTCATCAAGTTGTCCTCTATTTTCTATCACAGTTATATATCTCCTTGCATTAGTTATATTTAAATGTTTTTTTTTATTCGATTAGTTTAGTGCACCTTTTGGATGTTTATTAAATGTTTTTTAAATAAAACTATTTTCTGTATCTTTAAGTGTTAACTTTAAATATCTCATCATATAACATATAAAATGTTATGATTTATTAAATTAAAAATCTAATATGTAAGTCTATTTTAGTATTTTGGTTATTATTAATAAATAGTGCACCAATATAAATAATTTCAAAAAGGATAAAGAACACAAGACGCACATTGCGAGTCTGCTTATAATCTCACTGAGCGAGCAGTGTACTGATTGCGCACAAGAAAATTTGTCCTTGAGCAGTGCATATTTGAGTTAGAAAATTTGCCTCTATGGCAAACGCGTCAAGTATAAAAACCTCGTCCGTTTTATGATTAGAGCGATGTGGCACCAGGCAAAAGTGTAAATCAGTATTAAGATGTTTGTTTTTTATGTAGTTTAGCGGTGCATCTAACCCAGGTGTGGGCAAACTTGATCCTGGAGGGCCAGTGTCCTGCATAGTTTAGCTTCAACCCTATTCAAACAAACCTCACTATAGAGTTCAAGTGATCTTGAAAACACTGATTAGTTTGTTTAGGTGTGTTTGACTAGTGTTAAAACAAAACTCTGCAGGGACACCGGCCCTCGAGGATCAAGTTTGCCTATCCCTGATCTAACCTGTCTTTAGTACTGTTCAAGTTTAATACATTTATTTTACCACTAATTTTGCATTTTCTCTTTGTATGCATGTTTTTGATATTAGGTATAAATTTAATACTTAATGGTCTTAAAAGTCTTAGATTTGACATTATGAAATCTGCAAAAACCCTGTGTATTACATGATAGTTGTTTGTGTCTTAATTCTTATGTGTTTAGCCTGCGTGTGCCTATAAGTGTGAATGTCTCTCCAATAACGTTAGCGATAATCTTTCATTAGTGTTTGGCATTTATCTGAATTGCAGCTGCGGTTTAATTAGGGATGCTTTTTAAAGTTTGGCAGCATAAGGGGCAGCGAGTGTTTCACGCTGTGTTTATGCACACTGCGCGCCTCGCGTTTTGCCGCTGCGCTCTGTGTGCTCAAGCTGAAAAAACGTGTTACCTCAGTGGCGTCTTTTTCATTCTTCAATCAAATGAAAGCACTGCAGGGTTTCTGTTGAGGTGACAGCAGGGTTTGGGTTTTTAAGGCGACTATGGCAAACTTTTCTTCCTATTACTACTTATTTAAACTGTATTACTTTACAGATCTTGAATATCCCAATATTATTAAAATTACAACTATAACATCAACAGCAACACGACTCGCACACAACAGACCAGCTGATTCAGTCATTTAGTGACATACAAAAGAGCACCGTGCTTCTTTTTTTTTGTCACAATTTTTTCATTATGGTACCAAAGACTACATTTATGAATATAACATTAGACATAAAACAGCAAGTTCAGGTTCAGCCATGAATCTTGTTGGAAAACCTTTATTACTTCGCCAATCTTGGAACATTTTGGATTCGTGGCGAATGAGAAAGGCGAACTATAATTTGGATGAAGCTATTTGTAGTGCTTGTTTAAAAAATAAAAGTGTTAAAAAGACAAGCACATCGAATCTTATGTCACCCAGCCACCCATGACATGCGGAGCTGTTCCAAAGCGTAGAGAAACCAGCTTTCCGAGAAATGCGGGCGGTGGAGCAAGATACCCTCTCTTTGCCACAGTTGCGAAAAAGTATCTGCATTTGCGCTACAGGCACGCCGTCTGAACGTGTATTCAGTGCTGCTGGAAACATTGTAATCCCAATTAGATCTCCGCTTAAACCGAACAAAGCCAACTTGTTAGTTTTTCTGGTAAAGAATTTAAAACATGAATAGCAAACAAAAGACGGAGAGATGCTGTTTTTTTCAACATCTGACTTATTAACAACATCTGACTTATAAGCCTAATAGGTTAATATTTTTGTTCTACTTCTAATTATTATAAGTTACTATTTATATTAATATTGATTAGTAAAGTGTCATTTTAGGCTATTTGTGAAGTTCTTAAAATCAAACGTTAAATTGTAATTATACTGTTTCAAGCAGTTAAAGTTATTTAAAATTTAACTACATTATTTATAGGATGTTTTGTGTTGTTTTATCAATGAAAGTTAAACAATAAACACTTACGTTTGTACGGATATTTTAGCATAATACTTTGGTCTTGGTTATTTCTTACTTTTTACATTAAATGTTAATTATCTAATGAAGGCTACTTGGGTACAGAGGCGTAATTTGTTGGTGGTACAAGAGGAACATTTTGTCAGTGAATATTGTCCCTATCATTTAAAAAGAAATAAATCAAACACCTTAGGACAAGAACAGGCTCTGAAAGGTAAAGTCTAAAGCGAGAGGAGTTATTGATATGTTATTGAAATTAGTTGTTAATATTAATGATCATAAACACGACCTGCGTTGTATAATAAACGATACTGTTTACATTGAGCACCAAACAAGTGGTTTAAATTATATATAAATCTCCTTATTTTTTTCCGTTTTATTTTAAATAATATAAATGTTTAAAGTTTTAGGTAGACATCAAACTATGCCCACACGTGCAAGCTAAACTAAATCATAACCGAGTCCTCACGCTTCATTACCCAACCAATGTCAGCGTTAGGAAAAACTTAAATGTTACAATTGAATGCCATTTAAAAAATTAGTAGTTACTAAAAATAATCTGTTGCTTAGGGTGCTTTCACACCTGTGAATCGATTAATTTGCTCTGAAACAGGGATTAAAAAAAGTGTTACATTGTTGCTCTTTACTCTTGGTGCTGTTCGCTTTCACATGGCAAAGTTTCTAAACGGACCAAAAGAGCTAACACGAGTCACGTGCGAGTAAACTCTCCTCACATTGGTCAGAGTTTCACAGTTTATTTTGCAGAGTTCCGCTCAGCTGTCAGGGGGGTGGTGGTTTGGTGGTGTTTGACAAGGTGCGTGTGACGTGTCTGAAGAATGAGGAAAGATGTGGTGGGGAGGGGTGAGAAGAGTGCATATTTGTGGACTGGGAGGGAGACGCACGGTTTCCGGTAGATTATCACTTGTTTGCAGGCATCCGGGAGTCTGTGCATTTGTGGGAGACTCCCTAAACTTCTGGGAGACTTCCGGGAAATGACCTCCCGCCCTACTCATAATTCTCTATTCATATAGCCGTATGCCTATTACATATCCATAAAACACTGTGATATAACCGGACTCAGATCGTATCACTTTCTCCCTACAATCAATCCGCTTCAGAGTTTGTTTCAATCGAGCCGAGACCACCTCATTCAAGCAATCTCGGAACAATTGTTTTGGTGCAGATCCGAGAACGATTGGTGGATTCACATATGCCAAACGAACCCCACTAACTGGGCAAACGAGACAGGTTCCGAAACAAAAGTCTAGGTGTGAAAGCACCCATTACTTAGAACTTCCTTTGGAACCAATTTAAAGCATGGACGTTTAGTTTGGCTCATTGATGTCAGGTTTTTGACTTTAATCCCCAATTTTCTTTAACACATCCCCCTCATAGATCATATTTGTGTGTGTTTGAATGGCATGCATTATATTTGTGTTACGTACCGTGATTTTGTTTATTTTAGTTTCTCTATTGCAGCGTTCTTTTTTTTTCTGTTTCATGATTTCTTTTGTTTGCAGATTGCTTCCACCTGATTCCAATCTGTGCAGCTAATTTCCTGAGCTATATAGACTACCTGCAGCCAAACAGAAGTCAAGAGAGAGGGGAGATGTCACATCGCACTTAAGTTGTGCAAGCCCTAGGACTTGTGTGCTACTTTTTGTTTTTTTTTTACTTTTATAGTGTAAATTAATTTATAATGATAAGAGTAAGGTGTGGGGTGTCCTTTTTTTGTTTACATTTTTTTTTCAACTGTTTGGGTGGGTAGGCAAGGATAAAGGGAAGAAAGCTATAGTTTTCTTTGTTTGGGGGAATGTTTATTTTGTTAGTGAAGTTAGTTTGTCTTTAAATTAAATTAGTTATTGGATTGTTTTGTTTGTTTTGGACCACCATATTCTGTGGTGTATATATTTTTTGTTTTGTATTATGGTCTTTATAATTTAAGATGCATTTCTTCTGATAACAAAATAAACCAATGACTGCCTGATCGTGATCACAAAATTAACTAAGAATATGTAATCTGATTCTGGAGGCAGTACTCTGACCTCTTCATTTGTTTTTTCTATTTATTTTGTTTTACCCCTAGACTTTTGTAGGAACGTAACATTGGTTAAAAAATTAAAATTACATTTATGACACAAAGAAAAATTATTTTAAGAGCAATGTACAAGAGTCGCAGCCTTTTTCCCCTTTTGTTGCCGAGTTGAAGGATGGTTTATTTATTTTATTTTTTTTTTCAGTAAGAAAGTCTATTGTGGTTTAACCATAGAGCACAAAATTTAATGCAACAATTAAACATTTTTGCTGACTGTTGTGAAACGAATTGTCATAAAAATAAATATCAATAGGAGCAAAGAATCTATTTTTGGTTCTGCTAACTCCTGTATAAATCACTGCTATTACTTGTTGTCAATCTAGGTACCTGGGTGTATATCTGAATAAAGGTTGGATTAGCCTGAAAAAACAATTCCGGTGTATAAAACGTGTTCATTTATTAAGATTACGGAGGTCCTGTAAAAACTTTTTTTTTCTTCTTCTTCTCTGTTGTGTCTTCTGTGTTTCTGTACACTGTAACCTGCTGGGGAAGGAGGGGAGGTGGTGAAGGAGAAAAACAAAGTGAATATGCTTATGAAAAGGGCAAGTTTTGTTGTGCGGTGTACTACACCCTATAGAAGAGATTGCACAAGAACGAATGATGGACAAATTTGTTAGTATGATGAACTGCAATAATCGTCCAATTTTTGATACAGTCCAAGGGTTTGTGCGTTTGTTCTTTTAGTGCAAGATTAATTCAACACCAGTATTACAGAAAAAGACAAGTGATTTCTAAAAACAGTCATCAGATTGTATAACCAAAATAAAACTAGATAAATTATGCTGAATTGTAATGATTATTAGGTGTGTGTGGGGAACTTTTATATATCTTGTATGGAGAGCTCTGCTGTGGCATATGAATTTCCCTTTGGGATAGATGATTGTTTATTTAACTATATTTCCTGCACAAACTCAAATTTAGGCTCTAGGTGATGTTTACTGTTTTAAGATGCTATTTACATGATTTTGAGCTATCTGCCAAGAATCAGGCCCAAGTTTCACTGCAAAACACCTAACAATTTGTAAAAACACTCCCCATAATTTTCTTCAGGCTTGGAACAAAATGACAGTTTTAACGCTACTGGCTAGGTTAAATTTTTTTTTTTTTTTTTTTTTTTTTAAACTTTACCACTGTTCTGTAAAAAAAAAAAAGTTTACATGGGTGAAGAGACGATCCTGTTCTGAGATTAAATTATTCTGAAATTTTATCTTTATAGTCTATCATGAGATAATTGACTCTTGACGGCAACTTGATAACATTCCATAAAATGTCTTGTGTTACCAGGATACACCTGACGACCCAACACCACTACTTGATATGCATCACGTGGGTTTTTAAACAAAATTAAACCATTTGTGCTTAAACTGATGGTTCTGCTGGATTTGCCTTGAACAAACAAATTTTGCACGATAAGAATTGCAGAGATTACGATGGTGGATGTATTGCAATCTCGGAATTTCCACAAGCTTCTTTTATCATATCATCGATAATCAAGTTTGTTTTATCACATGGTAGTAAATGATCATCATTCAGACTCTGATGTATACCTTCAATAAATTTAATGTCATGCAATTTAAGAAATTCATCATACAAAGGTTGCCAACAGTCATACAAAAAATACCATAAATTTTTTTGAAGCCGTATTTACAGCATTTTCACCCAAGGACTTTGCAGAATTGGATGGTCTGCTTATAACGCAGGAAAACGGATGTTAAAGCCTGAAATCAAAATCAGCTGCTTCACGCATTCCTCTGTACATTTTAAAAGCCATAAAGCAGTGTCGTGTAATCGGGTAAAAGTCTGCATTTTGTTATACACCACCTTGAACTTTTTAACCAATGATTTGTTGTGCAGCGTGAGTTTTTTTTTTATTATTTATTTATTTTTTTATTCCTGACAATGTTGTCAGCCTGTGCTAAAATGTATTGAGTGTCATCAACGGATGTCACATACCCTTCAACGATACCATCAATGTGTCTAATCTTATTGCTTTAGAATTCAGAGTTATACCCTTAGCTTTCATGTAAACCTTATCGGCGGTACCCGTATGACTTGGGACCTGCTGGAACAAAACTCTGTAATATAATCGCCTTCACCCATTTCATCCGTCAGCTCTCCCAAATGATCACTGAGAGGCGGCATCCAGTCGCCGTCTTTAGATCCAAAAATAACGCTAGACGTTTGAAGTGTAACCAGATGCTTGTTGTTGTTTGAAACTCAAAAAACATTTTAAAGTATTTGCTAAACAACTTCTCCGTCCTTTAAGAAAAATGCCAAACTTTGTCGACTACTACATAACCTTTCTTGATCACTTTTTAAAGTTCAATACTGACCCAGCACCCAGAAAGAGCCCCCTCATCATCCGTGTGATCACAGCTTGATGTCTGGTTTTCTACATGTGCGCATGTTCGACATAAGGGAAACATGAGTTTACCGCCACATCTGTAGGGGAGTACTGGATGTAGTAATTTTAATTAAATCATTAAGAATCATTTCCGGGTGTCCTATCGGGTAACTTTATTGATTTGATAGAACGGGTATAAAGAGGTAAAATCAAGTTGACAAATTTTCTCGTCATCAGCCATATTCAGATACAACTTATAAGCATTTGTGCGACCACCAAAAAGAGCATCTCGGTTTCAGTCTCTCCGGAGCTGAATAAATGCTCAAATTTCATCACTGAAGCCTATGTCTGCTTGATCTTAGCCCATTCACACTACCAGATAACCTCTACTTTCATACCATAAACACTTTGTAGAATTTCGACCTTTTTGTCAGACCGAGTTCTGAGAACACCGTACGGGATCGCCGACAGTCAGTTTAGGTTGTGGGTGTCATAACAGCAATGATGACCATGGTGGAAACAACCATTAAATTCAAGAGCATACCTAGACCTGGCGTGTTAATAATAACTGTTTAAGAAAAATTTACCGATTTGCATTTCATCATGTTTCAGAGCTTTTTTTTTTTACATACTCCAACCCTTCTATTGATATGCTTGAAAGTCTTTTCTTATTTTGGTGAATGTACGAATTATTATTGGTTAGAGCCACAGTGCCCTCTTTGAGATCATGAGTTTTGAAAACACCCATACAACAACTTGCAAGAGTCGTGAAACTGAATGGATCTATTTGAGTATACTCTATAAACAATTCTCTATTTCATACACGCTTTGAGGAGCAAGATAACATCGTTTTCACCATAGTGGTACAACTGCTCCTTTAAAGTTAAACACATAGTGTGAAGCAGTAGTGTACACGCATCGAACTTTTTGTCTGGGATTAGACCGATATAGTTCTCATTTTCTTTTCTTTTGAAATGATGTGGAAAGTAGCCTTTTTCTGTCATGGTGAGATTTAATGCAGCTGGCATCTTCGATTGGAGCCATTGGAATGACTGATATGCTATTGATGTAACTGTGTTCAAACACGTCATCGACCATAAATATTAATTTACATACTTGCATGGTCCATTTTAAGACCGGCTTTGCAGTAATATTCAAGAATTAGAAATGAGACAACTGGAAGTGTTATGAGCTATGAAGCAGTAGCTTTTGTATTTGGGTTTTCTGAAATGTGTAATAATTTTTTCCACAGAGTCAGTTTCTCCAGCTCCAAATCCTGCACTGAGAAATGTTATCGCGCAGCCAAAATTAGCCACGTGTCTCCCCTTTTCATAACTGTTCTCAAAATCGAAAAAAACATTTTTTTTCTGAGTTATTTTGATTTTTTTTTTCAGGGTTGATAAAACATTTATGTATCCCTGTGTCAAGTTCTTAACGACATGCTGCACAATGGATCAGGGCACATTCGTGCTGACACTTATACTTTTCGTAACATCCACCACAATCCTTGCAGTATTTTATAACGTCGCAAGACACTTTTTCTCTTAAGCACCGGTTTCTTGTGAGCATCAAAGCAGTAATCCAATTTGCAATAACGCAAACAATCCAGGTGATGGATGTTTTTTTTTAGGGTGCTTGCAGCATTCACTGTCGAACTGGACGTTACAGACGTGATCGCATTGGTGATGTCTAAGGTATGAGAAGCCTTTATAGCAGAATTCACACACATAGCCGGAGCCTATGAAAGAAATCAAATTGAGAATCATGTAGTAATGATTGTCTTGTGAATAAAGGAACAATGTTTTAAGGTTTGGCTCTGTGTTATGTAGGTTTGTAACCCCTGTGCTTGACCTATAAAAGAAACAACAATTTTTTTATAACAGTTGTTCAAATATAGCAATGTCGTGAAGGCCTACTTCGTCTTGGATAGCAAGACCAGCCTTTGTGTATGATCGTTGCACGGTTTTCTAATTTACACTCTGGTAATTGAGGATCTAGAAAATGTGCTAGACATATAGAGAACCATAGTTTGTTGGTATAAATAAGCTTTGTCTTTTTTCTTTTGATTACCTGATCAAATGCCAAATCAGTAAGTTTACGACGAGGTCGACCGCCTCCTAATCTGTTCATTACATCAGCTTCAATCTCGACAGTTTCGTTAGCTGCTAACTGGTCATTGCTATGTAGAATTTTTACAATTTGGTCTGTAAAAAAATTAACGTCATAATTATTACTCTGAGTTAAAACACCTGTTTACATCGGATTTCATAAATTGATAACACTTCCATCACCGCCAATATGTATGTATATATATCAAATATATATATATATATATATATATATATATATATATATATATATATATATATATATATATATATATATAAAGTGACCTCTGAAAAACTGACATGCATATTCCATGTAGTATGTTAAAATTGAAAATGTATATTTTACATTGTTATTTGGCAGTTCATTGTCATCCACAGTAACCTCTGCAATCTAAAAAAGCACAAAATGCTGATTTTTGGAATCACTCATTTGTGTTATGAAAAACTCACATGTAAGTCATACATTGGTTCTTTCAGAGTCTTAAGATGTAACACTTAAAACATTTACATTGTCGTCATCATCAGGTAAATCTTCAACATCAGCTGGCTCCAAAACCTGCAAAAAACATCATGTTGAAGGCAGAAACATTCTCACATGTCATTAATACAATAATTTCATCAGAATGTTAAAACATAGCAATTGAAAAATTTACATTGTCAGCTTCTAGTAAATTTTCCTCAGCATTTAATTACATCACATTGTGCACAACATAAGCAAACAGCATACATTCAAATCTGTTTGTTGTGTCGTGAAGTAACTGTCCATCTGTTTATTTAAAAGAGAAATGGCTAAATATTCATACCTTGGGTCATATGTATATAGTTGATCGTGATTGCCTTAGCTCCTGGCAGGTCTTAATAGTGGCGGGGCAAATTGTGGAGAGCTCTAACGGTATTATTTCTCTGTGCCTGTTTATTCTGCACAGTGTGAATTTCCAGTCCTGCAGCTGTAGGAATTCGTCTTTAATTCTTCTAACAAATTCCACCTTAGCCATTGTCCAGGCTACAACTAACACTTATTGTGTTACTCCAGCTGTAAATGACGAAAAAATGTTTACAGGGTTCCCGCGGGTCCTTAAAGTCTTAAATTAAAATCTGGGAAATTAAGGTCTTAATTTGTCTTAAATTTTACCGTAAAGTGGCTGTAGGTATTAAATTTTCAGCCGGTCTGCTTAATGACAATAGGGAAGCACAGTGGTCCACCGTAAAACATCTAATACATGATTAATTCAGTATGGGAAACAGGAAAGAAATGACAATCTCCGTGATTTATTAGCTTATTACGGTAGGTCGTGTACAGAGTACAGACCTGTCATTACGCAGTTGTTGATGTGAGGTTCAAAATGCAAAGATGGGAGAATGTAAATTTAACAACGTGGCAGAGAGGGAATGTGTAAATTCTGCAAAAAGACCTTTTCGTTAGGGACCATGGGGCTCAAAGTCATCGAGTATCACATGAAAGGAGGAAAGCAGCAGCTGGAAGTTGCAGCAGCTAGTCATAGCGGGTCCAGGTTAATCCCTGCATTGTTTGCAGCTCGACCTAACAATGTTACTAGTTCAGACTAGAGCTGAAGATCTTTGGGTTCTGACTTTTTTTCTATCATTTTAGACTGGGTCGTGCCGGGCTTGGGCTTGTGCAGTAAATGAACAGTCATGTGATGCATGACTGAAGTCATTTACAGTGGATTCAATAATGTTCCCCCCCAAAACACATAACCTAATCTTGATGAGTAAAGAATTTCAAATTATAACTAATTATTAATAAAATCATAATGTATGCAGAGTATACAGCTAATGCTGGCATTATTCTTTTTATTATTCAGCTTCACCATCACCTTATTGTGAAGAGAAGTGGCAAAACAAATCCCACTGAGCCTTTTTCTTAATTTCGTTATTGCCAAATATTCGTCATCATTTATCATTTATTTTAATTCATTTGCTAAGAAAGACTTATTTATTGGTGTGTTGGCCAATTTAAACGTTAAGTGTATGTACCCAGGCCTATTTAAAGTGTTGATGTTACAGAGGGCATCTTTTTTTTTTTTTTTTTTTCTAACTTGGCCTGTAGCCTGTGTTATGGATAAGTAATGTTAACGCATATAAACAACTCATTAATAAAAAAAGACTAAAGAGCTGTGCATGTGCACATTTGGATAATGTCGGGCTATAAACGGGTTCTGGCTTTTAAAAAGCTGTCAATCAAAATGTACCTGTCGGGTTCGGGCTCTATTGGGCCTACCTTTCATAGCCTGATTACAGCTCAAGTTCAGATGCCCCCTCACAGTGAGCTATAACAGTTTTATTTCACCACCAGACACCCAAAAGGCAGGTACTGCGGGTTATCCATACTGTGACTAGACACAATTTATTTTAATCTAACGAAAACATTAAAATGAGTAGAATATTCCAAAGAAATATAATTTTTGGGTCTTAAATTATTTGTTAAGGTCTTAAAAAGATCTTAAAAGGCATTAAATTTTACTTTTAAAATGGTGCAAGAACCCTGTTTCACACTTCATTTTAGCGGCTGAATGAGAGCATCATCCGGGTAATTAAAGTGCACGTAATATTTTTAGAGTTTTCAGTGTGAACACACACACACTATTTATACTATAAAATGGCGTAGAATAGTGCATAAGTATGCAATTTGGGATGCAGCTTGTGTCTTTTCTACCTGATAACATGCGACTATTCTCATCCCTTCAAAGAAAGTTGACCACTTCCTGTCTTCTTACTCTTGAGGTTTGCATTTTCTTTTTCAGTTTGCTATTTTCGGTTTTCGGTTTGTTCTTTTGGCACGTTACTTTCTTCTTCATGTATTGTGCGTTTTGTTTTGCTATTTGGAGTTGCCTTTTAATTTATTAAGTTCAGACCTCAGCTTTTCCCTTTCTTTGAGCAGTGAGCTATATTTATTCCCTCTTCCTTTTTCTTTGCTTGCTGGGGTTGAGGATACTTGCAGGCTCTCTAAACTTGGCTGCTCATAGTCATGATCATCAAGGTGATTATGCATCGGCTCAGGATTTTTGAGAAGTGGAATTTCCTCATTTGCTGATGTGTCAATAGATGGGGGTGTTTTCAAATGTTTCATTAGTTCTTAGAGCTGGATTGGTCTCAGGGAAAGTCATGCGCTTTTGTATGTAGACACCAGACTGTACACATTTATCACATGATGAATAACCCGTATGCGACTTGACACCCTTAACATAACATAAGCACGAGCAGGTGCGTCACAAACCACAGAACTAATTTTGAGAAGTAGTTCCTTTCCTCTGAACATAGAGCCTGACTGCAGGATCTTAACTTCATCAACTAACCTTTTGAAATACTCAGCCAAGATTTTTGGTTTGGAAATGCCACCAAATATTGCTATTAGAAAAGGTTTCTTTGTTCATTTATTCTTTTTCTTGTCGGCTTAGTCACTTTATCCAGAGTCGCAACAGCAGAATGAACCACCAGGTTTCTTTGTTTGCCTTGTAATAGCCTAAAATAGGCCACAGTAGCATATTTGAACTCTTGTGCAATGGAATGCCATCAAACTTCAACTGCAATGTCAATGTGTGTCTTAGATAGCTGAGGCAACATTTTATGAAGAAATCTAGGCAATGTATTAAGAATGCCAAAATAGTAGAAAGAACCTCCAGGTATTTGTTCTATTCTATATATTGTGTCTGTCTTAAACAGTGTTCGTTTCAGGCTCGGACAGAAAACGGAGAGAGTTCAGTTCGAAATAAGGCAGCTGCTGATCCTAGACCACCCGTGGGAGAAAGCAGACTGGAGAGAAAAACTGGTGATCCGCTTCGGCTCCCTCGGAGCGGAGAGTGGGCTGTAGCTGGCGAGCGCAGGTTAGGAGCTGGGAATCAGCAGCGAGTCTGCACAGTTCACAGGTAAGCAAAAGTGATAGGTAGTTGATCAAAGTTACTGGACTAGACTGGATAAAATGTAGAATAACAAGAAGGGGCAGGTATATTGGGAGAGACAAATAGACTCAAATGGAAACAGGTGAGTAATGTTGGCGCGCCAGCGCAGATTGAAAGGAGAAACAGCTGAAGTTAACAACACAGATTAGATCAAACCTGACTTGTTACAATACTCATCCCGCGCGAGAAGTCCTCGATTAGCGAGCGGTTCAAAATGTCCCGGGCTGCCACCCAACTCCTCTCCTCCGGACTGCATCCCTCCCAATTGACAAGATACTGAAAACCCTTGCCACAGGGACGTGAGGCAAGAATCTTCTTAAGAGTAAAAATAGGGGCATCATTAACAAGAGCGGGCTGGGAGGAGGGGGAAAGTCTGGAGGAAGCGAGAATAACAGGCTTAATGCAAGAAACGTGAAAAATGGGATGAACGTGCTGAGTCGAACAGGGTAAATGGAGGCGGACAGCTACAGGGTTGATGATCTTGGAGATGGAAAAGGGGCCTATAATTCTTTGAGTTTACAAGGGAGTCTGCAGAGAAAGGTTATGCATAGATAGCCTGCCCGATAGTTTGGGGGTGGAAACCGGATGAAGAGCTAACCATGGCCCCTATCTGCCGACAGAATTCCTTCCAGAATTGTGATGCGAACTGAGGCCTGCGGTTCGAAACTATGTCAGAAGGTAAACCGTGGATCTTAATTATGTGATTGAATACGATTTGGGCTGTTTCTTTAGCTGACAGCAGTTTGGGGAGAGGAATGAAGTGCGCAGATTTAGAAAAGTGATCGACCACAGTGAGAATAACTGTATTACCAGTGGAGGGTGGTAACCCAGTGACAAAATCTAACGCAATATTAGACTATAGACATGATGGAACGGGGAGAGGACGTAGAAGTCCGGCAGGAGGAGAATTGTCAGATTTAGCTAGCAAACAAAACAAAAAAAAAAAATACAGGCATTGCAAACATGGAAATTGGAAAATTAAAATACTAAAAAAGTATTGAATACAAACAATTACACTCACTGAAAAGTTGTATTGCTGATAGTTGGGAACATTCATTATAAAGTAGGAACAATTTTGCTTAGTCCTTCTTTACGTTCAGCCAGTTGCTAAGACAGTCTAGTCTGTTTACATTATTAGGGGACAATGTGGCCCTTTTCTTTTGAATGATGTGAGCTGAGAGTGAGTACAGTCTCTCACAAGCAGGATCACTGATACAGCATATGCATTTCGGTGCCTAATTTTGTTGCCACTGGTGCTGCAACGAGGGTGTAAGATGCATCAAGCAGTACAACAAAGACACCCACAGGTACGCGTTGAGTCACACTAAAGACTAATTCTTACAGGGACTTTGGTTTCACGTTCTCTAAACATTTAAACAACTTTGAGGGATATGGACAGCGAAATGGACATGTTTAGGCATTTGTTCTTTTTGCTAGGAAATGCGCACACAGACACAAACAACATGCACAGGACAGCGCAGCCAGAGAGCAACTTCCTTCAGATTTAACACACATGATCGCGTTCATCAAATTCTAAAGTATGGCTATATTTTACAAGGATTCTGACACGGCAATGTGAAGCAGACGCTTTACAAAAGTTGCGTTTAAGGTGGAAACAGGACAGAATGGGCAGTCTTTAACAGCTTGTGACATCATCCGAGTTTAACGGAGTACATTTACATGGACAGCAATATTACGCTTTTAATATGATTAAGATAATACTCTTTTTAAGAGTCTACCATGTAAAAAGCGATTTTTGTATACCTTAAAGGACCACAGAGTCACAAAATGCGGAGTAATTCATATGCATCTATTTTATGTTATCTGTAAAATGTAATCTTATATGTTGCTTTTTTTTCACCAGGTACTTGGCAACTGGGGATTCGTTTAAAACAATCGTCTTCAGTAACTGTTGGCACTCAACTGTCACAGGCATTGTGAGGGATGTGGCCAGGGCAATCTGGATAGCTCTGGTGGAGGAGACCATGCCAGTTTCCAAAAAGGATGACTGGAGGACTATCGCTGACCAGTTCCACGCACGCTGGAACATCCCTAATTGTGTTGGTGCTATTGATGGGAAAAATGTGCTCCAACAAGCGCCTGCGAATTCTGGGTCCTTCTTTTTCAATTACAAGTCAACCTACTTACTGGTGCTCTTGGCCGCTGTGGATGCCAACTATCTCTTCGTGTTGTGGATGTTGGTGGACATGGCAGGACCAGTGGGACACTCTGGAATTCTGCGTTTAGGAGGGTCTCTGAGATGGTACGCTTGACCTACCACCAGATGCTGAACACACGCACACGCAGAGCTGAACCCACCGTCAACACACCTTCAGCTCCTGAGAGATGCACCAAGGATGGACTCCAACAATGCCAATTGTAGAGCCATCCAACTCCAGGATGCATACTGTGCACATTTCAACGAGGAGGGTGCAGTGCCATGGCAGCCGAGTTCATAGAGTACACCAAAGGCTCTTTTCAAAGCCACAAAAGCTCTTTAGAGCTACCCATACTTTTATAAATAAATAAAAAAAGAGTACATTCCAAATATGTCTTATATGTATTATATCGCGCTGTTTTATTCTATTGCTATGCGTCACAACCTATACCATGCTTTGCATTTTCATTTTTTTTTTTAAGTAGTAAAATGTTACTACTGCTGATATGTTGTGACTCTCTCTCTCTCTCTCTCTCTATATATATATATATATATATATATATATATATATATATATATATATACATACACATACACTATATATATATAGTGTATGTGTATGCATACATACATGTATATATGTATCATACATACATGTGTATATATGTATGTGTATTTTTGTTCATGTGAAAACACAGTACAAGCAGATGAATTCCGTCTGCGCCTGCCTCTCTGACTGTCACCTTTATTCCCTGTCTCATCATCTCTGCTTGACATGGCTTGCTAGTTTATGGCCTGACTCTCCCTCGACCTGGCTGTCCAACTGGCTTTAAACTGAGGGATGACTGGATAGAAGACGTGCTGGGTAAAGGGGGTTAAGACCTGTGGATATTGCTGGAAGTCTCACGATTGGTGATGAATGGGGTTAGGAAGCCCATCATAGCCATAAAACGCCAAGGCTGTATGACAACAGACCCTGGTCCACTCCTCTTCATTTCCCTTTCTTTACGTTTCTCCTTTCTAAATCTGTCTCTTGATGACCTCAAGCAGGTTTTGCATATGTCCTCTGACATGCAAAAAATGAAATGAAATAAAATAAGCAGACCCTTCATATACACGTATTGCTCAATTATTTATAAACTGTAGTTAAATGAGTATTAATTAAAATTATATTTAAAATATTACTGTAAAAACCCTGTCTATGTTTTAAAATAAATAGTTAAAATCACTAACCACTCAAATCTAAATATTTTCTGTTACATTTCACCTAATATTTTACTGTGTATTTGGCTGCCGGAGCAATATCCTTTGTGGTAAATCCTATGTTAGGTACTTGTTCTAATGGGTCCAATACACACAAGAATCACCAACCGCCACCTCCTTCCAAGCCTGGTCTCTCCGGTATGAATCCCGGTATATATATATATATATATATATATATATATATATATATATATATATATATATATATATATATATATATATATATATATTAGGGATGTAACGGTATTGTAAATACCGTCATACCGCAATATTAATTTTTTTCGATATTACCGAAGTCGCATGACTCGGTAAAACTATAGGTCTTCTGAGAAAATTTGCTCAGGCGAATGAAGCGAACGGGACGTAGCTGAAACTTCATTTCCCATCAGCCCAGGCGTGGCCATAATCCTTTGCGGTCTGTTGTCGCTACAGATCCAGTAATGCGGAAATGGAGTGTGCTGCTAGTAGCGGAGATGAAAAAAAGATGGAAATGATCGAACCTAAAGCGGGTGTTGTCGCCGCGCGCGTGCTGAATAGCGGTGCTGTCGCGCGCGTTCTGATCAGCTGTGTTGTGGCGCGCGTTCTGATCAGCTGTGTTGTGGCGCGCGTATTGTAAAGCGCCGAGGGGGGGTTGAGCGCGCATATTCAAGAGAGGTGTTGTCGCGCGCCTACTGAAGGGCTGGATTGGACGGAGGTTGTGTCGCGTCGCGGGGGCACTTTTGATCGTTTTGGAAGGGCATTTTCTATCCAAGACTAAAAAGGGCATGTGCACTGCACAGGTTGAGCCCTATGTGTGCACGTGCCTGCAAGTTGGGGAATACGACTAATAACAGTCATGGGGACTGCAGAAACACAGCACACTGTTCAGATTGATGCAGACATTGACTTGTACCGCAAAGAGATCTCTATCTCACTCATGGTTTGTCTTCTCAAGTGGTGGAAAGACAATGCACAACGTTACCCACTGCTGTCAACATGGGCCAAGTCATATCTCTCTTGTCCTAGAAACCTCAGTCCCAAATGAGAGGGTTTTTTTCTGTTGCAGGGGACATTGTAAATACCCAGAGATACCAGCTTTTACCAGATTATAATTATATGATAATTTTCCTTTAAACCCATCTCTATCTAAGTGAGTGAGTGATTAAATGTTGAATGTGGTAAGTTTTCAACAATACTAAATTGAAACTTTATTTTTTTACATGGTTTAATAATTTTTTGTTATTAAAATTGAAGTTAGTGTTTCAAAGCTTACAGATAGATGGCTAATTTGTATGTCATTGACACTTTTGGCACTTTTTTGGAGTATTTTCAAAAGTTTTTTTTTCCTGTAAATGATTCAATAAATACCGTACCGTGACATTCATACCGAGGTATTACCGAACCGTGAAATTCTGATACCGTTACATCCCTAATATATATATATATATATATATATATATATATATATATATATATATATATAGCGGTTGGTCATAAAGGACCGGGTGATTTCCAACCGCAATGAGTTTTCCCTACATTTTAAAATTTCTCCTCTGTTTATCGCTATCAAACTGTATGGACGCAATTGGCTACTCTCTGAGCTGGGATATTTGCATAAAGCGATCTGATTGGCTAACACTTCCGCTGGCACTTGAAAAGTTTAGAATTTCTTAACTTCTGCAGCGAGCGATGCTGACGGATCCACAATGCAGTTTGGCAATGCCTGACGTCACCCATTCAAAGTCAATGGAAAGCGTTAAAGCTGACGCCCCATGTTAATGGGGCAGGAGAGTTATGGAAAGAAAGAGAAGACAACAAAGGAGAGGAAGGCGAAAAAGGTTGAGAAAGAGAAGACATTAAAGAGAGGAAGGAGAAAAGGGTTGAGAAAGAGAAGATGTTAAAGGAGAGGAAGGAGAAAAGGGTTGAGAAAGAGATGATGTTAAAGGAGAGGAAGGAGAAAAGGGTTGAGAAAGCGAAGACGTTAAAGGAAAGAAAGGAGAAAAGGGTTGAGAGAGAAGACGTTAAAGGAGAGAAAGAGAAAAGGGTTGAGAAAGAGAAGGCGTTAAAGGAGAGAGAGAAAAGGATTGAGAAAGAGAAGACATTAAAGGATAGGAAGGAGAAAGGGGTTGAGAAAGAAAACATTAAAGGAGGAGGAGAAAAGGGTTGAGAGAGAGAAGACATTAAAGGAGAGGAAGGAGAAAAGGGTTGAGAAAGAGAAGACATTAAAGGATAGGAAGGAGAAAGGGGTTGAGAGAGAAAACATTAAAGGAGAGGAAGGAAAAAGGGTTGAGAAAGAGAAGACAAAGGATCGGAAGGAGAAAGGGGTTGAGAAAGAGAAGACGTTAAAGGAGAGGAAGGAGAAAAGGGTTGAGAAAGAGAAGACGTTAAAGGAGAGGAAGGAGAAAAGGATTGAGAGAGAAAACGTTAAAGGAGAGTAAGGAGAAATTGTTGAGAAAGCGAAGACGTTAAAGGAAAGAAAGGAGAAAAGGGTTGAGAGAGAAGACGTTAAAGGAGAGAAAGAGAAAAGGGTTGAGAAGGAAGACATTAAAGAACAGGAAGGAGAAAGGGGTTGAGAGAGAAAACATTAAAGGAGAAGGAGAAAAGGGTTGAGAAAAAGAAGACATTGAAGGAGAGGAAGGAGAAAAGGGTTGAGAAAGAGAAGTAAAATAAGAAGAGACAGAGGAGCAGGAAAAGTAAAATAAAAAAATGGGACATGATGAATGAGGAGGACAAGATCAAGAAGGATTTGGAGTAATTGAAGGAGGAAGAGGAGGATGTGGGGTTGGGTGTTAAGTCAGCGTTACCGGCTGGGAGAACTGTTGTGTTTCAATATGGTGGGGATGGAATCAATATCATAAACAAGGGTGGAGGGCTGATTTTTGTTGTTTAATTCTAAATAAACAATGCAAAACTCAAATTGGTCCTCGTCATTAATTTCACATATTTTATGTTCATGCTTTCTCTCCTCATTATCCTTATAGAGGTGATAAAGTAATATGGGTTTGTTTAATATTCGCCTACTTTGCAAAAACCGTTGACAATCAATCCCCTAATAAGTTTTCAATTGTGGTTTAATTAATACATTTTAGAGCCATTTTGTGCATTCATTTGCACTAGATTAGCTTGTCTGCTGGTATCAAAATGTGAAAAGTGTTGCGTACAAAATGTTTGTATTACAGTTTTATAAATGATGTTAAGATCAGCTCCCTTCAGAAATGTAGAAATCTTGTATTTACTATTCTACTGTAGGGGGTTATGTTCTTGTTCCTGAAATCACAGGCCACTGTTTAATCAATATTTACTTACCATTAAATATCAAAATATGTTTTAGAGGTGTGAATTTGTGCCACAAAAAAAAAAAAACATCGGATTTGTCTTTACCTTGTTGATAAATTCACATTGTGTTCCATACACAATAACCTACAGGCGTAAATCCCTGGGGTGGACCCCCCTCACACTTAATAATTGTCTAAGTAGAAAGAAAACCACATTTATCATTTAAAATGCATTTGGAAACAGTTGAGTTCCTCCTCCCCTTCTTCACAGTGGTTTTGCCCACTGCGTGCATTCCCAGCTCATCTCACCTACTCTAAACACACACACAGGTGTGCGGCTGTGGCTCAGTTAAAGTTAAACTTCAGTAAGTAGGGTATTAAATTCACCTTAAATAGTGATTCTCTTCAATGTAGTTAATGCAGATTCATTCATAAATTAGTTGTGGCAAAAATGCTGATTACTGTAATCACTGTAATTGTCCATGAATCTGCTGTATTAGTGATTAAAATAACTTATCTAGTTAACATTAGCTTGTTGCAAACTGAACTGCAACTAACACGCCAAAGCCGTTTCCCATGCATTGCTTTATTTGTGATGACTTGGCATAATGCTAACTTAAAAGGCACCTAGGTTCCCCTTTTTTCAGATTTAATGTGAGTCTTTTGAGTCTCTAAAATGTGTCTAACATTTCAGCTCAAAACACCCATCAGATTTTTTATTATACCTTTTATAAGATTCTACATTTTTGCACCAGGAGGCAGTTTTGTTGTACTGCACCTTTAAGGCTAGTCCTCCCTGCCCACCGTTTCTACATGCCTTTCAGCAGGCCCATTTACACTGTCAGGCCTTCATGCCCAATTCCGATTTATTGCCTTTATCTGATTTTTTTGCCTGCCTGTTTACAAGTTTCAATTATGACCCATATCCAATTTATGTGTTTACACTTGCCATACCATTTATGATGTCGCACATGCATAAAGGCAGGTTCTAGCATCTGGGCCACACTAGCTCTGCGAAATATGTGAAGTATAGTATAGGCAGTGAATGGTTCAGTCCAGATTTACCCCCACGCAGTTTATTTAATGGTATAGCCCTGATGTGTGTGTGTGTGTGTAGTTGATGTAGCCTTTGCCTGTATGCGCACCGGTGTTAGAGAGAATAAAGTTGTTCTATGTGTAGCCCGTAGTGCGTGTATTAATATCGACAAAAAGCAAAAGTTACAACACGAAGTTCGCTCAACTTTATGATTTTGAGGCGGAGGTGGGAAAGGGTCGTCATCGTAGCTTGCACATATGGTATATGTTGTCCTCCACCATTCAGAGGAATTTGTGGGAACGAGTAGTGGCACACTGGGTACAAGAGAGGTCTCAGGGTGGGAGCAAATTGTGGCGACTGACTTTCCTCCTCCGTGTTTTTTCTGTTGTTGTTTACAACGTTAGCGTCTCCACACATGCTCTTTCTTCTATGTCATTAAACCACAAAGAAGCACCACATTGTCGCAAGTTAAAAAACATATTAAACGGAATGCCTCAATAAATCCGATCTGCCTGTTTGCATGACAGTCACATTGTCACATATCCGATTTATATCTGATTTTTTTTCCACATTCCAACGTTTTTATGTTGTTAAATTGAAAAAAAAAAAGCACTGGGTGTGTTTAGATCACCCCAATATGACGGTCCATACACTATACCTACACGCGTCTGTCCAAACAGCTTGAAAAGTAGATTTATTACCATTAGTAGTTTACCAAACAATTAACTTTAGCTCTTTTGCAACTATAATTGTATCTTGACATTTCTTGCTATTAATATTCTGGAGCGAGTCTTAATATAAATAAATATCTAACTAGATAGATAATAGAAAAGAAATAGAATAATAAAAACCTTTAAACAAGGTTTAGAGTCAATCTACATTTATGAATATGAAATTTAACAAATACAATCAAAAGATTTATTATAAATCTCACAGATGAATTCTTTGAGTCAAAATAAAATATAACATCTTTGGGGGTCAAATTACATCTAAAACCTGATTTATTTATTATTTATTTTTCATCAGTCTGCATACATTAAGTTAATGTAAAATTACTAACATAAATGTTGTGAAGTTTTTTAAATTTAGTTCCCTATGTTTATTACTTATGCAGAAACGAAAATGAAGCAACTAAGATTTTTTTCCACACAATCTTTAAAACAAACATTCCAAAAAAAAAAAAAAATCCAGGCTTTAAGGCTCTTTTTTAAAACATAATAATCTAATAACTTTGGAAAAAAAAACTACAAAAGTCTACCCCATCTCAGCGATTCTCTTTGAAAGCTGTGCAAAGAGTTTGGATTTTTTAAAGATGGTTTTCAAATGTAAAAGCACAGATCTCATTTACAGATGTTCAAAAATGTCTGACATCTACTGCTAAGTAGACAAGAGAATGTTCATTGTATGATGCAAAGACAAGGCTGTAGAGCTTAGTAGCTGATGGACATGACGACGGTCAGCATTAAGTAATAGTAGAAGCTGTCAGGCAATACACCACGAAGAACAACTGGTCCAGTGTAGAGAAGGAATTGCTGGAATTCAGTTGCTTTTCATCTCTCCAGAAAAGAAAGGGACTGCGGCTGTCAGGCAAATTCCCATGGGATTTTTTTCCATTTAGAGACTCCAATTTGGATGAAATTTCACAAATTTGCCTTTGGGAAATTTTGCACTTTCTAGGACCCTGTTTTAAGAAGACATACATGCGTCTAACCACCCCTAAACAAACAAGATGCATATAGCAGGGGTCACCAATCTCGGTCCCGGAGGGCTGGTGTCCCTGCAGGATTTAGCTATAAACTTGCCTCAACACACCTGCCTGGATGTTTCAAGTATACCAAGTAAGACCTTGATTAGCTTGTTCAGGTGTGTTTGATTAGGGTTGGAGCTAAAATTTCCAGGACACCGGCCCTCCAGGAACAAGTTTGGTGACCCCTGGCATATAGTCCAAGACAGTGCTGCTCAATCCTGTTCCTGGAGATCTACCTTCCTGCAAAACACAGCCCTCACCCTGTTCAAACACACCTGAACCAATTAATTAGAACCTGAACAGCACTTGATAATTACAGGCAGGTGTGTTTGAAATGGATTAGCAACTGAAATCTGCAGGAAGGTAGATCTCCAGGAACAGGGTTGAGCACCCCTGGTCTAAGACAAATGACTGTATTCATGACATGTCTGAATCTGCCACTGGAGAAAGTCCAATTTGGTGGAAAGGGTAGGAGATAAATGTCTGAATTCCTGTCCTTGGCAAAATCTTCTCATGTGGTTGGTGATTAAACACAACTCTGTTTTTTATGTATTGCTCTTCAATGGTGCATTGCCCGCAACTATTGTATGCATTGTGCCTTTTTATGCACTTTAAAAAAAGCTCTCGCTGGAGCATCACAAATTTAAGCATTGATCTTAACATTTAAGGCGTCACCTTCAAATGAAATTTCATCATGCTGAAGTCTAGTGAGCTCTTCAAGAAATTCAGACATAAAAATTGGCCAAATTTGGACATTTGATCACCTGAATAATGGCAGGCCACCAATGTTGAAATCAAGGAGGACAGGATTGTGCAAATATTTTCAAAAGCCCAGACTCAAGGCCCAAATACAGATACTGACCTCCACACATGTTTTGTACATCTAGAAAGCAAGGAGTTCCCAAAAGTGTTCTGGCATCTTTAGGTAGATAATGTCCATGTTTCCTTTACACAGAAAGTAGCGCATCAACAGATTTTTGTTTTGTTCTGAACAGCCCATTTTGCTAAATCACTTCTCAAATCACATATTGGTTCTAAAGATGATTCTGTTTCAGTGTCATCACTTTTACAGTAACTGTATCGCTGGTCATCAAGACCACGAGCACTGTTTGCAGTACTTTCTGCAAAATCTTCTTTGAAAACATTTTCAGAATTGTCGGTTGCACAAACACCAGACTGTGCAAAAACCAAAGAATGATCCTCAGAGTCACTACTAGACAGTGTCATTGCCAGCAAATCAGCATTTTGCCTACTAAACTTTTTATGGTATGCCATCTATAAAACAGGTATGAATTTTAACTGTCATAACTAGCGAAGAAGATTTAATTAATTTACTAACCCTATATATGAAGACATATTTAATTGGGTGAGTGGAGGGCCCTATGAATCTGCCATTATATATATATATCTTTGAAAACAGTTGACAGGTTAAAGCAAAGGGGTCATAAAAGAGCACAAGAGAGGACATGTAGCGCCCTCACCGCCTGATGAGGGACAATAATGTTAATAAAAACACAGGAAACACGGAGCTGCTGCTGCTTCACGTCAGAGTTTGTGTATTGTTTTTTTTTTAAATGAATGCACTTAAAAGTATACTTTCACACTGTAGAACAACATGTGTAAACATCTTCACAGATATTATATATATACATCACAAAATAATCACATGCATATTCCCTGCACATTACTGTTATAAATTACTATAAAGTAATTATATGATTCTTCCTAAATAAACTATTCACAGTTTAATTATTCTATAACACACAAAGGCATATAAACGACCTACACATATATCTCTCTTTATATATACATTGTAACCAACTATGGGAAATAATAGCACTTTGTGACTTTATAATTACTTTTGTAACAATATTCCCTGTTGATACATCTAATATACATTCACTTGACCGTTTCTTCAGTTGGCATTTAAATCATCACTGTTGCCGTTGGAATTACAGTGCAGAGCGTATATATATATATATATATATATATATATATATATATATATATATATATATATATATATATATATATATATATATATACAGTTAATACGAACTCTTATATATATTAATATACACTTTCGGGTTAATTTAATAGATGACACTTGTTGCTTTTATATCTCTAACGTATATTCAACACATTTTGATAACGATTTCAATATTTCATACCTGATGAGGGACAATAATGTTAATAAAAACACAGGAAACACGGAGCTGCTGCTGCTTCACGTCAGAGTCTGTGTATTGTTTGAGCAACAAGCCCCTCCCCCTCATTAGGTATGAAGTAGAAGTAGCCAATCGGAAACATGTAAATCATAGCATCACATTACATTAATTTACAATATTTATTTTCTACTTTCTACTTAATAAAACGAAAGTGTACAGACTAGAAAGACAAATTAACTTTTTTTTTATTTTTAATTTCTAATAATTCGTAACCACTTCAAGGACAATAGCCGCATTTCCACTATCGGGCCAGTGCGAGCCAGGGGTTTTATCTGGCCGGGCCAATAGCCCGGGAGGTTGAGAAATGAGGCCGAAATCATGTCGCGTTTCCACTGTCGAGCTAGTAGCTCACAGCGCGTCACACAAAGACCGCCCACAGAACACCCCCGAATCAAACGTCACACAACCCGCCCACTTCAGCGGGAATTAGGCAGATAAAGCACAGCAAAGAATCATCACGAAACTAAACCATTAAAATGAAGACAACCGAAACAAACAAATGACACGTTACTGTACAGCAGTACATGAAATGTCAATACGCACAGACCTGTGTATTTCCATTCATTACATTTGTTTACTCGCCAACCGACTGTTGGCATTGTGCATCGAGTGCTCTCGCCACTAACGGAGGGACCCATCACAGTGAGCGCACACATCCATATTATAAAGCCACAGAAATTCTCCTTTATAACTCAATATGGACAACATATTATACATACTTGTTTGAGAATTAACAATAATAATAGCCTACTCATATTAACCTTTTTTTTACATCTAAAGAATCATGATCTCGATTTTAAGCAAAAAAAAATGAGATTCACATTTTAGCCAGAATCGTGCAGCCCTACTTTGTTGTGGACTTAAATCTTGAGGTATCCGCTTTTTACATGGTGACGTGTTTGTGACGTGTGTGATACTGTTTCCGGGTCCAAGCCGCCATTCACTTGAGTGGAGAAATCATTCGTTTATGATCACTTTTTATTAATGTCGCACATTAAAGTTAATTTTATATAAAGTCATAGTGTACACAACAATCTCTGGGCTTGCTGCATAACAAAAACCAAAATTTTAACAATTTATAAAACAATGAATTACTTTTTGGCCATCGGATATTAGGCATGGACATATATATTGCGATCGTGACTTTCGAAAGTATTAAATGGCTTTGTAAACGTTTATTATTACCATTTCATGAATCTCCCCATTCAATTAAATAGAGCACTTGGACCCAGAAGCCGCTCCGCGTGAAGTCACACTTAACAAGCGGATATAGTGCCACAGCCTCCCGCTTTTCTCGTCGTTCATACTGTATGCAAAGGTGTTCAGGAACTCGTATTTGCATGAGCTTGTCCTGAAACAGCTTGGGCTGCTCTAGCACGCAGTCAAAAAGTAGCTCCAGGAGCCTGTCAACATACCCTGCAACATATAGCCAAAATTGGGGTACATTGTCAAGGCGATTCTAGATTAAAATAGGTGATTAGCAATTGATTAGACACACATTAAAATGGTACCTAGAATTACACAAACGTAAAATTGACATATAAAGTTCAACGATGCAACATTTAAGCATGTCACAGGAAACTTTACAGGGCTATTAAGAGTCTCAGGTGAAAATAGAGCTCTTATCAAGTGAAGAAAGAATTTGCTAAAATGTATAAACAATAACAGCATCTATACGCGGTGTAAACATTTGACAAAAAACACAAGTCAGATATCTATATAGCCTACATAATATATAATGTGCCTATAATGTGTTAAGTGTTATGATGCCCACAGTGTGTGCAGACCTGATCCACAAACAAAACAGTTCCAACTGTCCTACTGTGTATAACACAGCTTATTGTGCAGATAGGACACTGCCTGAAGAGCGCAATAAGGTTTTCTTCATAAACAATAAATTTCCTCATTCTGTTATGTGGAGTTTCTACCACAGTGCTGATAGGAGACACAAAAACCTAAAAGGAATTCAACAAAATATATTAATACAACACGCCAAATTACATTATATTGTAGTAGCAAGTACATAACCAAATTACTCACCTCTCATTATAGATGGTGGGGTTAGTATCTTCGGGGTTCAACGTAATGTCATCTATAGACATTGTTCTTGACCTTTTTACAGGCGTTGAAACAGCTAGTGGAAGTTCCTCGAACGAGGTGTTCAACGCCCTGCTAAAAAATCCAGCTTAAACCAGCCTAGGCTGGTTGGCTGGTTTTAGCTGGTCAACCAGGCTGGTTTTAGAGGGGTTTTGGCCACTTCCAGGCTGGTTTCCAGCCATTTCCAGCCTGGTCTTAGCTGGTTAGGCTGGGAGATGACCAGCTAAAACCAGCTTTACCAGCCTAGCAGGCTGGGAGCCCAGCCAAAACCAGCTATGTCCAACTTTAACCAGGCTGGTCAAGCTGGTTTTAGCTGGTCATTTTCCAGCCTGATCAGCTAAGACCAGGCTGGAAATGGCTGGAAACCAGCCTGGAAATGCCCAAAACCCCTCTAAAACCAGCCTGGTCGACCAGCTAAAACCAGCCAACCAGCCTAGGCTGGTTTAAGCTGGATTTTTTAGCAGTACATGACATGCTACAGCTAACATCCTTTTTACGTTGTTCAACCTGGTTGCCTGAAAAGACAAAACGTGCTTGTATGCCAACTCAATATTGACCAGCAAAGAGAAATGGATTTAATTCTTACTCTTGCTGCTTTGCTTTGGTTTCCAACTGTATTGTGTGCTGGTATGTTTGATGGGCGGAACAGCATCTGTTTGGCATGCTACATCTGTTGTGTAAACATCGTACTGGCACACCACCTCACACCGCGTTTCGGATTCAGATGGCGAATATAACTGTTGTACAACCGACTAAAAGACACTGAATAGACACGATTCATTTAAAACAAAGCATTTACAGTCTATAATGTTGAAGAATTACTGTAAAATACTTAGTAATGCCAGTCATTGCACTAAGTCATGTCTTCACAAACGGAAAGAGCACACTTACCGAATCTGTAGAGGCAGGAAAATCAACAGGAACCTAATCTGAGACAAGTGGCAAATCCAGTCTCTGCCGTCTGAACACTGTAACAGGTAAAAGGAGTCTTCCTTTATATCTAATTCATGCATATTAATGAAGTTACAACGCATACATAATAGAGTGCGCTGATTGGTTTGAACCAAGGCTTACTCATGAATTAAGGCAGCACACTCAGAGACGTAATAGGGCACTCTCACTGCGGCATGTGCTATTTGCAATGTATGGGCTCAGTAATCTACAAATATACACAATCCCATCTCTTGAAAATCTATACCGCTCATAAAGGTAGTTGTCATGAAACTCCAATAGGTTTGACCTGTCCATGAAAGTTTGTTCTCTTTGAAATGCCCTTCGAACAATAATAGTTCCCTCATCCACGACCTCATCAATGAAAGGACACGCCATGGTTAAATTCACAAACATGACTTGAGATCCCTTTTATACACTTTTAATTAATTGGCAAACTCACACCTAAAATTACCAGCAGGTTAGCGTTACTGTTCTAGTTTGGCTTAGCCTGCCCCAAACCAGGTTAGTTTCCCAGCATAAGTTGCCATAGTAACTGAGTTCAAACTTTTTAAAGTTTGATTTATGAAATGGTATTGACAAAAAAAGTCTGACTAACCAAAATAAGCCTGGCTTGATTTCTAATCTTGTTTTATGGAACAACCCCCCCGGTCGCCAACTTTTTTAAGACACACGGAATGCCGCATTGCTTGGGTGCAATTGACTGCACTCACATTGAGATCAGAAGACCTTTGTCCAACTCCACAGGCTTTATTAATCGAACAGGTAAATATTCTTTGAATATACAAGCATTGTGTGACCATAAGTAATGTTTCATGGACGTTGTTGTAAAATGGCCGGGGAGTGTACATGACGCATGTATACTTGCCAATTCACAAGTAGCGACCTGTAGTAACTCAGTCTTATTCTAAGTAGTTTACAATTAGCATTCATAAAGCCCCGTTGTGCCCCCTTCGTCTCCTTTATCAATTATCACCTGGAACTTAATTCCTATACACACTCTTCTTCCCCCTTTATAAGACAAAGAATGTGTTGCTAAGTAATGGTCCATCAGGTATGTTTTACTATGTATGTAAGCAAGTGTATTTACTATAGGGTGCATGTAAATGAAACATTGTAGCATGAGTAACGCATGTAAATAACTATTTGATAAAGGCTGTGATGTTTCATGTCAAACTGAAGCTATAAGGCTTCAGAGAACATTTGTTTAGGTGATAAGACTGTGTTTGCATATAGTTATTCACAAAGCTTCATTGAATTTTTAATAACAGTAAGTGAAGTTTTATTTCCAGCGCACGACCACAGGTCTTCCCCTCACTGGTCGTAGACAACCAGTGAAAAAAGAGGCATGGTCTCACTCAGTAGCCACGGCCATTGGACAATCACAGATTGGGCTGGTCTAAACTGCCCACTATAAAACTTAAATGACATGAAATTTCGTGGTATTAGATTAGGCTTCATGAGGGGTTTCTACGCACAAACTGTGAGTTGCACGCCTTCCGTCTTTACAACACGCCTGCCGGACAACGCTCTTGGAAGAACTACCCGGTAAAGCCTGCATCTGTCCGCTGTTACATCACTTCGGCAACAATAACCCATTCACTGGAGCTCAAGCTGCTTCTGTGTACGTTCGCGACTCGCATGAACTCAGTCTGACCCCTGTTCTGCTCGTATAACTGCTTTCCCGTTTACACTCGGATGCTGCCTCATACCGCAGTAGGGTCAGTAATTCGACTTTTTCGAAGTCAACTCTGACTTCCTAAGTTTCGTAATTCTGCCAAGGAGCAGGTCACTGGAGGAATCCCCATTCCAAAATCTTCCCGCGTGTTGACGTCATACTCTCCGTCACCGGGACAACCAATCCCACACTCCAGAAGACCCCTCTCCAATGAACGACTTTCCAACCACGTCAATGCGCTGCAACCAATCAGCTTTGCAGGGGTTTTCCTCAACCAGCTGACGAGTGAGACTGGTCATCAAAACGCAAGTAACACAAACCCACGTTTCACTTCTTCCTGAAGCTGGTGTTAAGTTTAATCAGTAAACCTTAGTCAGACTCTCTGCTTGGTGGTTTTCTCAGGTTGCAATGCTAAGAACTTAGCAAGTGCGATGCGTTTGGTACCCTATGGTTCTTTACTCATTAAGTTTAAGCAATAAACCTTATGGCCCGTTTCCATTGAGTGGTACGGTTCGGTACGCTTTTATGGCCGTTTCCACTGTCAAAAAGTGTACCGAACCAAACCGCACCGTACCACTTTTTTGGCACCCTTTCGAAAGGGTACCAAATGGTAGAAAGGGTACCAAAAAGTGGAGCTACACGTGCAGCTGAATGCTGATTGGTTACAGAGATACGTCATGAGCTCGTGGAGCTACACAGAACATAAACAAAGGAACCGCCATGTTTTTTTTAAATACAAAGCCGAGATATTACATGGAAATACTATATGCATATAATAATGGGATGACCCGGGCTCAAACAAACCTTGTTGTCGTCTCGATGAACAGACACATCTGCCGTGTCCTGATGTTGTTTTACGAAGCCATCTAAAAGTGCGAATGGTATTCGCTTTCTTCCGGGAGCTCGCGTCCGCGTCTATATTTGACATAACGAACTTCTTGAGCTGTTGATAATAACGTGAGTGCGATTATTGAAGTGTCTCCGTCATCGGATCCATTAAAAAAAAAAGGACAAGCGCGAGAGTGAAGCAAGAGTTAAGCGTGGAAAAAAAGAGAAGCCATCAAAACACAGGAGCAAAATTGTTTTAGCAACCTGAATCATGAACAAACTGCCATGTTTATCTTCGCCTTTTGGACTATTATGAACTGGGAATGACAAATTTACTCTCTAACAGAGCTTACATGTGCTGGTGAAGATTACAGACACAGATGAGAGGTTTGCGCTGACTGTGGGCTATATTGCATCTGTTTTGAACTCAAGTACTAAATGTTTGCCGTGTGTAATTTTTCTGTAATTAATAATATATCAGAGACTGTAAGGGGCTGTATGTGTTCATATATGTTGCATTTATGTATTTATTTTATATAATTACAGCCGTTACAGTAGGCTATTTCATTGATCTGCAGTTATAATCAAATCATGTTCATAGAAAAGTTAGTAATAAACATTTATAAACAAGTACTTAGGTGTATAAAGGATCTGTTTTGTTAGAAGTGCTGCTCATTATGATATGTGAACGACCCGTACAGCTTTACTGTAGACATTTATTCGAGCGAATATGACGTCGACTTAAACTTTGTCCTACACCATGCCCACCAAAAGGGTACCCTTTGTGGTGGAAACGCAAGCCTGATAAAGGTGACCCGTACCGAACCTTACCGTACTGTACCAGTCAGTGGAAACAAGGCATAAGTCAGACTCTCTGAGCTTATAGTTCTTCACTCATTCCAGAACTGTGCGTTTGTGTGTGTATCTGTATGTTTGTCTGTTTTACATAGAGTAGTTTACTGTGTGTGTAGCTTAATAAACATGTTTTATTTTAAGATCCTTGTCGGAGTTTAATGTGCGGACTTTGTCTCCTTCAGAAAACGAACAAGAAACAGCACTCTTATCAAATCGCTCTTTCATTTGTCTGCGTATTCTCCAAACTGATCTGAGCTAGGTTACATTATATTGTGCAAACACTCTCAAATAGCTCATACATAATCAAGAAGATGCCATTCTTGTTTTTGCTCTGATACCCATGACTCGTGCAACAATTTTATGGGCCTCTCACAATGTGTCCAAAAACTTGGCTAGGCTAACTCAATGACTCCTGAACAGACTCACAAATAGCAAATAATAATAATAATGACAGCCCCTCATCCCAGTCTTTGTTAGACTCAGCACGTTATTTACTCAGCATCGGGTTTAAAGCTTGATGGAACCTTTCTAATGCACCCTGAGATTTCAGATGGTAAGCACTTGATGTAACATGTTTGAGGTTAAGTTGAGAAAGCACCTGTTGAAACACTCGGGACATAAAACTTGGTGTGGATCACTTCAGAAAAATCAAAGGTTGAAAAGAATGTGATAAGTGCTTTTAAAACAGCTTTTGCTTTTAGTGAGTGATGGTATAGCCTCTGGGTAGCGAGTAGATGTGCACGAGTGCAAGTAAATAAACGTGCCAGGTCTTTGAAAGTTTAGGATAAGATGTTGTTTTTCATTTGGACTACGCACAGAGTCAACTTTTTTTAAAACAGCGCCGTCCCAAAAATAAACAGTTGGCTTATTTTTAATCTCCTCTGCTGTTAAAGCAGTATTTCTACAATGCAGTGACTTACCATCTTGTGCCTCAAATGTCACCGCATTCGAGCTGTCAATGAAAGTATCAGAAACATCCATCATATCACCAAATTAACATGCTTGCGTTTGTGTAATTACACATGCAGAAAAGGCCATCAGGAATTCTATAGATAAGTCATTACAATTAACTGTCTCACATAGAGGATTCTCAAGTTTCCTCTTAAAGCATGCTATGTGCCACGGGTGGAACATTGGGATGGCAAGGGGGTAAGAATTTGGCTTCATTACGATGGCTTAGAGCAGGGGTGACCAACGCTGTTCCTGGAGAGCCAGATTCCTGCAGATTTCAGTTGCAACACATATCAAACACACCTGCCTGTAATTATCACCTGGTGTTCAGGTCCTTAATTGGTTCCGGTGTGTTTGATATGGGTAGCAACTGAAATCTGCAGGAAGGTGGCTTTCCAGGAACAGGGTTGGCCACCCCTGATTTAGAGCATAAATATCAGATTCTAAAAAATTGAATGGAGTTTGTGAACTTTGATTTAGCAGGAAATAAAGGTTGAAACTATAGCACCCATAGATCTACACAAAGTTTTCTGTGGGTGGCATAATATATTAATTGTCCGTATGTAGTTCATGTACTAGTGTACAATGTTTATAATAACATTTATTTCCACAGATCTATCAGTGACTGCCAGTGATGCAGTGGACAGCTGTGAGGATGAACTTGTCTGCATGCCCCTGAACTGTGATGCAGAAACACAATGGGAGGACCCATGCGTTTCTGACCACAGCTACACCAAATCACAACTTAACCTGATTCCACCTACATCTGGAAAAAATAAATACCTTTGTCAGCCCTACACTGGGTTGACATTTTATTCAGTTGCAGAGCACCTTACCATTACATACAGCAACAGCTTCCAGCTTCATCCTTGGGATCAGCTCCTAATGACTCATGAAGATGTGTCTTATTGTACTGCAGGGGATCTTGCTGAAAGCTTTGGTGTTTCTCAGTCCATTGTAAGCAGGGAGATTTTTTTATTGGATTGACATCATGGAGGAAAACATGAGGGATTACATACCATGGCTTCCCAAGGATACAATCCAAGCAACGATGACTCAATGCTTCAACGAACAATTTACAAAAACAACATGTGTTATTGACTGTTCTGAGACACCCCTTCAAAAGTCACACAAGTCTTGATTTGAGAGGTGAGTCCAACAGCCATTACTATGGGCAAAACGCCATCAAATGCCTGGTCTCCATTGTACCATGTGGACTGATCATATTCATCTCACCTGCGTTTGGAGTGATATGGAATAAAATCACTCATAAATATTTTGTGCATAAGTAAAATCCACACGTGTAATTATTGAAACGTAAAGGGAAACGGAACGTACTCGTGATTTTACAAGGGTACAATTCCAAAATCTGCGATTAGAACAGACACAGATACAATTTTTTTTTGTCTGTATACGACTTATAAATTTACGATGTGTGGGTTTACTTCACAAACACGAATACAGTTTCACCATGGACACCACAAGCTGATTGAGTACGAATCAAACAGCGACACTCCACTGTCAAAATTACGTCACCGCTGTCACAGGTATTTATAAACAAGTGAGAGCCATCAATCGCAACGGTGCGCATGCGTGATGAGACACTGAATCCAGACTAAAGGAAGCCCTCCGAGCAAAATGGCTGGGCAGTCGAGCTCCCACACATCGTCTCAGGTAAGATTTGTATTATTACCTCTTTGAGAAATGTCCGTCATGAGCTGTAATAAAGGTTGATACTTAATGAGGTCCATTTTCGCTGTTTCTTGGACATTTTACAGAATTAAAATTAAAAACGCGTCGAGGATAGTGAGCTAGCATAATTTACGCTAAGGTTACAGGCAGCGAGCGCAGAATTTCT
The DNA here is from genome assembly GCF_052040795.2 of Danio rerio. Taxonomy (NCBI): domain Eukaryota; kingdom Metazoa; phylum Chordata; class Actinopteri; order Cypriniformes; family Danionidae; genus Danio; species Danio rerio. The sequence continues at coordinate 52,447,746 of NC_141028.1, read as the reverse complement.
CTGGGACTCACCTAACGGTTTTTAACTATAACATGATGTTTAATGATTAAGTCAACTTTTTTTTAAGCCAGATAGACTATTGAACTGTTATGTAATGAAGATATCAGCTAAAGGCAAGTTAAATATTTGAAGGTTTGTGCCTATCAGATGCATGTAAACAGTTTTATGAGACAAAATTGAATCAAATCGATCAATTGTTTAAAAAAAAAAAACTTGGGATGTACGTTAATATCACTTAATAATATGATCCAGGACCACAAAACCAGCCATGAGGGGCAATCATTTGAAACAGACTTGCGTCATATGAAAGTTGAATAACTAAGCTCCTCATTGATGTATGGAGTGGAGATTATATGTTCAGATATATTTTCTATATTATTTTTAAATGTGTACAAAGGTGTTTTCAATCCACATTAATAAGCAGGAATTGCTTCACATATAATATGTGTGTGTGTATGTATATATATATATATATATATATATATATATATATATATATATATATATATATATATATATATATATATATATGGTAATTTACAATGTCTCTATAAAAAGAATTTAGGGAATAGTTAAAACAGTTTATTTTCTCTCATTGCATAATTCATAATTCTGCATGACTTGCAGCAAAATTTTATGTTAATGTTCATCAGGTTCCATTAGGAGACATAATATCAGCTGCACAAAGCCTGGTGTCAATGCTCAAAAATACCCTAGGGAACACAAACCAGAGTAGAGAGAATAATTCAGCCCAGGGAGATCAGAGAGAGAGGACAACGGCAAAATTCTAAAGCCAATCTGTTCAGCAAGAAATGGCTAGGTGCGAGATTCAGTGGAAGACTATCTGTAAAAATACCAAATGTGCTTCTTTTCTAAAAAAAATAATAATAATAATTTTTAGGTCCTTTCCTGGGTTCTTCTGTTTCTCAGAGAATACTGGAAGTATTGATTGATATGATATGACTTGAGCTCTTGTTTGTTATCAGTTCTTAACAGTAATGTTATGTACATTTGTTACAAAACATGCTGAAATAATTTAATAACCCCTAACTCCTGTAGCAACTTCAGATTCAGAAAATGTTCTACAATTTCATTTTGCATCACTTTTTATACATGAAAAATAAATGTAAAAACACTGCAAACACTGTAATTTATTAATTTTGTGTAATCAACAGAGACATTGCAAACAGGATAATGCCTGGAAAATGTACTGAAAAGACAGGCCTTGTCTTGAAGGTAAATTCCATGAAGTCTCAAAGTGTTACTTTTTAAATACTACATTCACTTATCTTAACACACATCCACAGGAACTTCAAATCTGCTTATAAATGGACTACATAACCAGTCATGCTCCACACACACAACCGGTTCCAGATCCTGACTGATTGCATAGACACAGCTGATGCTGCTCATGTACTGATTACACACACACATATATTCAGCTCACTTTCAAACCCTCATTGCTGAGTCTTGTTATCTGTAAAGTAACACTACAATGTATTTCCTAGTCTTGTTCTCTTGTGTTTTGATCTTAGCCTTGTTACCCTGTTTGTCTTAGTCTGCTGCCTGCCTTCTAACCTCTCGCCTGTCTTTGACTACGATTTTGGATTTGCCTGTACATATCTATTTGCACCTGTGCTGACCTTTGCTTGCCTCCAAAGCTGCCAGATCTTCAGTCACCTCCAGAGCTGCCAGATCCTCATTCACTGCCAGAGCCATGGTTGCCAGTGCTACCAGAGCTGCTGTCATCAGTGCTGCCACCACCAGAGCTGTTGCCAGAACCATTGCTGGCAGAGCCGCTGCCGCCCGAGCTCCCTGAATGGCCGCCGCTTGAGCTCCTTATATGGCCGCCGCCTGAGCTTTCTGAATTTCCGCCACCGCCTGAGCTTTCTGAATTTCCGCCACCGCCTGAGCTTCCTGAATTTCTGCCACCGCCTGAGCTTCCTGAATTTCCGCCGCCGCCTGAGCTTCCTGGATGGCCGCTGCCACCACCTGAGCTTCCTGAATGACCGCCGCCTGAGCTTCCTGACTGGCCGCTGCCTCATGATCCCGAGCCACTTCAGCTCCATGATCCAGAGCCACTTCAGCTCCATGATCCAGAGCCACTTCAGCTCCATGATCCAGAGCCACTTCAGCTCCATGATCCAGAGCCACTTCAGCTCCATGATCCAGAGCCACTTCAGCTCCATGATCCAGAGCCACTTCAGCTCCATGATCCAGGGCCACTTCAGCTCCATGATCCAGGGCCACTGCAGCTCCATGATCCAGGGCCACTGCAGCTCCACTCACCAGGCCTTCTGCAGCTCCACTCACCAGGCCTTCTGCAGCTCCACGATCCAGGCCCTCCGCAGCTCCACGATCCAGGTGCTCCGCAGCTCCACGATCCAGGCCCTCTGCTGCTCCACAATCCAGTCCCTCTGCCGCTCCACGATCCAGGCCCTCCGCAGCTCCACGCTTCAGGCCCTCTGCAGCTCCACACCCCAGGTATGCCCCAGCTGCATGGTCCTGGCCCTCCATCCCTCTCCCTGTTCCGCCTCCGCTCCACCTCCCGCCTGAACTATGTTAGGAGCGTCTGGAATCCGCTCCTTAGAGGAGGGGCTCTGTCATGATCACCAGCAAGCTCTAATCACCAGATGTCGCTGGTAAACACACATCCACAGGAACTTCAAATCTGCTTATAAATGGACTACATAACCAGACATGCTCCACACACACAACCGGTTCCAGATCCTGACTGATTGCATACACGCAGCTGATGCTGCTCATGTTCTGAATACACTCACATATATACAGCTCACTTTTAAAACCCTCATTGCTGAGTCTTGTTATCTGTAAAGTAACACTACAATGCGTTTCCTAGTCTTGATTTCTTGTGTTTTGACCTTAGCCTTGTTAGCCCATTAGTCTTAGTCTGCCGCCTGCCTTCTGACCTCTCACCTGTGTTTGACTACGATTTTGGATTTGCCTGTACATATCTATTTGCACCTGTGCTGACCTTTGCTTGCCTGACTTTGAATAAACCTGCATGCGGATCCTACCTCATTTGTGTCACTCCCCTTGGTTACACTTTTGTTGTATTAAAGGGGTTTCCAGACCAACCTTATGACAATGATTGCGGTGTCTTTTTGTTAATGGTAAGGTTGTTGTTGTTCCTCTGATTGATTTCTTTTAGCCTCTATTTTTTTCCTATTAAAGTCTGCATTGTATACCGTAATTGATTCTTCATTTAATTGTAATTGATAATTTAAAGTCAGTAGGATTTTAAAATTGGTATTAACTTACATGATATGAGTAGCTGGACATGCCAAAACTTAGCAAATGGTGGTGTTTTATGTTAATGGAGAACTCTAGGCTGGATAGGTAAAGTATTTATTTTACTTAATAAAACACATTTAATAGATATTAACAAATTATAAAAAATAAAAAGTTTTGTCATTTTTGTGATATTATTTGTAACAATATTATCAATTTTTTTTTTACAGTCACAGAAAGGTTTTTGCACACTTCACTGCGGAGTCTAAAGCCATACTAAGGGGTGATTGGCCGCCTGATATGGTACAGGAATAATTATCAAAGATATACAGCCCATACTGTGTAGTGGGTCAGATACAATGCAAATGGTCTTTAAATGTCAAGTTTTAAAATGAACATACTGTAATATGCATCTGATTGTGCGCCATAAATTGTGAGGCAGATATGCAAGTATAAATGTACAGTATTCTGTGTTTGAGGATGTACTGCTTCAATCATCACAGGAGGCACACCGTTTTGCTTTTGTTTTTTTTTATAATTTGTATCTCACTTGTTCTTTGTTATTTTACAGAACCAACTGTTACGAAATTTAAAGGAAGCACATAAGTGGTGTTCAGAACAGTCAAATGTGCTGCTTGGTTCTGTTCAGCTACCCAAAGTACTCTTTATGGATGAAGATGATTTTGAGATTACTTTGGACAAACTACAAAAGGCTCGGTTTTCAGAAGAAAGAGCTGTTACTCTGGAACCTTTCAGTTTTGCCTTTACTGAGATGGAGGACACAGGGTTTTTCCTTCAAAATGTAACTGATGTAATGAGACATAGTATTCTGTGAATGTAAAGAAAATGAATAATGTGATTTAGAGAAACAAAATAAACTCCACAATGTACCATTTTGCGTTACCTCTGTTTATTTATAATAGTGTTCTAAACTTCTATTTTTTATATCATACTGTTTTATTATCTGTTAATGAAAAACTCCTTGTAAAAGATTCAAAATAAAAACTAAAACTCAAATTTGCAATCACCTGAGGTTTTTATCAATATTTTAGCAGCTTATTTTTATACATTTTTTTTAGACCTGATAATTCATATTTCAATAATCAACTTTGCTGGTTTAAATTTTAATCGTAGCCTACTTTGCTAACGTTCTATTAAAGCATTATAATCATAGGATAAACAAGTAGCTTTCTGGAAGGATCTGTCATGGTATAAAATTAAAGTATTAGAATCATTTGACAACATCGTTATTTCCAAGTTTTTTTTTTTGTTGTTGAGTGCGAGTGACGCTGCAAGTGTTGATTGTAAATGACGTCACGTCACTTGCGGAGGAAGCGCGGGTGCCTGAGCATGAAAGTGCAATTCTGCAGCTATTGATAATTTTATTGTAGTGTTTCAAAAGCATTAGTTTACAATTCCAACCATATTTTTGCTAATAAATAATATTAACCAATATGAAAGCATTCTTTATGAATTCCAACAACCCCACTTCCCACTAAATATATTGCATTTAACTATAATTCTAAAGGGTAAAGACTAATACAACACGTTCTCAAGTAACCCGTGTCTGTATTCGTTTTTCTGCAGTATAGAAACTCCACCACCTACCACAGGCCTTTTGAAATATTTGTATTGCAACACACATCCAAAGAAGAGCTTTGAGGTACTCGACCACTGGAACAAGAATAGAAATTGCTAACTGATGGGGTGGTTAGCTACCTTAACAAAAAAGATGGGTCAACCCCAGAATTTGAGAAAAGGGTGAGTTACATCTTCAAAATTTGTGCAGATTTACCAGCTTATAGGACCAGGCAGTCTCAAATTTAAAACTACGCCACAAAACATCCCAGAAGCAGCATGGACATCTGCCAAGGAGGCGCTCTGTCCTCTTCCCCCCGAAATGACTGGTGATGAACCAGAATTTTTTTTCCAGAGGATACCTCGGCCTTAAGGGGCAAATTACAGAAGTGAGTTAATCATGCATTTTTGTAATAACGTGTCCAGTGTTAAATCAATTATATCTCCAATTTTACAGACCAGGCTTAAGCCTAGTTCGAGAACAAAATGTAAGATTCAGTTGAAACTGAAGGTCTGGTCTTGAAATATAGTATTCTACATTTAGCAAGTCAAAACAAATAAAAAATAAAAATCTAAATTGTTCTGAGACTAGAATGTGTGTTTTTGAATAGCTTTAGATGAAAGGATTTCATTCACATCAAATGTTGACTGCTATATTTCAGTGTATTTGTTTTGTCTCAACACTGAGGTACCCAGAATAGACAACGAAAATAGGAAAATAAATAAGGTCTGACGTAAAGCAAAGTTTGCAAATTACTTCTAAAGTGATTCCAAAATCCTTCAGATGTAAAATCAAATTCTTTGCATTCTTAATTTATGCTAACAGTTACGTTTTACAAATAGTAAAAAAAAAAATGATCAAAAAAGCTAAATCAACTCTAGGGAGAGTTTCAGCCAATATACAAATGTCATATTTACCCACACACAAGACAGATAATTGTGTGATTAAATTATGACCAAGTAACCATGTAGGACTCATGTTCTTAAAGTGATGGTTCACAAAAAACCTTTTTTTTCCTTTTAAACAAAAATGCTGATATTTTTGACAGTTAGAAACAGTCGGAGCTTAAAGGTTTTTTAATTTTAAAAATAACTTAAACTTAAATAAACGACTTAAAGAAGTTTATTAAAGTTTATTTAAAGAAGGAATGAGTGAAGGGTGATTAAATGTCTGAATTTTCAGTTTTAAGTTAACTGTCACTTGACCAAGCAGAATCACTGTAGAGAATCAAAATCACAGCTAACCTTAGTCACAGCCATTATATTAGATACAATATACTTTACTGTCATTTTGGGGAAATTGTGTTTTTGGCCAAGTTAATGCTTCTGCAAATCAAATCACAAATAACGAAAACATAATTAAAACCTAAAATCTATCATGAATGCACAATTTACACTTAATCAGCTACAGATTTAGAGAGGGAATACCAGTTTGTTTAAATATTACATGGGCAGATTTCATTTTATGGTGTGCTGGCAATTAATCTGTGTCATTGTTTTATTTTTTTTTACAAAAATGGCATGAGGCACCCAATATTGCATATGTGGATTTCTCTCTTATATAAGGAATTACTGAGGTTAATTAACCAAAATATGGGTGAATTTAAATATCCATATTATGCAGTGTTGAGGAACTTCAAAAACATACCTGAGAAATGCTACTATACTCACCTGTAAATTGCACTTTTGCAGTTTCATGGGGTGAGGATAACGAGGACATGTGTGCCAATAGTGGACCTCAAAATCAAATGCCTGGAGAGGATCTTGAGCATTTTACTGTGGAGGGAGGCGGCCTTGAAGGAGCTGTATGTGGGTGATGAGGTTTTCATTAACAACCTATATCCCTGCGTTTAGGAAGAGGGAACTGGAAAGTTACACTCTTCTAATTATACAACTGTGGAGGTAACTTAATTAATATATATTTATTTATTTAAAAAAAAAATTTACATACCTAGATTGCGGAGGGCCATTTGCAGGAAGCAGTGGCTGAAGTGATTAGGGTGTCAGACATCAATAACACTTGCCACTTCCTGGGCAGCGACAGCCAAGTATACGTGGTTCCTCAGCTCGTTTTCGATGGAAACGCCAATGACCTCATTGCCAGACTCCCGCTGCACCTGGTTTTAAAGCACGTCAATAGACATGCTTTTTTTTATTTAATTGTACAGTTTAAGAAGTTTACAAGTTTTTAAGTTGCACAATTTAATAAGTAAAATTTTCAATTTAAATTATATTAAACCTTTTTAATTTAAATTATATTAAACATTATAATAAAACCATTTCTGATTATGAATTGTGCACATAAGTATACTCAGTTGTTTAAATTATCGAAATAAAAATTAACAAACTTTATCATTTAATAGTATATAATAACCTAATATAATCAAGGATTACAATGTAATTTCTGTATACATGATTGTCTTACATGGTCTGCCATTTCAATATATAATTTTTGATTAACAATATTTGATAAAAACTATGAAGGTGCTCTGTCAAAAAAGATGTAATGTTAAAAAAATGATGTTTCTGAAGGTATGTAAACATGTAAATTCTATTCACTTAAATGTAGGTAGCTGAGAGATGGGTCGCTGTAGAGAAGGTTAAGATTGTTGGCGTTTCTGAAGATGAGGGAAACCTGCAGCTGCTGTCATGAAGTTTCAACAATTCCTTGATTCCCGCCGACCTATACCAAAGAGAGATTAAAGAGCTAGTTCAAAAACTACCATTTAAAGTGATCATTGAACACACAGACAACAAAGCTACTGATATTTAACTTGTTTAAACTAATTTTTAGTTTAAACAAATGTAATATTAGTAGCTCTGTTGTTATTGTTATTTAGTTCATTGTTTGTTTAACTAAAAATTGTTCATGTAATTAAAGTTGTAGTTTGCTTAGTTGTTTGAGTTAAATGTTATTTAAATGCTATTTTTAATGTTACATGTAGTTTTTGTTCTTTAGTTGTAAGTAGTTTCAACTGTTATTTGTGTTTGTTTACCATAAATATTTTAACAAAATGGTTTTGTCTGATGTTTTTACCCACATATACATTTCAAATGTACATCAATAATTAATTAACTAAATATGTAGTCTGCATTTGCGGGAGACTCGCGAAACTTCCAGGAGACTTGGGATGTCTGGAATGACCTCCCACCCTACTCATAGTTCTCTCTACATATAGACGTATGCCTATAGATAGCCATAAAACACTGTGATATAACCGGGCTTGGATCGTATTGCTTTCTCACTACAATTGATTAGCTTTAGAGTTCTTTTCAATCAAGCCGAGACCACCTCATTCAAGCGATTTTGGAGCGACTGTTTTGGCGCGGATGCAATGTCAGCAGATTACTTGCTAATAGATGTTCCCCAATCATGCATAATTTAAGCTATTTTAAAATGATAAAAGCACAACTAATAGATATTCTTGAGACAAACCCAACAATTGTTCACCTGCATTACAAATAATTTATATTTTGTAGTTTTGCATGGTTTTGGTTTAATTGGTCACCTAAATGCAATGTTTAGTTAATTTGCATTATTACAAAAAGATAAAGCTCTTTTTCTAATTTATTTATTTTTAATAAATAAAATTTAGCTTTCTGGTCAGTGCTTTATAATTCACTTAGCAAGCTCTTCAATGCCAATCAATGTTCTTGAATCAAATGTTCATGAGCCTAAGTGTAAAACTGTCTAATAGTGTAAAAAAGTACTAGTCACAGTTAAATTGTAAAGCTGTTTAGTTGTAATTGTTGCTAAGAAATTAATTGAAAAAGCTCTGTAATCAGTTTTGCTATTAGTAAGAATTATTTAATAATGCAGGCATTATTTTGTCCACATAAAATAATAATAAATTAACTTAATAAATTAGATTAACTAGGTTAACTAGGCAGGTTAGGTTAATTAGGCGCCGTTTACACAGCAAATTTAAACAAGTTAAATGTGACCCAATTTCAATTTTTTACTCTCATGTGACACGGATCAGATCTGTTCTAGGACTGTGTAAACACAAGAAAAACGCATGCGTTCAGATATTCAGAGATCGGTTTCAGGCCTCCTTCATATGTGGATATAAATCAGATATAGATCGGATATGTGACAATGCGACTGTCATGTAAACAGACAGATCGGATTTATTGAGGCATTCTGTTCTGTACATCATTAAACTTGCGACAATGTGGTGCTTCTCCGCGGTTTAATGACAGAAAGAGGAGCGTGTGTGGAGATGCCGATGCGGTAAACAACATCAGAGGAAACACAGAGAGGGAAAGTGGTCAGTCGCCACAATTTGCTCCCACCAAACCTGAGATCTCTCTCGTGCCCACAAATTCCTCTGAATGTTGGAGGACATCGTAAAGCATACTAACCATAAGCTCAAAATTTTAAGTTGGGCGAACTTCGTGTTGTAACTTTTGCTTTTTGTCGCTATTAATACAAGCACTGCGGGCTACACATAGAATAACTTTATTCTCTCCAATACCAGTGTGCGCAAAGGCTAGATCTTCAACTACACACACACATCAGGGCCATACCATTACATAAACTGTGTGGGGGTAAATCTGGACTAAACCATTCACTGCTTATACTACACTTCACGTATTTCGCAGAGCTAAAAACAAGACAATTTCTTCCATCTTGACTAGTGTGGCACAGATGCTAGAACCCACCTTTATGCATGCACGACATCGTAAATTGTATGGCAAGTGTAAACGTATGAATTGGATATGGGTCACAATTAAAACAATGTGTAAACAGACAGGCAAAAAAACAGATATAGGCATCAAATCAGAATTGGGCATCAAGACCTAACAGTGTAAACGGGGCCTTAGGCAAGTGTATAACAATGGTTTGTTCTTTAAACTATCAAAAAAATATATAGCTTGAAGGGGCTAATAATTTTGACCTTAAAATGAGTTTTAAAAAATTTAAAACTTTAATTCTATCCAAAATAAATCAAGGACTCTCCTGAAAAAATTATCAGACATACAGTAAAAATGTCCTTGCCTTGTTAAACATTATTTTATATTTATATTTAAATATTTAAAAACGAAAAAAAAAAATCAAAAGGGGCTAATGATTCTGACTTCAACTGTGTTAAGGGTGTAACGATACACGTATTTGTATTGAGCCGTTCGGTGAGACTTTCGGTTTGGTACACATTACCAACCGAATGATTCGGACTAATATCTCAAAAGATAAAAGAGAGTAAGTACAACACACAAAGTTTTCAGTGCAGCAACGCTCAACATGGCATATTAAATGACGTAACAGGCAACATGCTGCTTTCCCGCTGTCATGTTAAACAGAGTAGGATATCGCTTTTGAACTCAGAATATCACTTTATTTAACATGCACTCAATTGCAATCTTTCTGCCTTCTGTGTCAGCCTGCTCGTGCTGGCCCCACCCCCGTTGCCCCACAACCTTGGACCCCTACACAGAACAGCTAATCTCAATAACCTGTTCACATATCACCACACCCGCCCTTCTCCAAACACAACTCCAGTCAGGCACCCGTTGCACTAGTTCGCAAAATGGCTAGTAAAGTTAATGTAATCCTATAGACCTTTTTTCTTGGCAGCTGCATGGATGAGGGCGCCATAGCGACCAGCGTTTTCAATTAGAATGTTTAGAACTTCTGTTTACAGCGTTTACAACTGGTAATTTGCGCTCCGAAAATGGGTTTCAATAGCGTTTTGAGTGGATTATGGAATGTTTTTGTGACACACAACTTTGAAAAGTGTGTGTTAAAGTTGTTATGAACTGTAAGATATAGTTCAAGCGTGAGAGGAAAACCAAATTACTGGCACAAAACTTAACATAAGTCAAGCAATTTACAAAAATAACCAATAAAGGTCTGTTATTGATACTCTGCTGGCTGATTTGCTGTTGCTTCTAATGGCTTTCATTCAAAGCAAATCACCGAGGCGATCAGTACATTTATAGCTGTGGATATGACCCTAATCGGTAGTGGAAATTTTGGGTTTCAAGAAAATGATAAATGTAATAGAGCCCCATTACTTTCTTCCTTCATAAGCCCATTTCAGTCAGGTAATTCCTGCTTTCAGATCCACTGAAAAAGAAAAAAGAAAAAGAAAAGGTGGACACTCATCTTTCTGAAAATATATATTTAAAAAAATACTAAAGAGCCCACATTATACATGAAATAGGGTCATATTTTGGTTGTAAGGGTCTCCAAAAACAGTCTGATATGCATGCAAGGTCAAAAAAACACTTTCATTATCTTGTAATCTGCATTTATTTTTACCCAATTATCCCAGCGACTCCCATATGAATCGTTCAGTAATTAATTTGTTCCCAAACCCCTCCTTAGCGCGAAGCTAATCTGCGCTGATTGGACCGATGACAGTCTGTTGTGGTCGATCCTGACTGCCATCAGCGCGAGACAGAGTGAAATGCCCAGCAGTTAATCAACAATATAAAAGTTGTCACAGTGCATACACGCTTGATAGTGTAAGGCGTGGATTTCGGTTGCCAGTGGGTGAATGTAAATACAGAAGATGGACTTGAAAATACTGATGACTAACTATTTTATTGAGCAAAAACTCCCAAGGACTGGCAAGGAGATCTCCTATCTTTTCACACTCTGCTCTTTTTACACACACACACACACATACAAACATTGCCCTACACTTTGAAGGACACAGCGCACACACACACACACTTTACCCTCCACCTCGGACGACACCACACACATACACACATTAACTCCTCATCGGACGACACCGCACACACACACACACACACACATTACCCTCCTCTACGGAGGTCCGTAAACAAAGCGGCACAAGTCGCGTTTTTAACATGGCTTTACACGCGATATGAGAATATAGCCAGTTAACCTGATACAGTACACATGGTTACAAGTAACAAATCACAACTAAATACATTTGCAAGCTAGAGTAAACGAGGCAGCAACTTTAAATCGCACGTACTTAAACTTGAGAAATCGAGGAAGAAACCGATCCAGGTTCTGACATAGTCCATCAGTAGTCTCTACTGATCCTTCCTTTAACAAACGGCCGATGAAGTATTCTTTGTAGCATGTAGTTTCCAGAAGCACTCAAACTGCTCAAGACTGCTCAGAGGTTTCATCTTTGGGTGGAGACTCAATAATATCCATCTGCACATTGCGACTTTATTTGTCCGGCTTGTTTGTGTGTGTGTGTATGTGGATTTTTCTGTTAGAGGGCGGAGCCGCAGGTTTCAAATCTCCCGGGTTTGCGTGCGCAACTACTTGATTTCGTTATCACGTCACGGTGAAACACCTTATGACTCGTTATCAAGACGACTCATTTGAAGCACTATGAGTTGACAGTTTTAAACACTGTACACTTACAGATTTAAGCCTTAGCTGGATATTTCACTTCGCTTAGAGCTGTGTTACACACTACATAGAAGGGCATTTTCAAAAACCCATAATATGGGCTCTTTAAAAATAGATTGAAACTGAGTTCCATATAAAAACTAAATTATTCTTTTCTTTTTATTTGTTTAACTGCTACAATATTACATTTATTTTTTATAGGAAGCTTTTTGGTTAAAGAAGGATTTGTTTTATTTGCTGCTAAGCAGAAGTATACCTCTTTCACTGTTTAAAGTAAAAGAAAAAAACAAGATCATAAACATGATCGAAAACATGACCAAACCGTGTCACCGCGTCATATCGAACCAAACCGTGTTTTTACCGCATGTAAAACTAGCATTGCTTTTGGTACTTGTGTGCCCATAACTGAAATCGTACTGTTAATTCCCAATAACAATAAACATGTGGATCTAATTTGCCTAGATTTTTGTGCATGCACCCCTATTTTTAAAACGCGTCCTCTCCGCCTTATCGGATGAAGCAGCTGCTTTTTCACTAATGCAACATTTAGCATTTAAAAAATGACTATATTAAATCATGTACATATATCAAATTAATTACTACACGAAACCATGCAGTAAGTACAGACAGTTTCGCTGTGTGTTGTAAATGTTCGACTAAAATGTCCATGATTCACCACTCATATTTCGACGCCACAGTAACAATGATTAAGCACCAAGTCACTAATACTTGCCAAAAATCTTTAATCTTTTTTTATGACTAACGGACTAAAACGCTGACAGGGCTACCTGCACGTTTTTTCGACATTAAATTGACTTATTAAATTATTTCGCTTTCCTTACTTTCATACTGTATATTTTATTCTAACAAAATGTATTCAAAAAGGTTATATTTGTCAAAACAAACTAAATCTTTGATTTTTACTGATGAGGATACGTATTTTAGGCACGTGGTTCACCTCACATGCAATTTTCTCAAGAACCTTTGCCATTCTTTATATTACAAAGTAACAGTATGCTAATCAAATACATGAGATGACTTTTTAAACATACCATATATTTAGAAGGCTCTTTGGGAACTGTAGAATCCATCATTATTGATGAAGAGATTAGGCTCGTTTGAGGTGCACCATGCCTTGAATGCAATGTAGACAAGAGCAGGTGTCGTCAATAAGAGGAGGGTTTAAAATCGTCATTTATAGTCAGACACTTCCCAAATCTCACTGTGTTGCTGCTTGCAAACGTCAGTAATGGAGGCGATCGCATTTATGTTTTTTTATCGCGGAAGTGGACGCAATAGAAATACCACTGTTATGACACAAAGATGGTCACAATTGATAAAAATGACTAATACTCATTACTTAAACTTTTCTAAATTGTTATTCTAAAATCATTAAGTCATGTTGCTGATGTCTTACACAGGTCATACGTGTAAAAAAAAATTAGTTTTTGCTAAGAATGTCCCTAGAATTCAGCATTTTGTTGAACAAGTGGTCCATCTTGTAGGGATAGTTTACAGTTTAACCCAAATAATGACCAGTCTGGTAGATGAAGAAGAGCCGGAGTCAGAGATTCAAATAAATAAATCAAGTTTACTGAAGATAGATTGTAGTTACATCAGCAGAAGCGAGCTTCAACACTCGCAATGAGTTCCTAGGCCGCTTTGCTTACAATCACCAATCAATAACAATCATACTCTTTCATAACGTCATTACCTGCATCATACATATAGGTGTTCTAAACTGATTGGTTAAAACACAGATAGACTAGGAAAATTTCCATGTGGGGTTCGTGCGTACAATTCTGAACAATATCTAAACATAATTGTTAGACATCCCTTAGACTGATTAGAGCTGACTCCAGACCTGTGAAATGGATCAACAATCAAATAAAACACACACTTAAAGTGTAATCTCTTTCTTATCCAAGGCTGAGTGTACTCTCAGCCGTCTTTATCAAAACTGGTTAAAAACCGGTATCATCTACATTCAGGCAGTTATAATATCCTTACTATACAAAGTCTATTTTAAATAAAAAGTAGAATCACTTTAAAATAATTATTCGTAAAAACAGTAAAATCACTTTTAGACATTTTAGACAGTATTAACTCATAGAAATGATAATAGAAACAGTTGTTTCCAGTCCTCAGCCCTCAGTTCAACTCAAGGTCTCCATGACCTCTGACCTAGTTTGCTGGCTCCTGAAAATAGTTATAAAGAGACAGGCAAATGCACTGAACATTCTTATATTAAGCAATGTGTTAACTTAATCATGAATTAAAATCAATTCACAGTTAAATACTGAGAAACAGGATGATGAAAAAGATAAACGTTGATCCATGATGAGACATTGGAAAGCAGAAATCCGAATAATTCAATCTGTATATTCCCTCTAAGTTTCAGAGTCATTTCAGACTTTCTAGAGGCCATGTGGAGGTATTTATGGTAGATAGGTGTGTAATCTTTGAATATATATATATATATATATATATATATATATATATATATATATATATATATATATATATATATATATATATATGCACACACACACATATATACATATAAGTATGATCGCGTTCATCAAATTTGCTTAAACTAAGCGTTCTCAAGTATGGCTGTATTTCACAAGGATTCTGACACAACGACGCGAAGCAGACACTTGCGATTAGGGGGAAACACATCAAACTTAATGAAACCATTGGAGGGTGCATGCTGAAAGGCAGAGGAATGCGCTGTCTTTGACAGCTCGCGACATCATCCACCACTTTCTGAGTACATTTACATGGACACCAATACTCCGATTTTACTATGGTTAAGAAAATAATCTTATCAAAAGTCTTTTTTTTTTTGATTACCTTAAGGACCACGAGTCACAAAATGCAGAGGTTTTTCTTTCTGTTCACCATGCGGTATTGAATTCCAACAAAACAAAAGTCGAAAGTTACAAAAAATGAAACACCCAAAATTGCATTAAATTATGGAGGAAACGCTGGAGAGCCTGGTAATGCAACATTAATTGTTTTATACTGAAACTTGCCTTTAAAAAGTGCTTCCTTGGTCTTATTTATATTTCTTTGCATGTTGAACATACGTCGACCACAACAGGAAATAAAATAAACTGCAAATGCGTTAATTGCATATTTTTTTTAACGGGTTAAATATTTCAAATTAATTGCATGCAATCAAGCACTAATTTTGACAGCAATTGTGTGTGTGTGTATGTATGTATAAACACACACACACACACATATACACATAAATGTATAAATGTAAGCACACATGTATTTCTTTATACATAATATATATATAATATAATAAAGTTTGAATACAAACTTTTATTAATCTTTGCCCAGCACTAAAATGTGTATATACTATATACACACACCATTCTGATTGGTGCCTGTGTGTGTATGGGTTCATTTATTCATTCAATTATTTATTTAACCATTCATTTACTACATTATCCAATTTAGTCTACAGTAATAGCTTGGCCATTAAAAAAGATCTCCAAGCACCGAAATTATACATTAATACAATTTTGTCTTAGACCCATGGTTAGGTTGGTTTCAACTTATGTGCTGTTGTAAACAAAAGCATTGTTTACAAAAGCATAGTTAATCATATTTTTTTTTCTATTCCTAATGCTGGAGTTTATAAATACACCTTTTTACATGAATGCGAATCAGACCAAGGTGCCACTGTAAGAAAAAAAATGATGACGAAGAAAATCTCAATGAAGATGTTTATTCAGCATTGCAGTCTCAAAATACATGGCAGTGCCTTGGGTTCACCCGAGTCAGAATGAACCCTGAACATTCTTAAACTCAAACTTTTATACTGTTTTTGATGTTGCCTTTAGATGTTAATGAAGTTGCTCCTTGGCTGTTGACCCAGCTGTTCTCCCTATCTCCCATGTTAATGCAGTTTCACCACCATTGATGAGATGGTTCTCTGTGCACCACACCCGTCCCCCATTCTACAATTGTTACTTTTTGGTTGAGATGTAGTTACCTCAAACGATGCAGAGACAAGACACTGTTGACTTCTACTTTCTCTAATAAGTCAGCCCTTTTGGGAAATGAGCATCAATTCACCATTTAAAGTGGAAGCTGGGTCGAGGCGGACTCATTTCTTACACCACAGACAGACAGTATACTTGCCTCTCTATGGACTATTTCCAATCAAGAGTCCTACAGAGGAGATGTAGAGACTTAACCCAACAAAATCCACAGTCTCAAAACACCTGCATGAGTTCTATTCTCTTGTAAGAAAACATTTGGCTCACCATATTTCTTGGACCAGAGGACAAGCCCTGCATGTATCGCAGTTAGGATTTGAAACCGCTGGCTTCCCAAATACCATCTGTGCTGTTGATGGATGTCACATCTCCATTGTAAAACCTCACTGACAATCCTGTGGCCTACATTAACAGAAAACAGTTCTATTCTGTTATTCTTACAAGACTTTGTGACAGCCAGCGGTGCTTCTGTCATGTCAGTGTGGGTCACTCTGGTAGCTGGCATGATTCAAGGGCATTTCGTTTGCCGGTGGTGGGTCGCCTTCTAGAAGAAGATCCACATTTCCTGGTTCCAGAGGGGATGCATATCATTGGTGACTCCGCATACCTGCTTTTCCCTCAGCTAATGAAGCCGAACAGAGACCATGGCCACTTAACAGTTAGACAGCGGCGTTTTAACAAGAAACTGAATTCTGCTCGCGTTGTGATTGAGCATGCATTTGGCATACTAAAAACAAAATACAGGAGGCTCAAATGTCTACAAATGAAAGATCTGAAGCAACATTTCTTCAGCAATCACAGCATGCTGCATTTTGTACAATATGTGCCTGGAATGCAGTGACTCTGACGAGCAGACCGAAGATATGAATGAACCATATCCACAAGAAAGCCACATTCACAGTGATGCATCACAATATAGGGACTCAACCTGTGGCCTCCTGTAAACATTACTTTCCCTTCAACCCTTGCCTTTAAAACTTTTCTGTTGCTCAAAGGATTTTCATTTTGTTTTTGTAAATTGGTAGATGGGATTGTACAGAATAATACTAATATATATATATAACATTTTATTTAACATTTTGCCTCCTGTCATGGAAAAAAATGATAGAGATGTTATTTGTTTTATTTTGGAAATAAAAATCGTTAAACTATAATAATGGTGTGTGCTAACCGATAAAAAGAATAAACATGGGAGTGGGTTTTATATAGTGCTTTATTTTTTTTTTACAAGCATAATCATTTATTGTGACTTGCTGGTTTGTTTTAGCTGTTCAACTACATCTGAAAGGTAGGTTAGAGTTTTCTTTTCAAACACCCTTTGTCTTTTTTCTTTGAGCCTTCTTCGACGGTCAAAGTCAGGCCGCACTACTGCTTCTAATGCAGCAGTTTCTCTCTGCATGTGCCTCATAAACTTCAGTTCAAACTCTCTAAAGTTCAAACTCTCTTTTGGTGTCTCTCATTGAAGGGGAAAGCAGTGGAGGGACTTGGCGGTTTTTGAGGAAGATGTTCTTCTGAACTTGATGCTGGTATCGAAGACTGGAGCTGTTGTCACGGTTGTTTTGAACACTGCCAGCATCACATTTCCCAAATAACTCCTCCATTTTCTGTAAGAAGGTCGTTAAAACAAATTCAAATCAATGCAAAATATTTTAAAAAGTAAACCAAATGATTCTGCCGTAGTTGAAATACATAAAGAATGCCAACCTTGTAGTACTCCCAAGTAATTTTTTCCTCTCCTGTAGCTCGGCACAGGTCCTCAGCCCTTTAATATGTGGTAATCATGTTGCCAAGTTTTTTCTCAGTTGCTCAGTAGTCATACTACAACCATTTACTTTGAAATCTTGCTCAAGCTTTTTATTGAAAGCAATTTTATTTTATAATATAAATGCATGTGTGCTTGTGTGAGGTCAAGCAGCAGCAGTGTGGTCCTGTGTGTGAATTCTATGAAAACATTGTAATTCAGGAAAACCTCTACAGAAAAATTGCATTTGCCCTTTAAAATGGAACATATCTTGTTGGATTTCTTGGCATTCTGTCTGTTTCAATTGGGACTGATGATTGGCTGCTTGTAGGGCTTTCGTGAGATCTATTTTTTTGTTTGTATGAGAACATTTGACAAATGCTGGACCAGGAGTGATCTTTGGAGAGGGGCACTGGGACAAAGGTGCAGGATCGTGGATTGTGACTGGAGGAGTAATGACTGGAGGCGGGGGATATTTGGTCAGATACTGTACAATGACTTGTAGCTGAAGGAGGACATGGTGTTAAAGAGGCTGGATGATGGATACTATCTGTAAAAGAAAACAAATATTAAATTGATAAATCTTATAAGAATTTAAAATTGTGCTTACCAAAAACCTTACCTTCTTTCAGAGTTGCAGGTTTCACTTGCTGCATTATACATGCTGCATCTATGTTATCTAGAAAATAAAATGACAATTAAAAAGTCTGAATTACAAAAACATCTGAGTATTAAAACTTGATAGTCAATCTTTTTTTTTCTTACTGTGCTTTATTTGTTCTGCAATTTCTTTGGAGACAGTTAATGTTATTGTTTTCCTTGGCAATCAGTCAGTGTTATTGACACATTTCCCATCTTGTTGCAAATGTTGATTTAATGATGACTTTTTATAAGCCCTAATGGCAAATGAGCACACATATGCTGAACTAAATGTACATTGTTATCTCTAATTAAATTAAGAATTTAGCATGGTGTAACTGATTAACCTAATGATGTTTAGCTTATGTAAACGATGTATGTCACCTAAGACCAAGAAGTCCTGCCATAATTTATTTACCCTCAGGTTGTTTGGTTCAATGTGTACAGGAACTGTTCATTCAAAAATAATTTTAATTAAGAATTAAATCATCAAGTCTTATAATTGGGGAACCACTTTAAGTGCCTCATTGCACCTGTTTAAAAATGGTGCTACATAAAGCAACTGAAGAACCATTACAGCCTTACATGTTCTTTACAGGTGCTATATAGTTTAATTTCAGTTAAATTTAGTTTTTAAACAGCTTTTAATTGGAAAGTGGATGCAGTTTTTTTTTTTTTTTTTACATTTTCCCAAAAATCTAAATTCTCTTTAAAAAGCTTAAAGCGTGATTTTATCTTGACATGTGATTGCGCACAACAAATGTATGTGATGCTTTTGTAAAGGGACATAGTGAGGAGTAAATGCCATAATACAAGTTTGATCTGGGAAAAGACATACAAATTAGTTATTTATATCAAAAATGAGACAAAAATGAAACAGAAACGGGCTCTTTTTTCCATTACTTCATGGAAAATGTATCATTCAAGTGTCCTAATATTTTTTTTTACAAATGTATTAGGTAGTATTTGCCACTTTCTTTCTTTTTTAACACCTCAACTTTACAATTTTAAAGTCCACACTACTGTGCATGAAAGTGATTCATTTAATTCTCTTGGCACATATTTATTGCTGGTCAAAATGCTTCTGCATGGATACAAATGTATTTACAAAAATGTGGTTATACTCTAATATCAAAATCCAGTATACCAGGACACTACTCCTTTTTAAGTACAAGGACTGAAAGTAACGGTTGAGATTTTTGTACAAAAAAAAAAAAATTCATTGCTTTGTAGGCCTAGATGTTTTAATAGATTGACTAGAAGTAATTATGTCCGGAGTCAGCTGAAGAAATTCAGGGTCTCTCCAGCAATCCTGAAAACTTACTATTCAGGGACCATAGAAAGCGTATTGACTCAATGTATCTCAGTGAGGAATGGAAACAGCTCAAACCAGGACCGCAAAGCACTTCAAAGAGTTGTGCGATTAGCTGAGCGCATCTCAGGGTCTCCTTGCAGGACATCCATCTCAAACTCTGTATAAATAGAGCTGTTAAAATCTGTAAGGACTTAAATCACCCTGATAATTACCTATTCACTTTGCTTCCATCTGGTAAATGTTTCCGTAGCTTGATGGCAAAAACTGAGAGACTTAGGGGGAGCTTCTTTCCCCAAGCCATCAGGCTTCTAAATTCTAACCCGGTGTTATACATCACTTGACTTTACGTATAGATCACTGTATTAGTCATATCTATAAGCTACCTCATATTGCTGCTATTCTTATTACTTTGTATAATTTTTTGCACATATTTTTTTCATTATTATTTATCTATACTTGCACTGTCTCTGGAGCGGACCTGACCTACATTTCACTGCTGGTCATACTTTGTATTATTATGTATGTGACAAATAAAACTCTTGACTTAATAGAATAAAGTTGTGCAAAAATGACAATACAAAATTCACACAAAAATACAGGAAAATGAAAATAAAAACCAACAGGATTCAAATTTAAGACAGAAATTAAGTAAACTTACATATTTTTAAGATTTTCTTATCTTAAATATGTACTTATGACATATGTCATAGTTCACATTTTAATGATTTTACATGTATTTTGTATTCCCTAATAAATATATATATATATATATACTAATACTTCTTACAAGATCTTAGAATATTACCTGAGAAACCACAAAAGCAGAGATATGGCTTATTTTTAACTGCTTAAGATCAATCTGCACCAGCTCAGCAAGAGACATTAGTTTGTGTTACACAGTAAAAATCATCAGAGTAAAATTTACTCAGTTTAAAGAAAATTTGGTCCCTCTCTAAATTGAGCAAAATTTACTCAGCAGCAAAGTTAAAGTTAATGAGACAATGATGGGGTAATTAAGTGATGATTGAGCACTGATGATGAACACCTGCTGTTAATTAATAGAAACAGAGAAGAGAAACACAAAACTACATCTACCTTCAGTCACAGACATACATAAAAATAAACTAAATAAAGCACATCAAATCTTTCCAAATCTCAGCAGTGCACCATTAAGCAACTCCACAAACAGCAGCTTTACTTATTAACAACCTGTTTGGCCTTATTTCTGCCACTCTCTACAAAATTCTATATAGTGATAATATTAGGAATTAACCAAGTCATCTTTTACAACAACAACAATAATAATAATAAAAATAAATAAAATAAAAAAATATATATTTTTTTTATATGGCAAATATTGTATAAAGAGCCATTGTTCTGTGGAGGTTTAGTCACTGGTCAATTCAGAAAAAATTAAATAATGTTGTATCAGAAAATGGAACTCGCCAATACTTTTATTAAATCATAAAACACATTGAACATCTAAAACACACAAACATAAAGAATCAGAGTATGCTTCTCAACTATGGTGAGTTTTTTTTTTTTTCCTACAGTGCATGCTGGGAACTATGGATGAATGTCATATGTGTCTCTTACCATGAACTGCAGCCAAAAATAAATAAAACTCTAACCACTGTTGAGAAAGATACGCTGATTATTGATGTTTGTGTCTCTGAATTGCTTCAGATGCTCAATGTGTTTCAAAAAAAAAAAAAAAAAAAAAAACAGCTCAGGGGTCCGTTCTTCGTACGTGGATTACTCAGTTAGCTGGATTTGGATATTGACGATTTGACACGATCCAGGATCGCTTCGTTCTTCAAAGCTGATCCGAGAATTGTTGTCATGGCAACAGTTCTGCTAGGTCAAACCTGATCGGGAGCAGGTTTAATTCATATAAACAGGATTAGATCGGCTTAGTTCAAGCAAAGATAATGCAGAAAGTATTTACCGAATTCTGATATTTTCTTACAGTAGTAGTTATATACACTTGGGAAAATAATACATAATTTTTAAATATATATATAAAGTTATAGTCATTAATAAAATAAATAAAGTTATACATATTAATAAAACGTATGCAATCTGCACCCTCGAAATGAAAGTACAAAGACTGCCATCTGGTGCAGAGAGAAAACTTATTGAAATGAACTTTTTAGATCGCTTTAGAACAAATTGTGTATAATAGAAATGCACAATATGTGATTTTTTTTAAGCAATAATACATTTATGCAGTCATAAACATGTTTTGATAGTTAATATGCCAGTGATTTGATGCTTCACAAAAGTTGCAGACGCCTTTACCAATATCAAAATGCTTTTGTAAACAACCAGTTATTCTTTATACACCGATTAAAAAACGGCTACATTAATAAAGAAAATCTTTTCTAAATGTAGAACTAAATGCATTGATTTGCATTGAAATACATGATGAATACTCTTGTCTTGACAAATGAAAGTGTAAAGCCTGCAGCTCACAACAAATGTGGAAAGTTCTTGCGTGTCATATTTAACAAGCCGTTTACTGCTAATTTGATGTAATTTTGCTCACATGGATAATTGAATATTAATCAGATGATGTCATTACGCTGCTATGCCGTCAGCCAATCGTTGCATTGCTGATCATGATTTCGAGGATCGATAGATCTGTCCTTCATAACACACGCAGCGATCTCAGATCAGTTTATCCAGACATTCTAATCTGATTCGCGAACTTGTTTGAAGAACCAAATTAGCGAGAGATCAGTTATCAAGATTAAAAGATCCAGGATCTGCCAAATCATCTTAGATCATTTAAGCGAGGTACGAAGAACGGACCCCAGGTCCATTCTCTTGATAAACACTGAATTTTGTTTCTTTATGATAAACCATCATTTAAATATAATTTGCTAAGTCAAACATAAACTCCTATACAGTTACTCTTGCCAAGAGTAAGAATCAAGACAGGATCAGTCAACTTGATCACATTTGCTCTCTTTACACTTGTCCTTGCAAGCAAAAAAAAAAAAAACTTAACATTAGAAATCGAGTCCAAGTAAATCAACCACTTTTTTCCACAATGGTGACACCAGGGGTAAAAAAAAAAACTTGTTTTTTTTTTTGTAAAATGTAAAGAACTAAAACAGTTAATTCACAATAAATCTCACATGGACTTTTGTGAACATCTGACAGAAATAAAGTCAATCAGGTAATCAATGAGCGAAGCTGCTGCTGCTTCTCTTCTGTTTCTGCTTATTAACAGCAGGTGTTCATCATCAGTGCTCGATCACCACTAAATTACCCCATCATTGTCTCATTAACTTTAACTCTGTTGCTGAGTAAATTTTGCTCAATTTAGAGAGGGACCAAATATTCTCTGAACTGAGTAAATTTTACTCTGATGATTTTACTGTATACTTGCGGCTTTTTGCTGGAAGTCCTGAGTTACCCTCGCAGACTGGCCTTGTAGTGGTGACTTCTGTGACGTCCTTGGGATTCCCTCGCTTGTGCTCGGTCCATCCCCATGGCACTGTCTTCCAACAACTAGTTGCCATGAAGGGTAGGGCCACGCCCCGTACTATCATAGGAAGGGTCAATCATTAATAGACTGCATGTAGATTTCACATGGCAAGTTTGTAACTATCACATCAAATGTTACAAGACGAATACTGTTTGTACAACTAGTTTTTCCATTTACACCAATGTACTGCAAATGCCACTAGCTTTCGTTCAATACCAGACATCATACATTTCAGACACATACAGATCATTTTAATCTGCTATAAGTGTTAAAACAACACATTGATTAACCTGGTTGGTTGGAATATACACATCTTATGAGAAAAAACTATGACAATGTGCAAAGATACATCTGCCTTGGTTCTAACATTTTAAGAGATTGTCTTTCATTCGTATGCATTGTTTTCTCTTTGTCTCTACGAAATTGTACATCTGGCAGGCTGTGCCTAAGGCAAGCACAAGACCATGTAGTGGAGTCATTCAAAAGAGTTGTGGTGCAATTAGTTCATTTTTTCAGCTGAAAAACCTGATCCTATAAAGCTTGATCCTATGATTTGCTCATCACAGTCCGAACAGGATTAGAGGAAAGATGACAGTGGATAACGGGGAGATCCACATGACAGGAACTGTACTGTCTGCCCGGCCAAAGCCCCGATAGCTATCCAAGCACTCTGTCGCTGTTACCGCTGTGGATAGCATTCACACAGCCCAGTGTTCTCAGGGTGCAAGGTCACTGATCCTGTGGTGTTTGAGTCACAAGAAAGACGTAATCCACACTGGTAGTTGCTCGTTAGAATGTCAGTAAAAGACCTATAAAACTCAATCTGTTCTATGCTACTGTATGAATAGTAGCTAGATTATTGAAAGAAGAATTAATAATAAAATAAACAAAACTGGTCGGAGAAGCGGCAGCCAACCTGCGCCAGCGTTCTCTTCACCGGAAGGGGGGGATAAACATGCCGTGATCGTTCATCATTTGACCTGGCAGGGGACCTGAACACATCATCATGGGATTGGACATTGTATATGGAGGCCTAGAGGAAGGCGGACCTAGAGGATTCAACAGGTAGAGATGGGAGGGAGAGAGAGAACAGGACGCAAAAATCCCACCAATATATGACAACTGTAACACCAGGAACAGGATTGAGCACCCCTGTTGTAGGGGATCAACCTACGTAAAAAGATCAATCAAGGGTTATCAGCTCATTTCAATAAATCGGATCTTGAAGATTCAAATCATTGATTCGACTCAACTGAGACAGATTGAATAGGATTAACTAGTTAAACTCTAGTGCTATTATGGGATTTCAGCCTGGATTTTGCCTACCTACATTTAAAAGCTTCCCAAATCCACATGCAGAGGTGTAAATGCAAAAAGTTGGTGTCAATTTAAAGAAAACTCTTCGAATTTTCATAAATCACTATTGAAAGTGTTTAAAATAACTGTATATGTTGTCTGCGTTATAATAAACACCTAAAAAAAGGGGCGCTTCTTGTATTTAAAATTTGAAAGTGTACCTTTTAGGTTCTGTGTGGTCTAGCTTGCTGTAATTAACTTTGGTGGTTCCTGCTCATGTCTGTAATCATAGGGGAAAAAAATGTCTCTACCATAATCTATGCAAAAGTTATTGTATTCCAGCTGATGAGAGGTGCTATATAAGCCACAGGGATCGATCATTTTCATATTTTACTATTCTTTTGTTTGATCAAACATAATTCACTGTGTTTGGACCACGTCAGACATATAAAAGGATTACTTATGCATATCACCTCAAAAACAGGAGAAATGACCCTGAAGCGCACAGCATAAGGTAAGAGATGACAGCTGTCTGTGTTATCTGGGGCGCCTTATTGATCATAAATGTATTGTTTCACTTCTGCGCCATCAGTTCATTCAACAACTGTTTGACATGTGAATATAATTAAGTAAAAAGAATGCTAGAACCATATAAGCGCCACCAAAAGCTTTCATTTGAGCTATAACTTGTACATGTGTCATGAAAAATATGTAAATGAACCAATGTTCCATACCCAGCTCGGGTATCCAAAATACTGTGTATATAAGTGTAAATAACTTTTGTACAGTATAATAAAAACCAAAGTGATGCATATGTGCGTAAAATACAGATTCTACACTTTCAAACAAAACCACTTACAGTGGTCTAGTGCAATGCTAGCCCTTTAAATCTTAAAGCGCGAGTCGATGACAGAGTTTAACTGGTTAAAAGATTCACACTTTATCTACCATTTGTCCCGCAAATAGAAGACGTTGTATCTTACCAATCTTGTTTATATTATTTCTATGGCTAACGATAACAACATACCACATTATTGGGTTAACTTTTAGCAAGGTAAAAAGATCTACAGCTCAAGGCAATGACTTAGAAGCACATAAACAAGAACACAGTTCTTACAAAATGAGAACAAAGATTTATTGAGCTACACTAAGATACATGTTTGTTAGCATTCAAAAACAAACTCTGAAACAAGTGTGCCACAAGCCTGCGTTTGAGTGAAGGTCTCGGCCATTAGATTGCCCCCTGGGGGCTGGCTGCAGTACAAGTCATAAAGCCCGCCTCCTCCTTGTTAATGAAGGAGACTTGAGCCCAAATAAAAAAAATTATTACACTTGCAATAAAATGTCCCGAAAGATAGTTCTGGTCGATTAAGGCACTGGTTATTGTGCTGAAATAGGTGCAGATCTTCATTTTTGTAAACAGTTTGTTTTTAGCAGTAATTTAATGCTGGGCGTGTCATCGTGATTGACAGCTGTGATTGACAGTTTCTCAAAGCAGACCGTCTGAGCTTCGGCAGGAGACTGAAGTGTTATTATTCGATTTCTTTGTTATTTTATCATGACAAAATGAGTTCAGCAGTAAACTACAGTTTCTGACATACATGATCCTGGTGGAACACTGTTTATTCGCTAAGATCAGGGCTTTTTTCGGGCTTTATTAGTTTGCTGATACACGCCTAACCACCCAGATAGCAAAATACACTCGGGCCAGATTCTCGCAGAGCTCAGACTGACTACCTCTGCTGGACCTACTCCGGATGCCTGGACTCACTGCCCGATTCCAGCCCGAGTCAATCGAGCCAGATGCGGCGGCCGAGCGAGCCGGCGCTGCCGCATGCGAGCCGGAATCAGTCCGCGACGCCGCGAGTAGGTTATGCGCTGCGGCCCGGAGCTGGCGCGATTGAATATATAAAACCCTCATATTTGTTAACGTTATTACATCCATTTGTGTTTATATGACAGCAACCGCATGCTGAGAAGTTTGGGGGGGCGTGGTTGATTTTACATAAAGCGTTTGGTTGGAAGCTCATATTCGCGGCTCCTCCTCTGGCTCCATTAGACAGTCCTTCTGCGCATGTCAAGGCTCCAATTTCAGCAGTCTTTTGCGACAGTTTGTGCCCGTCAAGCAGGCGTTTTGCCCTCAAGGCGTTCAATGGGAAAAGGGGCTGTCGCGTCGTCCATATTTTTTACAGTCATTGCTTTGAACCTTTGATAGGCTGAGTCTGTTTCTTTTATCTTTCTAATGATTTGAAGTGCTTCTTTTGTCATTACTTGTTGGTCGCAGGATAAAAGCTTCAGCTAAATGAGTAAATGCAAATGCAATCTGTCTAAGACTAATACATAAAGTCTGCATAGAAAAACATTATTAAACAAAAGAATGGGGTATAAATGAACAAATTACAAATCACTTGTAATTGTTGAATTTGATTAATTTATCGTATATCCTAGCTTAGTGTTTGTTTTCTGATAGCAAGGCAGCAAATAGACAAAACAATGTTTGTGTGTGTGTTTATATACATACATATATATTAGGGATGGGAAGATTAACCGATATGTATCGATACGCGGTCATGCGCGTGCACGATGCGAGTGCATCGGTTGAGCAGCAGAGGATGAATGAAATTTTGGAAGCAAATCGAGATGCATCGGTTTTTGCGAGATGCATCGATTTTTCCGAGATACAGCTTATATTTTTAATAAAGAATGTATTTTTTATTTATGAACAAGTGTTGTCAACCTGTTTTTGGCGCATAATTTAATCAACCTACATAAAGTAAGCCTTAGCAACGGATTTGCGGATGTGCACACACTACAACTCAGTGTATCAGGTGTGCGGATGAAGCTAGTGGAGCGCCCTCAGA
The DNA here is from genome assembly GCF_052040795.2 of Danio rerio. Taxonomy (NCBI): domain Eukaryota; kingdom Metazoa; phylum Chordata; class Actinopteri; order Cypriniformes; family Danionidae; genus Danio; species Danio rerio. The sequence continues at coordinate 52,420,204 of NC_141028.1, read as the reverse complement.
AAGCGCGAGAAGCAAAACAAACATTTTATTCCTCAATGAGTTTTAAATCTAAAGTATGGCAAGCAACATTATGGATTTAAGGATGGACGACATGACAGGACAGATGCAATTTGCAAAATGTGCCGCGCATCTGTAAAATATGCGGGCAGTATGACTAATCTGAAATCTCACTTGGAGCGGCGCCACGGTGTTGTTGTGAAAGCATCTTCCAGTGTTTCTGCATCCCCGGCTTTCGCACTGCTTCAACCAGCTCCAAAAGTGGTGAGAAAAGCATTGCAAGTTTTTTTTCCATGCACAACAGTTCTGCTCGCTCTACGCCAATAACGAATGCTATTGCATTGTTCATCTGCAAAGATATTCAGCCTAGTGTCACGGAGAACGAAGGTTTTAAACACCTCCTCCTGTTAATTTTTATTTAATTATAATAATAATAATATCAATAATAATAATGATAAAAATAAGTGGGTGTCACGGTGGCACAGTGGGTAGTTTGACCACCTCACAGCAAGAAGATTGCTGGTTTGTTATATTTTTATTAGCCTGTTGTTTACAGTGACAGTGATGTTTCAAAGCAGCATAACACTGCTAGTTCACAACCTTAAGTTTTGAATAATCAGTGGCAAAATATATCTTTGTAAAACTTGTTTTCATAGTTGAAAAGTTAAATCACAATTCTTGTTGTGCAATGCTAAATTTATTTATGTTGAAAGAGTGCAAATATATACATATTTTTTTAATATATATTGCACTTATACATTCTGTTTATCTTGAAAATACTTAAATAATATGTGCTATATGTTCTAAAATGGCCCTCTACTGTAAACTGACACTCTGTCTCTGAGAGAAGAGCCAGTTTGTAAAAAAAAGTCTTGGTTTTGCTTGGTTTATAAATAATCAAACTCATTCAATGGCACAGCATCCTCTTTCACATCATCTCATAAACTTGATCTAATTAGTTAGTGCTGAAATATCGCATCGTATCGTGATATGGGTGTGAATCGTATCGTGTTGCATCGCAATATGTCACAAATGTATCGCTAATATATCGGATCGTATTCTTTGTATCGAGATGCGTATCGGATCGGCATTATAGCTTAGATGCCCAACTCTAATATATATATATATATATATTTCAAGAGTTCACACTTAGCTGATGATTTACAAAGCTTATTTGGCATGCTGTCCCGGGAGAGAGCCCCGAGCTCAAGGGCTCCTCGAGCCCGGGGCTTCCTCCCGTTGGCAGAGCAAGAAGGGAGCCTGAGCTCGGTGGATCTCAGAACTCCCCTGCCGCTGTAGCTAAGGGAACGTAAGGAATTAGACCAGCTTGATTGTTAAGTATGTTGAATGTCTTTGGATGGTGGGAGGAAACCGGAGAGCCCGGGGAAAACCCACGCGGACACGGGAAGGACATACAAACTCCCCACAGAAACACTCACCGGTCCTATCGAACTAGGACCGGCAGTATTCTTGCTGTGTGGTTCACAGTGCTAACCACTGGACCGCCGTGCCGCCCAATTACAGGTAAAGGAGGAGAATAGGGGAGGAGGGGGGTTTCTTCCAAACGAAGATAAAGTGAACTGGAAACTTAGACTATTTATGGTGCCTTAGGGCTCATATGATTGGAAGATTAGTGATTAGCAAATGCGAGACTGGACGTGATAAATCATAAGCACGTGATCCTCTCGAAATTAGTTTATGAATAAACTTCACTTCAAGAGTTCACACTTAGCTGATGATTTACAAAGCTTATTTGGCATGCTGTCCCGGGAGAGAGCCCCGAGCTCAAGGGCTCCTCGAGCCCGGGGCTTCCTCCCGTTGGCAGAGCAAGAAGGGAGCCTGAGCTCGGTGGATCTCAGAACTCCCCAAAATGCAGAATTAATCGCTCGGGACAGCAGCCGCGTATTCGAAGAAAAAACCCCCCAAAAGGCAGGAAATTTAGAGCTATATCCGGCTGCTGGATATAATAGAAGAAAAGAGGTTAAATGCATGGGCATTAATTAGATAGGATTAATAAGGGTGAAAAGAGGATTCTAATAACTCTTGCTGGAGTTAGAGTTTGAAGGAACCCCTGCGGGGGTCATGGTTTTCGGGGTTAAGAAGAAGGGGAGAATAGGTGGTTTGAAGCAGTGAAAGAGAACTTTGAGTGAATCTTGTGGGAGTTGGAGCTCTAAGTGACCCCTGCGGGGGCCAGAGTAGAGTGAAGGTATGGAGCAGAGAGTGGAGGAGAGTAGCTCTTACGAAAGATGGAGCTTTGTGAGAGTTTGAGTTTAGAGCAGCCTCTGCGGAGGTTAGAGCTTGAGGGTAGGGTGTAGATAGGAGTGACCTCTGCGGAGGTTAGAGCTTGAGGGTAGGGAGTAGATAGGAGCGACCTCTGCGGAGGTTTGAGCTTGAAGGTAGGGTGTAGATAGGAGCGACCTCTGCGGAGGTTTTGAGCTTGAAGGTAGGGTGTAGATAGGAGCGACCTCTGCGGAGGTTTGAGCTTGAAGGTAGGGTGTAGATAGGAGTGACCTCTGCGGAGGTTTGAGCTTGAGGATAGGGTGTAGATAGGAGTGACCTCTGCGGAGGTTAGAGCTTGAGGGTAGGGAGTAGATAGGAGCGACCTCTGCGGAGGTTTGAGCTTGAAAGTAGGGTGTAGATAGGAGTGACCTCTGCGGAGGTTTGAGCTTGAGGATAGGGTGTAGATAGGAGTGACCTCTGCGGAGGTTAGAGCTTGAGGGTAGAGAGTAGATAGGAGCGACCTCTGCGGAGGTTTGAGCTTGAAGGTAGGGTGTAGATAGGAGTGACCTCTGCGGAGGTTTGAGCTTGAGGGTAGGGTGTAGATAGGAGCGACCTCTGCGGAGGTTTGAGCTTGAAGGTAGGGTGTAGATAGGAGTGACCTCTGCGGAGGTTTGAGCTTGAGGGTAGGGTGTAGATAGGAGTGACCTCTGCGGAGGTTTGAGCTTGAGGGTAGAGTGTAGATAGGAGTGACCTCTGCGGAGGTTTGAGCTTGAGGGTAGAGTGTAGCTAGGAGCGACCTCTGCGGAGGTTTGAGCTTGAAGGTAGGGTGTAGATAGGAGTGACCTCTGCGGAGGTTTGAGCTTGAGGGTAGGGTGTAGATAGGAGTGACCTCTGCGGAGGTTTGAGCTTGAGGGTAGAGTGTAGCTGGGAGGAGCAATGAGTGGAAGAGAGTAACTCTTGTGAGAGTTGGAGCTTGAAGCGACCTCTGTGGAGGTCAGAGCTTGGGGGTAGAGTGTAGATAGGGGGAGATAGGTAGCAGTGAGTGGAAGAGAGTAACTCTTGTGAGAGTTGGAGCTCTGAGCGACCTTTGTGGAGGTCAGAGCTTGAGGGTAGATTGCGGATAGGAGGAGATAGATATCAGTGAGTGGGAAAGAGGATTTGGATAACTCTTGCGAGAGATTGGGGCTCGGAGCGACCCCTGTGGGGGTCAGAGCTAGAGGGTGAGTCATAAGGAGAAGAGAGGTAGTTGAAGTAGAGTGAAGAAGTTTTAGCTTGAGCGGACCCCTGCGGGGTTTGGAGCTTGGAGAAAGAGTCTAGGCGGAAAAAGAATAGGTAACATCGTGAAGAAGAAAGGACTGTGGCCGCTATGGCCGAATCCTGCGAGAGTTGGAGCTCAAGGGGGCCCCTTCGGGTGTCTGAAGAGTCTAGACAGTAGAAACAAGATCATTAGAGGTAGAGTGTAAAATAGATTAGTTGGGAGTGGAGTGTAGAGAAGAAAGGAACGAGAGGCTGAAAAGTAGGGTTATAAGGATAAAAGATTTGGAAAAGTTGGAAGAAGGGAACAAGCACAAATATAATACATATGTACAAACGCAGTAAATGCGCAAAGAACATGTGGATACAAACGTCTGCATCTGTAAATAGCTATTGGTGATTGCAGAAGATGCTAACTGCAATGGCCCTTGAGGGAGTCCTTGGCAAACATGTAAGGGTGCCATGGGTGGACAATTGGGCTTCTGCGGGGTTTGGTTTGGATGACTCTTGCGAGAGTCGAGGCTCTGTTAGACACCTTTTTGAGTTGGAGCCGTGTGAGGAGGTGCTTGGGGGTTGGTTAAAGCCTGTTGGGCTTTCTTGAGGTGGTATTTACTGAGACGTATATAAGATTTGAAAACTTCAGAAGACCAGCGACCAAGGGTCTGGATCTGATGGTGTGAGAGCCCGTTGTAGTGGCTGCGCCAATCCTGAATGAGTGGCTGGAAAAGGGCTCTGGGAAAAACCTGATAGGCGAAAGATTTCTTTAAGGTGTTTTTGAAACCAGAATCGAGATACTGGACGGTTAGCGTCATCAGTAAAAAGCGGGGCCAGTGGGTTAGCCTCTTGAGATTTTCTAGGCTAAGAGGGTTTGGAATGGGCGTGTAGGTGAAGGAATATTGAAAATGAGGATAGAGTGTCCTCTCTGGAATTAATCTGTTTTGCTTTGTTTGATAAGGAAAGAGATAGTTTCCCTGTCTTGCAAAGCTAGATCTGAGATGGTGGGGTGGAGTAGAGGGTTAAATTTGGATGTAACTGTTAATTCAGAACATTTAAGAAACCCCCCAAAAAATGCTAGATTGAACATAGCATCTAAGGTGCGGGCTGTATGGGAGGAAATGTAACCTTTACAGAGGGTGTAGATGCATGAGGTAAGGATTTTGAGTGTAATGGGTTGTCTAGCATGGTATGGAATTGTTTGAACGAATTCCATGCTGTGAGGTAGGCATTGAGGGTTCTGGGAGCTATTGCTTGTAGGATAAGAGATATAGAAGTTTGATGAAGATTATGAAGTGGGTGGTTTATGGAAATATCGTTACTGAATAAGGAGGGACCGGCGTTGGGTGAGGGTCTGCTTCCGGGGCTAGTTGCCAGAATATCTGCAAAGAGAAATGAGAGAGAGAGAGTCAGCGATTTGGTTTTTGCAACCAGGTACATGTTCAGCAATCATGATAAATTGTTTTTTAGCAGATATCCAGATAAGGTGTCTTAAAAATGGCATAAGCGATTGGGAGTGGGAGCGTCCTTTGTTAATGCAATGCACTGTAGCTTCGTTATCGCAGTGAAAGAGAATGCTAGATGTAGACCATTCGTCCCCCCACAGGATGGCTGCTGCGATGATAGGGTAGAATTTGAAGAGGGCTGAAAAACATTGGTCTTTGGAATGGAATTACAATTGGGTTGGCCATGTTGAGACAAACCAGTGTCCTTTATATTAGCCACTGTAACCTATTGGAGGGGCAGCGTCTGTGTATGTGTTGATGTCAATAGGGGATGCAATCAAGTCGCTGTAGAAAAAGGAACAGCCGTTCCATTGCTTAAGGAAAGAGATCCATAAGCAAAGTTCATCGCGACTGGGTTTGGAGAGAAAAATTGTTTCTTCTAAACCATGAACTGTGGTGGATAATTGATGGAGGTGGGAAATGAAAGGAATAATGCGCATAGCGAAATTTAGATGGCCGAGAATTGGTAGGAGTTCTCGTTGTGTGCACATCTGTTTTTCAAGGAAAATTTGGGATAGAGAAATTATTCGATTGATTTTCTCTTTAGGAAGGGATGCTTGGAATTTATGCGAGTCTAGATTAATACCCAGAAATTCGATTGAAGTACTGGGTCCTTCCGAGATCAGCGAAAACCTGCTGGGTGATCGCTAGGTGTTTGGCTGGAGGAGATGACGGGGGGGAAATAAGAAAATCGTCTAGAAGGTGAATGAGGTATGGTATTTCGTAAGTATTAGACAGAATCCAGCATAAAGCTTCTGACATTATGTCAAATATTTTTTGGGCTGCTTTTGCATCCGAAAAATAGAATTGATTTCGCCAATAAATGCCAAAAGGTGCCAGAAGTCTGGGTGGATTGGCATGATTTTAAAGGTAGGGGAAATGTCTTCTTTGGCTAGCCAGGTGTTACGACTGGCTATCTTTATGAGAGAGATCTCTTGATCAATGTCGTAGTAGTTAAGTAAATATTCGTCCAATGGAATAGTGCTGTTAATGCTAGGAAAGGAGCAATTGTGTTGGGACGAAAGGTCGACTACAAGGCGTTTTTGCCAGAACATTTTTGAGTAGCGACACCAATGGGGCTAATGCGCGATATATTAAAAGGAGGAGCCTTGGAGTTCCAATCATGAAGTTGTTGTCGATTTCTTTTTAATAAGATAATCGACGGTTTCAGGTTCGGAGGTTGCAGACTGCAGGTTAGGACAGATTGGATAAAGTGAAAAATGGAATGTATCCTTTGTGAAGAGGATGTGGAGTGTAATAGGTTGGATGAGGGTCAGCTTCTGGAGCCAGCAGTCATGATCTCTAAAATAGAAAAAACAAAGAGAATCAGAAATTAAATCTTTGCAAAATAATACAAGTATGGCAGACATGAAAATTGTTTTAGTTTATATCCATGCGAGGCATCTTAATAAGGGCATGGGCGGCTGTAAATGGAAGCGCTTTTGATAATGCATGGTCCGATGACTTCATTGATACGATGTGCAAGGATGGTAGGGGTGGGTGTTCGTCTCCTAACGGGATGACAGATGAATGGAGAGCTGAGGACATGGGATATGGCTAGTCTGGTGGTCCTGGAAAACTGGTACCCCTTGAAGACTAAGCATGTGAAGTGATAGTGAAGTTTAAATTTGTATTTATAACAGTCAAGTGGGAAGTTTGTTTCTTTGCCGTTTTCACATCCGACTGACTTGCTATATAATCTTATATGACGCTTGTAAATCAACACATGAGTCGCTGGCGTATTACAATTGGACTTCTGTGCTTGATGGCATAATGTTTTTCAATAGCTTGTTAATATTTACTGGTTGGGTAATAATTTTTTCAGAAGTTAAATGTCAAATGGAATTGTTTTTTTTTTTTTTTTTTTTATTTTTTTTTTAACTAAATTTACAAGCGTGTCTGGCCTATTCATTCATAAGGTCTTTGCAACAGAGTCAAGAGAGAGGGCGGGACCATCTCCAGTCTTTTAGCTCATTGGATGGAGACGCTTATCTTTACAGCTATTGGCTTAAGGAGTTTCAGTCAGGCCATGCAAAAGGTGCAAAAAGCCTGGCGGCCATTTTGTTGATCAAATTCAACATTGTTTGTGGCTGGAGCTGCTGCTCTGCTGAACACATTCCAGCAAACAATCTGTTAAACGATGGATAGCATGTGTACTGCTAGGAGAAGGTGAGGGTTCCGTTTTATTGCAATAGCTTTGGAGTTTGGCTTATATCTTGCTGGGAAATAAGGTTGAAGACACAGCAGATGCGTTGTGGAGGCTCTTTGAAGTGGAAAGTTTTGGTGTTGTTGTTTAAGCTGTTGATGAAATTGTTGGAGTTGTAGTTGTTTGAAATGGTAGCAATAGTAGTTGTTGTTGTTGTTGCTGTAGCTTGTATATTGTAGCTTGTAGATTGAAGCTTTTAGATTGTATATTGTAGATTGTAGCTTGAAGCTTTTGTAGCTTGTAGCACTTGTAGCTTTTGTAGTTGATGAGCAGAGCAGAGCGTTCTTCCAAATGAAGATCCTGAAGATTGTAGCTTGTTGCTGCTTTAGTTGTCCATGCTGGTTTAGAGTTTGTTCTTCAACGGAGCTAGCTACGGTGAAGCTGCTTCTTCCAAACGAAGATAAAGTGAACTGGAAACTTAGACTATTTATGGTGCCTTAGGGCTCATATGATTGGAAGATTAGTGATTAGCAAATGCGAGACTGGACGTGATAAATCATAAGCACGTGATCCTCTCGAAATTAGTTTATGAATAAACTTCACATATTTATAAAGGTTTATTAAATGAACACAAGAGCTAGTAGCTGAAAGGTGGATGACAGGTGAGTAGCAAGAAGATAGTATCTCAATAAGTGCATGAGCAGGTCACTGAATACGGGCAGCCTTCAACCAAAAAGATCAAAAGTCCAATGAAGACATCAACAGAGACGATCAAAAAGATCAACATCATGAAACTCTTCTGCTCACTCGCCACCAGCGAAAACATGGACGAGAGCCTGACAGGACACAGACAACAGTGAGAACAACGAACTGACAAAGTGAAACAGGAATGCCAAACATATATAGGCGCAATATTGCGCTGCACCTGTGATGCGCTGACGAAGTGTTTTTTCCTGTTATTTTATCCTAATTATAACAATTACAGTATAATAAACTACATTGTCAGAGGCAGGATTCAGAGTGTCTGAAAAGTTTCATAAAACTGCAAAGATGTGTCCATTTAAAAATTACACAATTGTTATTTCTGATATGTCAGTGTTATTTTATTTATACAGTAGGCTACTATGCATGGGCGGACTGGGTCAGGATATTCCACACCCACCCAGGGCATCAATTGGTAAATTAACTATTACAGGTGATAAGTTTGGTAAATTATTGGTTTAGGTTTTGTTTTGACTCCTTGTATGCCAATATTTTCCTATTGTATTTACTCTAACAATGTTAAGAAGACCTTGATTTGGGCTTTGAAGGGAATGGAAAACAACAATATAGATTGTTAGACTCTGGCCATGTAAAATAATTAATCATCTTTAAAAGCATAAATCAACCCCAAAAAATGAATTTATTTCTTATTATTACTTATTATTAAATTTCTTAAATTTATTTTTATAATCTTAGCTGCCTACAAATCTTTATGAGTTTCTCTCTTCTATAAAACACAATATATATTTTGAAGAATGATGAAGCGCAACATTGCAGTCAAGACAAACAGATTTAGACTATGGATATGTTTAATTCATTAATTGATTAAAAAATATATATCATTACTACACTGTTATTGTCACAATGTAGAACCAATGACACTGTGACTGACATACATCACATCACATTACACTGTGATACATAAAATACATACACTTACAAACATGAATCTTTGTTGTGTTAACTGTATTGTGCATGTGTGTGTTTGTGTAATGTGTATAGGTTGTTCTATTGTCAAAGTTAGTATTGTATTTGTGTAAATATCTCAATTTCCTGTCTAACAATTGCCCATATCATCTTCCCATTCACACTGAAATAAACATAGAAAGATTACATACACTTACCGGTTTCCTTTTATCAGCACTAAACCCGTTTACTTCGTCTTCTTGTAGGGTTAATGGAAACCTGTTTACATTTCAAACAAAGACATTTATACAGTCTTCACCTCAGAGCAGCCATTATGGGTGACATCATCGGGGTCACGACCCCCTGGTCAGTAATAAAAATCACTGTTCTGGTGTTCATATTTCTATTGGTTGTTTGTTATGTTGTATTTTGAGTTTTGTATGCATATTTATTTACTTATATTAATTTATACTTTTGTTTAATGTATTTTTATGTATTTTTTAATCTACTTATAACCCTACAACTTGTAAAATTGTTTATCCCATGGGCGGGGCCAATTATATAAAACAGCCCCAAACATTCATTCTGTGTGGGTTGTTGTTGGAGTAGACTGTGTTGTGTGGAAGAAAGAGCATTAATGTGGTAATTCAGATTTTGTTCAGGACTTTGTCTTGATTTAGCTGAACAATACTGTATATACTTTGTAGATATTGTATAGTTTATTTTTCTTTATTGTTATTTTGTCAATTTACCTTCTTACAGTATTTTTTTCTTTCACTTCTTATCAAATTTTATGTCCACATACTTGCATATACTATTTTCAACTAATACAAAGTAACTTTTTTTTTCTTTTTTTTTTCTTATTCTTAGAATGGCATCACCGTACAGTCGCCCACCACCAATGCATGATACATGTGTTAAGATGCATAGTAGCCAAAAGGCTTTGACATTTGTTAAAAATGAAAACAAAATACTGATTGACTCCTACAAAGTCACATCTTTATATACCCTTACGGATGGCAAGACAGTATATCTGTCCATAAAAAAAGTCACTATCTCCAACAAATATGGGCGGCCATGTTTATTTATCAATAAAGGCACCATGAAATTTCGGACTGCTCCACTTCATAAATGAGGAGGCTAAAAGAGCTACAAGGGAGGCCCTGTGTCTTCCTTCACAACTTAAAACTGGAGAGGAAGAGGATATCTTTACTGAAACTGGAAACTGAGTGTACGGGGCAGTTAGAAAAAGTAAGTGAATCAATTCATTAATTTCCTTTTCAGCTTTTTTTCCTTAATCTGGGGTCGCCACAGAAGAAAGAACCACCAACTTATCCAGCATACGTTTTACGCAGCGGATGCCCTTCCGGCTGCAACCCATCTCTGGGAAACATCCATACACACTCATACACTACGGACAATTTAATTGTTAAATTAAATAATTTTAGCCTACCCAATTAACCTGTACCGCACATCTTTGCACTGTGGGGGCAACCGAAGCACCTGGTGTCATGAATCACGACTGAACCCAAATTCAAGTAAACAATAATTTTATTGTAACACGAAAGCCTGAAGCAGTACAGGCAGAAATAGTTTGTAAATGGAATGCTGTCATCTGGTGGAAGAAAGGAAAGTCCAATGATGAATAATTCAGCACTCAACATGGACAGCCTTACGAGACAGAGACACAGACATGAACAACAACGAACTGACAATGGGCCCGTTTCAGAAAGGAGGTAAGGTAAAAACTCAGAGCATTTTAACCCTGAAATGAGAGAAACTCTGGGTTTTAAATTTCAAAATGGCAGGTTTGTTAAACTCATGAAAGCAGGGTAAGTCAAGCCTGTTTCTGAAAGAGAGGTAACTTTAACAGAGTCCTGATCAGGTGAAGGTTTTATTCTGTAAAATCTGAGTTACTTTTAGAGTCCCCTTTTTTTTTAAAGACGAAGTGGTATTCCTCGCCTTAGCCTTCTGCTGCCCTAGGCAGCTGCCTAGGTCGCCTCTATGGATGTGCCAGCCCTGACTGTAACACAGATGTTTTGGTCAGCCTTTATGATGCAAGCTGAGATTGCATCACTCAGCGATGCAATGTCAGACACAATGCACTCAATGGAGTGAGTGACTTCACTGTGACTGGTAGGAGTGCATTAAAAAGCCTTGGATGCAGCTCCGCACTGCACCAGGTCTGCATCCAGACCCCTCTCTTTGTTGTCATCTCAGGACTTAAAACCCACGTGTTCATTGTGTGTCAGTATTGTCTTCTGAGGTGCAAGTACATTTATTAAGTAAAGAAAAGATTCATGTAGTTTCTTCTATCTCATTAAATTCTGTTTTACTGTTGATATTGGCGCCCTTTTAATCAGGAATTGACGATTTTGTTCTCTTTGACTCGTTTGAAAATGCTGCATTTGCACATCTTTTATGCGTTATTCCAGTTTTGCACATACATTTTATAAATATTTTTGGATGGAAACATGGCTATTGCCTACATTTCAGTCACACAAAGAACAAAGTCACGTATGAGAATGGCTTGTCCTTTTTTAATAAATAATTAGCTCACCCAGTGCATCATAGTCCTCCTCCTCACTGCATTTATCAGCTTGAACAGAGGCATCATCAGAAAATATGTCTGAAAAACACAATGTAATTTTTTATTTGCTACCCACTGTGTCACCCCATAATGTAATTATTCTGTGTAGTAAATAAAATAGTACAAATGCTCATATTTTACCACCCCCACATTCTTTGATATCTGCTTTAGATACATGTAAATTGATAAAGATTAAAAATCAAATACTTGTGCTTGATGATTTTGGTCCAAAACTCATGTGTACATAAATTACCTTTAATTAAGTGAGCTACATATAAGCAACACATTTACCCTCGGTTTTACAGACAAGGTATAAGCCTAGCCCTAGACTAAAATGTAAATCTGAGATTGTACAGCACCGTTCTTTTAATGACTCCAATAGTCAAAGCCATTATTTAAACTGGTGTAGGATGCAACACACAATAGCACTAGCAATAAACACACATGGGGCATACATACCGACTGAAGGACGAAGTGTGTTGAAGTTCTTGCCTCTTAGGATTTCTGTGCCTTGTTCCATTGCAAACAGAAGCTTACTAATTTTAGCAATTTGGAAGGTTTCATCAGTCTGTCTGTAAAACTTGTTATGAACATGGATGTCATGTCCCATAAACCTTGCCACTTGTTCCAGCTCTTGGTCTGTAAGGTCCAAAAGTTGGCAGAGAGTGGCGACCTGTTTATGTAATTTTGTCGACCGAAGAAGTTCCGGGTTTTCAATTTTATTCTTTTGCGTATTTTCGCAAGAACTCACATCCACATATGTTTGTCATGACACCAGGTCTTGCAAATAAGTAGGGATTGTCAGGTGGCACACCAGCTCCTTCTCTCCTTTGAACCAACAAACTGATGGACTCCTGCATTCCCTCTCTTGCTCCTAATTTCGATCCAAGTTAGTATTTTACTCGACTCCTTTTTTAGCGGTGACAAAGTACTATAAATATCCTCGTTAACTGATTTCGTGGTTGCTTTCTTGTATGTTTCGAGAGTCAAACGAATGCTTCACCTTTGTAACTTGCACCCAAACAGCGTCATTTAATGCTTTGTATGCTCCCAAATTAATTTGCTTTTTCAGTTTGTCTCTTGCTTGGTCTTCAACCATCCTAAGATAGTCTCTTAGAGCAATCACATTTTTGGTGAGGGGTTGTCATCATATTTGTTCCATTTTTTTTCTTGGATGGTTTGGTGCGCAGTGATTTGTTCCTCCAGTTTTTCTCCAAAAGTTCAAAGAATTTCTTTGATTTCTTCTCTGACAGATCATCATTCATAAGAGCCTGCCCAATCAGGACCTCCACAGCTCTTTTTAAACAGAATTCAATTTTGACAGCAGTTGAAGGCTTTCCATATTCATTCTTGCCTGGACTAAATTTGGTAAGTTTCTTTGCGACATTTACTACAAATTCAAACCTTGCCGGTGCGCACAAATGCTCCAGCCCTTTGACACTTTTGTCCATTTCCTGGGCCACCAAAACAAATCGCCAGAGTTTTCTCATTTTTTGAGCGATGTACTGGTGCCTCGACTTGACACGACCATGTTTTCCATACAGTGATTCTCCATATTTGCAAATTAAGGAATCTTTTCAAATGTGAAATGACACATTATCCTGCCTCATTGCTTTAATTATCTTCACAGAGGATGCTGCGATTGGAAGAAGACATGCAGCACGGGATTGTACTCTTCCTCTTGTTTGTTTTTTGTCATCAGACTGATCCTTCAAACTGGATTTTTTTTATCTTACATGATGCCTGATGCCTCCAAAGATCCTTCTTGCTAAACATGCCGAAACAGAAAGAACACAGCAAGTCATCACTAACAGAGGCATTAACTGAGGGCTGTTTCCAAGTTATAATTTCTCCTGACCCTTTTTCTAAAACTACTGAATTATGTTTAAAGTCTCCCTTGTTCCTAAGCTGTTCCAAGAGAAGTTTGCGATCTTTGGATCCTAATGGGAAACTAAAAGCATTTGCCACATCTTTAATATCTATATGTTTATAAGTGTCTGGAGATCTTGGCTTGTGGTTTGTTGCAGTAGAGACAATAATGCTTTTTATCCCATGCACTTTTAAGGCCTTCTCTTTTAGTGGAGGTTTTTACGGTTATAGTTGTTTTTTTTGGTGTCGACGTGTCTTTTACTATAATTTCGGGTGTTCGTTTCTTCATTAAAGCCATTCTTTCTTACACTCAGATTTAAATCTTCATCCTCACTGGACTGATTAAGTATTCCTTTGTCAGGGCTGGAAAACTCTTCTCCACTGCATGAATTCTTACTTGGTTTATAATCAGGATCTGAGCCACAACAGCTGGAAATCTCTGACTCGGAAGACTCCATAACTTCTGATTTATCCTAATCTGACTGTATATCATCTGACTATAAGTAAAATACAATCATAAGGTCATTTAAGAGACACTTTACCATCATTTATAGATGTTATTTGACTCTCTAATATTAAAGTTCAACAGTAGCTTAAACACTTAGCAATAAGGGTTATTAGCTGACTACTAAAACTAACAATAAACACTTCTACAGCATTTATTAAGATTAAGTTTCTATTGACATCAAGAATTACTAATACACAGGTGTCAAAGTCAATTCCTGTAGGGCTGCAGCTCTGCAGAGTTTTGCCCCAACCCTTATCAAACACAGCTGATCCTGATAATCGAGGTGTTTAAGATTCTTTTGATCAACTCGATTTTTTGGATCAGCTGTGTTTTGATTAGGGTTGGAGCAAAACTGTGCAGAGCTGCGGTCCTCCAGGAATTGACTTTGACACCTATGTACTTGCGTATCATTAAAACTAGAAAAGTAAAGTTCGTAGACAAACTTTATGGTGTCTTGAGAAAGCCTAGCCTTAAAGTTTGAAGTAGCTTTAAAATTGAAATAATTGAAGTAGTTTTTAAGAAGTATGAAACAATAGACGTTTTACGCAAAAACTGGAAGTACGTCAACAATGTGTAAACCCAGCTAGAGTGTTTTCGGCGAGCCCGAGTTGTCTTCCGAAGTTCACCAGCGCCGATGTGGTGAAGAGTGTGGAGATGCATTCGTCCACTAAAGGGAAACAAACTGGACAAGGGATATAAATTCTTCCATGAAGAGTTTATCCACAATTACTAGAAGTTACTACAATTATTACAGTTACTACAGTTACTACATAATTACTACAATTCGATATCTCGGTGCATCATGGTGCATTGATGATGCTTTCTATTTACAGTGTTATATTTTAGGGGGGAGGCTATAACAAGCTGTCTGTATAAACACACAGACACACAGAACCACACTGTCTCTCATTCAAACATATACACAAACATAGACAGCACCAAACAAATAAACACACACACACTTAAGCCCTCGCAACAGGGAGAGCTTGCGCTGAGCGGAGCAGAAAAGAAAAATAAGCATTTTTCTGACGGTCCCCTACTGAGAGCTCCTCTCAGCACGAGCTCTCCCGTCTAAACACATATTGCGAGGGCTGAAATGGAGCAGTGCTCGTAATGTCGAGCAAACAAAAAAAAGAAAGACAGATGTGAAACATAACCAGCTTTGTCTTTTTGTAGGAAACACGCTTTAGATCTTTTTAGGGTAAGAGGTTTTTGAGTTATTGCCGTCTATAACTGAATGTGTGTCAAGAATATCGAAAACAAAACTAACTGAACTGCGCTTATTTCTGGCGCCCCCCTGGATATACAGCACCCTTAGCATTTGCCTATGGTGCCTATGCCACGGACCGGCCCTGAGTTGGCTGAGTGTTGTAAATACTCGCGCTCACCTCCCTCGCGACAGAGCGCATAGGAGATAAATGACGTCAGTACATAATGACCGGTTATGATTATTACTGAAATATTAATCGGCCAACAATGAACAGTTGTATTTTTATTTATAGGGGTTATATATATATATATATATATATATATATATATATATATATATATATATATATATATATATATATATATATTTTTTTTTTTTTTTTTTATTAGGGTTAGTGCAGCAAATGTATTGCTCATTGTTAGTTCATGAATTTAAAGGGATGAACCTAAAAATGAAAATTGTCACTAGTCAGCATAAAATGGAGGTTGAGATTGTCCTTTTTTCTGACATATCCGAGTGAAATGGCTTGAGAAATGAAAAAAGTTGACACAGGCGTTGGTGCAGATGAAAAGTAAAACAAAATAAATAAATTATATATATATATATTTATTTGCGGCTTGTGTTTCCTCTTCCTTTCTTGCTTTTGCTCTCTAGAGGTATTCCAGTTAAATTAGTTATCCCAAGAATGTTATATATATATATATATATATATATATATATATATATATATATATGGCTACATACATGAAAAACTTATATTTGACAAAATCTTTTAAAAAATAATTTTACAAGAACAATAATATTAAAGTTTAAAGTAAACCTCAATTCATATTTTATGTATTTGAATTACATTAATAGATTTTCTTTGATAATTTGTTGGTTAGCATGAATTTAAGATTTGCATGATAAAATTACATTAACTTACTACTAACCTGTGGAAAGGCTGTCATCAAAATGGTGAACTCCTTTTTTTCTCGAGTTGGGTCTTGTGACTGTTTACATGGTTCCCTTAATCTAATAAGAGAATAATATGATTCAGGTGTTTATTTGAGTGGCTTTTTGAATGTTCCTTTCATGATCCCATCTTTCATGTTATAGTACACAGATCGATTAATGTCATTGCGTCACCACGTTATCCATGTTTCCTCCAGAGTTTCATGTAATTTCATGCGTTTCATTTTTAATTTTTCAACTTTAACTGCAGTTTTATTTTCATTTAGGAAAATTTCATTCATGCCCATGACAAACTGAGGTATTTAATGTGAGCATTAAGTAAGGACTGGCGGAAGAGTGCTCTTTTAATGGAATTTGATACCGCACGTTGAATAGAAAGAAAAAAACCTGTGCATTTCGCAACGCAGGTGTCTGTGGTCCTAAGGTAATCAAAAATCACTGTTTAAATGGTAGTGTTGACTCCTAATCAGAGTATTGCCTTAATCATATTAAAATCTTAGCATTGGTGTCCATGTATGTACTCCTTGAAAGAGCCAGATGATGTCGCAAGCTTTCAGAGACCGTGCATTCCTCTGCCTTAAGGGTGCTTTCACACCTGTGAATCGATTCAGTTTTTCCGAAACAGAGATTACAGTTGTTATATTGTTGCTCTTTGCTCTTGGAGTGGTTCGCTTTCACACGGCTAAGTTTCTAATCGGACCAAAAGAGCTAAAACAAGTCACGTGCGAGTAAACTCTCTTCACATTGGTCATAGTGTCAGGGTTTATTTTGCAGTGTCCCACTAAGCTGTCAGGAGAGGTGGTGGTTTGGTGGTGATTGACAGGGTGGGCGCGCGACGTGTCTGAGGAGAGATGCGGTGGGGAGGGGTGAGAAGGGTGCGCGACAATGCCTATTTGAGGACCGGGAGGGAGACGCGAGATTACCGGGAGATCATCACTCGTTTGCGGGCATCTGGAGACTTGCGAAACTTTCCGCCCTACTCATAATTGTCTCTTCATATAGCCGTAAGCCTATTACATGTCCATAAAACACTGTGATATAACCGCGCTCGGATCGGATCGCTTTCTCACTACAATCGAACCGCTCCAGGGTTTGTTTCAATCGAGCCGAGACCACCTCATTCAAGCGATCTCGGAGCGATTACTTTGGTGTGGAACAGAGCGCGATTGCCCTGTTCACATATGCCAAACGAACCGCGCTAACTGGGCAAACGAGATAGGTTCCGAAACAAAAGTGTAGGTGTGAAAGCACCCTAAGTTGATTCCATGAGCCCTCAAATGTTGAAAAATTACGTTTGACGTGTTTCGGAAAAAAGTCGATCACTGTATGGACTGTACTGTGTGCTTTGCATGTGTCTGTTCCCTAAGCAACAAGAACAAACGCCTGACATCGACTGTATTCCTGTTGTTTAGAATTAAATGTTTAGAAACGGTTGGACAACGCGTATTTGCCTTTCATGTACCCTTGATGCTTCTTATGTCCTGTTGCAGCACCAGTTGCACAGGAATTCCTATGCAGATTTGGTCCAGTATATAACTGTTACAAAAGTACCGCTACCTACTGCGTCACCGCATCACCAATAAGTGAATTTGAAAGGATAATTGAATTCCCTGAACAGTTATGTTATAAGAGGCTTTTCCACTGGATGAATGTTAAAGGTGAGGTAAGCAAGTGTGACACCCCAAATATTGGTTTGCCACAATTGAAGATATTAATGATATGCATGTGTAAATGTATAAAGGGAATGGTGGTTCCGCCAGAGCGATAGAGGGCGCTAAGAGAGCACAGTGCGTGATTCAGCCTTTTTTGGACTGCTCGATAGCCCTGTAACATGGAGAGCTGATCACACGCATATATTTGTCTTGTGTTTATTCCACCATTTAACAGGTTAGTTGACTGTTCTAAGTGTCAATCTGTATTGATATGGAAAGAATACATGTTTGTGCATATTAAGTCTTAGGAAAAGATTTGTGTTTGATTACATTTACATGTTTAATAAGGGTTTAAAATCGCGATGTTTACCCGCGATTTAAGGGGATTTATATCTACTCAAATAGTTTAATAAAGGTGAATATGCTTGTATATACATGTATTTCAGTTCTAATTATGTTTAGTTTGCTTTAAAAAGTGCATGTGAGTGATCTATATGGGCAAAACATTCAGAGAATGTCAAGTTTAAAGCATTTTTGGCCAATTAAGTTAATTTGATTCATGTGACACTGAATAGTGTGTGAATACAGATGTACTACACAGCCATTGGCTGATGAATATATTTGTCAAAGAAATGCTGTTTATTAAGGAGGCTGAAACAGTCAATATGTATATACAGTAAATGCTATAGCAATGTATTTTAGATATTGCAAGTCTTGCCATTTGAATTTGATGTGAACATGTTGAGAGAAAAAAAGATAGCCCAGTGACATGGAGGGCTGTTCACACGCATATATTTGTCTTGTGTTTATTCCACCATTTTAACAGATTGCTGGGATCGCTAAACTGTCAGCTGATACAGGAGTCCTGGACCCACTACACAAGTTTTGCCAATGTTGACATTTCAAATCACCAAAACAAAAAGTCTGACTCAGTGTCAGTGAAGTCCTGTGTCAGGTTAAAAAAAAGCCACTATATTATGATACTTACCTGTGTGTCATTTTCCAGGTAGAAGTGCCCAGAATGACTCACGCACACATACCGATTCTGGACCTGCGGATGAAATGTTGCTCCGTTTTACAATGTCTCACTGTGGCGGGAAGAAGCACTAAATGAGCTCTAAGTCGGGGACATCATTGAGCTCAGTCACCTAAAAATAAACACAAGACCAGATGGAAGAGGACAATTTGACTTATCCAATCACACAACTTTTAAGGTGCACATCACTCATCCACACACATTTAAAATTGTTAGCCTCCAAGAGAAAGAAAAAATTATTTAGAAGTAAAATTATATGAAATTGTTGCCTTAATAATGATTACAGTAGTGTCAGAAGTAGTGAATAAAACACATCACAAAAGGCTGTTTGATGCAAATGACCAAAGTACAAATAAAACTTTTACTTAGTTTTTTTTTTTGAATAACTTATTGGAAAATGTATTATTAGAAAAAAATATTTTTCTCCTAATAAAATGTAGAACATCTGTGTAGGTATAGTGTTTCCACAGTCAAATAAATGTGCAACGTGATGTAGGAGGATTAAAACAACCACTCACCTTCTGTGACCATCTGCACCTCAAAAATGTTTTTTTCAAGTTTAAAAACATTTTTAAAACAGTGCATGTCTGTAATAAAGAAATCGCTAAATGCATCACCACAAACCCATAGTGTCTGTACAATTATAAAATATTTTTCCCCAGTTTGAGGATGTTAAATCAGGTGTATTTTGTACATTTACATAACGGATATCCGTACATCAATGGATATTAATGTGTATCCTGTCACAAAAAACAGTGCAAAGCTAAACACACGCTGTTAGCATGAGGAATGACATTGTGTGCAACTCGTTGCAGAAAGGCTTGATGCGCATGTGGGAACAGTAGACGGAGAGAACTAGTTCATCTGTATAAGGCACAAGCAACAAAAACATCTACAGCTCAGCTTCAAATTTTCAGAAAAGTATAAATAATCTAATGGGTATTTTGAGCCAAAACTTTACCAATACATTCTGGAGGTACAAAAAGCTTATCCTGAATCTTGAAAAGAGGTAAAATATGTGCCCTTTAGGATTTAAAAAGATAACTTAATCCACAACGAAAACGGTTACTTTTATCAAATGTAAGTTGAATCTTTTATACTAACCATTTTTAAATTGTTTTTGTTTTTCAGCTTATTGATAGGCATATCCAGGAGGCAGTTCTTGAGATCATTGCAGTGTTAGAAATGCCCAATAAGCTCATCCTCCTGGACAGCCATATGGATGAATACATAGTGCCTGTACATTTCTATGCAGGTACTATTAAGTGGCTGGCAAACCAGCTCCCTCTTCAGTTAAAACTCAGGTACATCTGTGTAAGCGTCCTCCACAAGGAACCTACCGATCAGGTCCCATGGAGGATCTGCTGACCCCGATCAGGTTCATCCAAAAGACATTCAGGACCCAATGGACTGCATTTTCTATTGTTTGTAAAGAAAAGTTCAAGGGATGTTCATTAAACTTTCACCTAGTGTTGGGCGATATGCCGAATTTTCAGATCGCCCATATTGTCCACTTGTGAGATCGCCAATACACGATTATATCGCATGGGGGCGGGGCTGTTCAGTACAAAAGTTTCTTCTCATATATTTATTAAACGGTATTTATTATTTCCCTAACTGATTTACATTTCTATATAATTTACTTAGGTTACTTAATCATTTATTTAATCTTAATAATTTATTTAAATGAAATTATTTCTATCACGAGACATGAGTCAGCGGAAATTTCCCTCATCCTTAAGGTTGCAAAGATAGAGATTGTGAACAAGAAAAATGTCACATCACCGATTTGGCAATTTTTTGGTTATAAACCAAAAGCGACAGGCTCAGAGGATATTACTCAGGCAATCTGCAAATTTTGCAACAAGGTTGTGTCTGTAAGTGAGTCCCAAACAACAAACCTATTTGTACATCTGTGTACTCACCACCCCGCAGAGGCTGCAAAACTAGGACCAAAAAAAAGATGCATCCACAATCGCCAAAGATCCATGCCTGCCATCCATCTTCAGAGCTTTTGCAAAATCCACCAAATACAAGAAAAACAGTAAAAGATGGGCTCGGGCCACGGCCGCTGTGTCTAAGTATATCGCAAAAGAGATGGATTCCTTTCACACCGTTGAAAAGCAAAGCTTTAAAGAATTGCTTAATAATTGTAAGGCTGCACTCATGACATTTCTTCATTTGTCATTGAAATGACGCCATAGTAGCCTAGTTGGTAGATTTGTGTGAAAGACCTGCTGCCACAGCTGGAAAAAATCCTAGAGGAAACACTGTTATTTAATAAGTTAATGAGCCAAATATCGTTTTTAAAAATCGCCGATGGCCTCAGCTCTGAGCGACATTATTTTCTATCGTCGATACACAATACTATCGTCAATCGGCACAACCCTACTTTCACCTTTATAATTATGACATGTATAATGAATATAAATTAATTTTTGCATGCTTATCACAACTGCCAAGTGTCATGAAAGGTTTGGGACACCCTGATGTACTTTTTTTATATTAACAGATTTGTGTGTGTTAGGTGGGAAAGGGCCGTCATCGCAGCTTGCACCTATGGTATATGGTGTCCTCCACTATTCAGAGGACTTTGTGGGTTTGAGAGAGGTCTCGGGTCTGTTGGGAGCAAATTGTGGCGACTGACTTTTTTCCTCCTCCGTGTTTCCTCTGTTGTTGTTGTTTTCCACGTTGGTGCTTCCACACACGTTGTTTCTTCTATCATTAAACCACGGAGAAGCACCACTCTGTCGCAAGTTTAATAACATTAAACGGAATGCCACAATAAATCTGATCTGCCTGTTTATATGACAGTCACATTGTCACACATCCGAAGGACATATGAAGGAGGCCTGAAACCGATCTCTGAATATCCAAATGTATGTTTTTTTTTTTGTGTTTACACGGTCATAGAACAGATCTGATCTGTGTTGCATATGAGCAAAAAATAGGAATATACCCTTCGCCAAGCCCCGCCATCCTTAGTTACTGTTGCTACGCCTGTCAAGCTTTTGTGCCTGGCACGGATTTCTCAATGTGTGTGCGCCGGTTTCAGACATTGCCAGTGATATAATATCATTTTTGGCGAACAGGTGAGATATCCGAGAAAGCCAGGCAAAAAAGGACTGCAGTATGCATTACAGGGGTATAATCACGTCATAAAAGGCAACCGAATAGAGAATAATTTAATCAAAATTGAAGCTAGCTTAGCCTAGCCGCCTCATACGCTAACCATTCAACAGCTTGGCTCATGTTCAGCAGGAGAGTTGAAATTTAAACAATCTAATAACAAATGAAACCGTGATTTCTGTATTTTTAGCCAACAAGCCTGATAGATGAATAGTTGTGCAATGAAATATATTGTTACTAACCGACAAGGAAACATGCATGACAGTGCTTTTAAATAGTTCATTCATGGATCAGAAAGGGGAAACTGATGGATTTGAGGGAAACTGATGGCCGAATATTACCATCATTGACCCAAAACAATGTACAGTACAATGTACCTATTGTCATACTGTCAGTATGTTTGTTTGCTCTTTATAAATGACTAAAAAACAGCTGGGGGTAAGGTATATTGATCGTAAGTGCTCAGTTTGTGATTATATCTCCGTTTTGTTGCATTGATTTGTAATTTCAAATATTCTTAGCTTGAAATAGATGGAAATATGAAGTTCAGTAAAGTAAGCAACAGATTCTCAGATTCCTATTTTCCGGATCAAGAACTCATGTTATTATGACCAATTTGCTATTAGTATGACTAAGTTATGGCGACGGCTTAAACAGAGCATTACTCACAAAATCCAGCGGAAAAAAAGGAATAAGACAGCTGTGAAACATAACCAGCTTTGTGTTTGTGTAGGAAACAGATTAGATCTGTTTAGTGTGAGGTGTGTGAGTTATTGCCGTCTGTCTATCACTGAATGTGTCAGGAATATCAAAACAAAACCAACTTGGCTCCGCTCCTTTAGCGCCCCTCATACAGCTTGATCCACGCTGGCATTTCTAAGTTTTAGGTTTTGAAAAGGGAAAAAATTCCACCATCCTGTCCAAACTTTAAGGATACCGGGTATCAGATTCGCACAATCCATATGCACTCGCTCGAAAGCTTGACAGAGCCCCTGCGCAAACCTATTGTTGCTAAGCCACGATTGGTGGGTGGTGGTTTTTGGCCGTGGTTTAGCGAAGGGTTAATTGAATCACATATAACTGGCAGTGTAAACGGGGCCTAAGAGTCGAGGTTTGTTCATGGCTTCCCTGCGATGTGGCCAGGGCTAGACTCTGGCTGCGGGCGGTTGGTTGGCCATCAGCTACAAATTATGTCTTTTGCACATTTAATGTTATAACATGACTTTGTAGGGAAAAAAAAACCCATATTATAGCCAAGAGCACCAAATGTGCCATAGTAGGAACATTTCTTTCACCAATTTTGGAGCATTTATTATAAAAGTAATAATAAATAAAAGTAAAAGAGCACCATAGGCAACGAACCCAGATTACATAATTTAAAACAATGGCAGCATCCATGGTCCAAAATAATTGCACATTTCACACAGAGGCATCCTTTACATTATTTTAAGTCATACATGCCTTGATACCCACAGTTCCTTTTAATTTCTAAACGAAAAGTCTAAAAGATGTCATTTGGACAACTGTACTAGTCAGAATGTGAACACTGTGAACAATTTCTACTTATCTAAACTTTAGATTTCAACTTTTTAAACATTTTAAAAGTAGTTTTAAACTCATTTTAGATTTTATACTGTTTCAGTATTTAATATATCTAGCATTTAAAGGAAAAGTCTAAAAGATGCCATTTGGACAATTTTACACAATGTGAACGCTGTAAACAATTTCTACTTTTCTAAACTTTAGATTTCTACTTGATGTGTGAGTGTGTGTGTGTGTGTCCGCACACATGCGTATGAGTCCATGTGAGTATGTATGTATGTGTGAGTGTCCGCGCACTTGTTTTAAATAAAGGTAAACGCTGAATACGTTTTTATGAAAGTTACTTGGCAGGGGTATTTTTGTGGAATTTCCACACAGTGACCCTACATTTTTTTGTAATTTTTAAGGTATAAAGGTGTCTTTTTCCTCAAACACCAACACTGCTCTAAATGCCATGGGGTTGCTAATGATTGAGCTGCAAGGGCTGACTTCAGAAGAGGATAAGCTGCATGAACCACCTAGCACAGGTGTGACCAACCCTGTTGCTGGAGAGCCACACTTCCTGCAGATTTCAGTTGCTACCCTTATCAAACACACCTGAAGCAATTAATTAGGACCTGAACACGACATGATAATTACAGGCAGGTGTGTTTGATATGGGTTGCAACTGAAATCTGCATGAAGATGGCTCTCCAGGAATAGGGTTGGCCACTCCTGGCAGAAAACAACGCAGGGATCAGGCAAGCAGCAATTTAGACAATATATTTGATGAAATTGCAAATGAGCAAGTATCAGCTGCTCTGACCCCATCAGCTGTAGGCTTTACAGCACAATTAGAGACATATTTTGTTGAGCCCCCAATGGCCCGTGAGGACTGCAGTACTGGGAGGTTAACAAAGTGAGGTTCCCTTCTCTGGCCAAAATGGCAAACAAATACCTCTCAGCACCGTGCAGGAGTGTGGACAGTGAACGACTGTTTAGCTCCGTTTCACACATTGTACATGAAAGCAGAAACAGCTGAACACCTGAGCATGCAGAGAAGATTCTGTTCATTAAAAAAAATCTACCTCTTACAAAACGCATCGGCTAATTCAGAGGCTGCAACGTTGTTATTAGACATTTAACAACATAATGTGTTGATTTGTTTAATAGTTTTAATCATGCACATTGTCTAATTATTGTGTACCTAAAGGCAGCTGTTTTGGGACTTTGTGTAACTGAATGCTAATAAGTGATAATTCTGCTCACTTTTTGTTGTTTGGCTTGTTAACTATGCACCACTTTTTGTTTCCTTTATCTGGTTATGTTTACATTTTGTGATAACATTGCAAATGTCAAGTGATGACATTGTCTTTTTTGTTAATAGCCTTCTGTTAAAGATTTTTGTGTTTATTTTTGCTACAGGCAAAAAATAAAATCTCCTTTCAAAGTAGTTACACTTCATTGAAACGAAATCTAAGACGTATCGGTACTCTGTATGGGCGAGTACACAAATTAAAATACTCATACTCAAATCGGTTTGTAAAAAAAAATCAGTTCATCCCTAATGAGAATCCATCAATATTTAACCAAATTTGAAGACTAACAGAAAAATCCAGGCTTTTCAAGTCAAACTATAATTTATAGACTGAATTAACCCTGTAAATATGGCAGAATAACGAACAGGAGGTGTAAAATGCAAGTACAATAGACTGAGGACAAAAAAGTCATACACCATCCGATATAATTCCCTCAAAGGACTAATTTAATGGTAATGCTAATTAACGATTCATTCATGTTTCTCAAAAACAATAATTTTATAACTTGCTTATATCTAAAGAATATTAGGACAAAAGAAGGTACAATATATAACTTTTAAATGTAAAAGATATCAACTAAAATTATAAATGTATTGGTAGTGCTAAAAACCCAAAACAACATAATTTTCTGATGAGCATACAATCATAATTTATCACACTAGTGACCAACAAAATATATTAATTACTCATTTAATGAGAATAACTCATTGATAATATTTTAATTAAATATGATCTTAGAAATATTTTATTGTACTACATATAATACATTTTAAAGAGCAATCAACATTTATTATATAAATAAAAATAATAAAAAAAGACATGGACATCACTTGATAAAGGTGACGTCATGTCCTTTAGTGATGGATGTCTCGCTTCTGATTGGATGCTCCACACTGTCAATCAACATGGACATCCATCTGACATCATGCGTCTTGGTGATGGATGTCTCGCTTTCGATTGGATGCGCCACACTGTCAATTAACATTTGTTAATATAAATTTATTATATTTAGAAAAATAATTAAAAAAATGCATGGACATCATTCGACAAAGGTTTCCTTTCGACGTCATATAAGCCTTGGTGATGGATGTCTCGCTTTGATTGGATGAACCACACTGTAAATTTTTTCAGTTGTACAACAGACAGCATACTTTTGAGGTGAGAGCTTTTTAATTCTTATTTACCATTTATATGATTACAGTATAAATAAATCATGATATACTATAATTTCTACAGACACCTTTATAAATGAGCGTGATTTTGGGTTTTAAAAAAATACCTCAGAGAACACTTCTCTCTAGTCAAATCCTGTCAGAATATAGCTAGACACCTAACGTTAAGTGTAATAATTATAGTATAATTTATAGCCTGGGGATTTTTTTTTTTTTTTTTAGTTTTTTGAGTTTGAGGCAATTCTACCTCAATTAGTTTTTACTTAATTTCATTCACATTAACTTTTTTTTTAAAGTGAAATAGAAATTAGGAAAAAAAGGTTTTTGATTCGACATAAGAAATTACCAGACATTTCTCCAATAAAATCATGTGAAGAGCTACAGGCTAGTCTTATAATTATAGAATAATACTCAATATTTGATTCAGCTGTGGTTTGTTTAACTTTTTACTTCAAATAAAGTTTATGCGACTTTTAATATTATATTCACAAAGGTATAATAAATTGATAATAATAATTTTTATTTATATAGCGCCTTTCCAGAGCCCAAGGACACTTTACAAGGAATGCAACAAAAAGATAAACAAACATACATGAGGTCAAATATAACAAACTTGAATAACACAAACAAGACCTAAGAGACATATGAGCAGAGTAGTGGTGGATCAGATTAAGTGGTCAGTTTGGCAGATCAGATGCAAAGCATTCAGAAAATAAGTGAGTCTTAAGTAAGGATTTGAATTCAGAGATATTATTAGCAGAGCGGAGTGAGTGTGGTAGAGAGTTCCAGAGTTTGGGTGCAATAACACTAAATGATCTGCCCCCCCATTGAAGAGAGGCGGTACCGAGGGACAGCAAGAAGGCCAGAGTCAGCAGACCGTAAAGAGCGAGTTGGGGTGTAGGGGACAAGCATGTTGCAGAGAGGGTGCAAGGTTATTTAAGGATCTAAATGCAAGGATGACAATTTTGAATTTAATCCGGTATGCAACCGGGAGCCAATGAAGATTATACAAGATTGGGGTTATGTGAGCCGAACTAATCTAGAGATGAGGCTAGCAGGCAGGCCAATGAAAAGAGCATTACAGTAGTCGATGTGTGAGGAGACAAATGCATGTATGACAGTCTCCGCATCCTTGCTACTGATGAAGGGACGCAGTTGTGAAATGCGACGTAAGTGAAAGAATGCAGATTTAGTAACAGATTTAATGTGAGACTGAAAAGAGAGTGTGGAGTCAAAGATTACACCTAAACTTTTTACAGAAGTAGATTTTTTAATGTGCAAGCCAGCAATCTCACAGGAATAACTGGTGGGAGTATTGCTGGTAAGTGCTGGGGTGCCAATAAAAATTATCTCAGTTTTGTCCATGTTAAGTTTTAGGGAATTTGAGGTGAGCCAATCATTAAGATCCTTCACACAAGCAGAGATATTGTCAATTTGGGCGGATGCGGTTGGAGTACATACAGAGTAAAGTTGAATATCGTCAGCATAAAGATGATAGTTAAGACCGTGATGTTGTAGAATCAGACCAAGTGGAATTAGGTATACTGAGAACAATAGTGGGCCAAGAACAGAACCCTGGGGAACACCTCGCTTCAGGGGGACAGTAGGTTACTGAAAATCCATAACAGAGACGAAGAATTGTCTATCTGAGAGATATGAAGAGAACCAAGAGAGAGCAGTACCAGAAACACCCAGATCAGTGAGACGTGAGATAAGTAAATCATGAGAGACTGTATCAAAGGCAGAACTGAGGTCGAGTAGAAGTAATATAGACAAGGAGCCAGAATCCCCAGACCACAATAGATCATTCACTACCTTTACAAGTGCAGTTTCAGTACTATGGAGGGGGCGAAAACCAGATAGAAAAGGGTCCAGGAGATTATTATCAACTAGAAAAGACTGAAGTTGGGCAGCAACAGTACTTTCCAGTAATTTAGATATGAAAGGTAGATTGGAAATTGGACGATAATTAGATAGAATCGAGGGGTCGAGGTTGGGTTTCTTAAGCACAGGTGTGACGGCAGCAGTTTTTAGTGGCAGAGGAAATGATGCATGGGTGAGAGATGAATTGATAAAGTGAGAGATGACAGGGGAGATAACAGAGTGGCAGAGTTTCAGGAGAGAGGTAGGAGCAGGATCGAGGTGACATGATGATGAGCTGGATTTCAATATTAGCTTAGAGACAGAGTCAGGGGTCGTCAGTGAAAAGCAGGACAGAGACTGACTGGAGAGACATGATGGATGGCTGAGCTCTGTATCAGAAGGAACACACTGGTGGACCGCATTAGTCTTATCGAGCAGATAATTCAAATAGGAACAGCAAAACTTAGTTGAAGCTAAGGCCCTTTGAGGTGGGGGGCTAGTAAGCCTATTTATTGTATTAAATAGTGATTTTGCTTGATTTATTAATTGTAGTAGAGATGAATTTAGAGCGAGCTAAGGTGAGAGCAGATTTATATGATTTAAGATGGTCTTGAACGGCCAAATAATGAACAGTAAGACCGGTTCTCCTATAGAGACGTTCAAGCTGTCTACCAGTAGCCTTGAGAGTACGGAGCTCAGGAGTAAACCAGGGAGAAGAGTGAGTGGCAGGGACATATCTGGTCTTAATAGGAGCATGCTGCTGCAGGACTTCGGAAATAGTAGAGTGATAGTTAGTATCATAGATGGGGAAGAGATATTAATGACATCAGAGAGGTTGGAAGAAACAATAGAAGTAGAAAATGACACAGTGTCAATAGCTTTCAAATTTCAGTATGGCAATTAGAACGCAAAGGAAGATTAAGGCAAAAGTCAATAAGTTTGTGATCAGAAATACCAGTTTCAGAAGCAGAAATGGAAGTGATATCCCCCTTGGATGTACAAATTAGATCAAGGGTGTGACCGCGGGTATGAGTTGGAAAGCAGACATGTTGAGTTAAATTAAACATTCAAAAACAGACAGTAACTGGGTAGTATTAGAGCAGGCAGTATCAACATGAATATTGAAGTCCCCGAGCAGGAGGATAGAAGATGACAATGAGCAAGCCAGGGTTAGCAGTTCACTGAGTTCAGAAAAAAAGATGGACAAGGCTTTTGGAGGACGGTAGAGTAGAATAATTGTGAGGCAGTCAGCTTTGAGAACCATATATTCAAATGAATTGATGTTGTGAAAGTCCAGTTGTTTAAGTTGAATATCATGCCGATAAATGACAGCCAGACCACCCCCTTTGCCATGTAGTCTGGGACGGGCGAGATATTTGTAGCCATTGGGAGCAAGAAGATTTAACTGGAGAAAATCAGCCGGGGCTTGCCAGGTTTCAGTGAGAAGAAAAATGTGGAGCTTGTTGTCAGTTATGATTTCATTAAGATAAGAGGCTTTGTCCGATATTGACCGACAGTTCAAAAGCGCAAAGTGACGATGTATAGAATTTAGTTTAACGGTATGATGCTGGTTGAGAGTGGGATAAATTAGTGATCGATGAATGGTATGGTCAGCAGGCAGTAGTCTGGATGTGAACGGTCTATGATTAGTCCAGATGCATGGAATGGCTTCAGGCTGAGAAAAAAAAAAGTACTCCTGAGCGAACGCCGTAAGCGATGTACATATTGTGGACGCCGGAGAATCCCTAAACTCCGATAGTACTCATACGTCATGGAATCAAGACGTGGGTGGCAGTTTAATGCCTTTAACTGCGATGGTAAATAGCCAATATCCATTATGGAGAATGGGTGCAAAAAAAGGCAAAATAGAAAAAAAGAAAGAGAGAAAACTACGTTACGTGATGGGTATTTTGAGCTGAAACTTTACAGACACATTCTGGACAAAAAAAAGACTTATCTTAAATCTTGAAAGCAGGCTGATCTCCACAGTGAACCCTTTACTATCTTCTTGGGTAATATATAAATGATATATAATAATTTATATATTATATAATATATAAATTGGTCTATATAAATAAATCATTTTGTGTAATACTATATGCCTAATTTAATATAAAATATTAAAATATAACAGTGACCTATATTTAATGGTGCTCAGCGGATCTGCACAGTTTAATACTCTTAAGAATAAATGTGTTTTTTATTACTGGATTTTAGATGTATCGTATTCTACATTGCAGACTACATGTGGATCTCAAAGAAATTCCATACCAAGACTCTTAAAATTTAAAGAAAAAAATAGAGATCTGTAAACTATAATAGTTTTTCTGATTTTTCTGGTTTTATGATTTGATTTGATAGGAAGTGTTTTTCCTTAAATTTTATCCTTATTTTAACAGTTACAGCATAATCAACTATATTGTCAGAGGCAGGATTTAGAGTGTCTGAAAAGTTTCATACAACAGTGCATCGACAGATAAAATTATAAATAGCTCTAAACCAGCTACGTGTATGCTGGACTCGATTCCAACAAAATTACTGAAAGAATTGCTGCCTGCAATAGGAGAACCTCTTCTTAACATTATCAACTCTTCTTTATCTATAGGCCATATTCCAAACTCTTGAAAGCTAGCTGTTATTAAGCCTATTATTAAGAAACCGCAACTGGACCCCAACAACTTAGCTAACTATAGGCCTATTTCAAATATTCCATTTATGTCTAAAATACTAGAAAAAGTTGTTTCTACTCAATTATGCTCCTTTCTGCAGACCAACAATATTTTTGAAGTGTTTCAGTCAGGTTTCAGGGCTCATCACAGTACAGAAACCGCCTTAGTGAAAATAACCAATGATTTACTCTTAGCTGCTGACCGAGGGTGCATCTCGCTATTAGTTCTACTCAATCTTAGTGCAGCATTTGACACCATTGACCACAATATCCTCATAAATCGCTTAAAGTCGTGTCCAGGGACAAGCTCTACAATGGTTTAAGTCATACTTAACTGACCGTTACCAGTTTGTGAATATTAATGGACAGCCTTCACAAGTCAGCCCAGTAAAGTATGGGGTGTCTCAAGGATCAGTTCTAGGCCCTTTGCTGTTTACAATTTACATGCTACCACTGGGAGACATTATTAGAAGACGTGGGATCAGCTTTCACTGCTATGCAGATGATACTCAATTATATATTTCAACTAAACCTGACGAGACGTCTCAACTGTCTAAACTAACTGAGTGTATCAAAGACATTAAAGACTGGATGACCAACAATTTTCTTCTCTTAAACTCTGACAAAACAGAATTATTACTTATTGGGCCTAAATCTTGCACACAGCAGATCTCGCAACTCAATCTACAATTAGAGGGTTACAAAGTTAGCGTTAGCTCTACTATAAAAGATCTGGGTGTCATATTAGACAGCAATCTAACTTTTGAAAACCATATATCCCATGTCACAAAAACTGCCTTCTTTCATCTGAGAAATGTCACTAAATTACGGAGTATAGTATCCATCTCTGATGCAGAAAAGCTAGTCCATGCTTTTATGCCTTCGAGGCTGGATTACTGTAATGCTCTATTTGCTGGCTGCCCAGCATCCTCTATTAACAAACTTTAATTAGTACAAAATGCAGCAGCCAGAGTTCTTACCAGGTCTAGAAAATATGATCATATCACTCCAATTTTATCCTCCCTACACTGGCTGCCTGTTAAGTTTCGTATTGAATTTAAAATATTACTTCTCACCTATAAAGCTCTAAATAATCAAGCTCCTGTTTATCTGACCAACCTTCTGTCTCGTTACAATCCAGCTCGCTCTTTAAGATCTCAAAACTCAGGGCTTCTGGTAGTACCTAGAATAGCAAAGTCGAGTAAAGGAGGTCGAGCCTTCTCCTTTATGGCTCCTACACTCTGGAATAGCCTTCCTGATAAGGTCCGAGGCTCAGACACACTCTCCTAGTTCAAAACTAGATTAAAGACCTATCTGTTTAGTAAAGTGTACACTCAATGCATCACCTAGCAGGTTCCATACAAGCTTCTGCATCTTGCTTATATACACTATGAACAGCAGCTACGCTAATTATTCTCTTTATTCTCTATTTCCATCTGGGGATACTCATCCCAAGGTCCTCAGATTATGCGGAGTCACTGATTGGATCCAAGACCAGCGATGAGATGATCCCAAGGTTTCCATATCCGGGACCAGGCCGTATCCTGAGCTGCTGCTGCTGCGCTGATGGTCATGGGGAGTGGAGAACATGAGTCTGATTCCAGTGACGCTCCAGGGACAGACGTGTCTTCGCTGAGGCCTGCTTCCAGCCTCCACCGCGGTGACTTGAAGACTTTTGGCCAGCGGAGAAATTTAAATGGTCGTGCCCAACTGAGTCTGGTTCTCTCAAGGTTTTTTTTCTTCACTCTCCTATCAGGTGAAGTTTTTTTCCCTCGCCGCTGTCGCCACTGGCTCGCATGGTTCAGGATTGGTAGAGCTATGCATCGATGAATTTGCTCTTCAGTGTTTGAACTCTCAGTAATGATTTTAAATCATTAATCATAAATTAAATCATAAATCATCAATCACACTGAACTGAGCTAAACTGAACTTAAACACTAAAAACTGAACTACACTGTTCTAGTTACTATGACCATTTATGTGAAGCTGCTTTGACACAATCTACATTGTAAAAGTGCTATACAAATAAAGCTGAATTGAATTGAATTAAGGGAAAAACAATTTATTAAATTAAGCTCAAAGCACTAAATTTACTCAACTTATTATTGCTTGTAAAAACCTTAACTGTTTTGTTTGTCCTCCTTGTTTTTCCCAAATGTCCTTGAATTGCTAATAGAAGATATTAACATTAAAGGTGCAGTAGGTGATCTGCCAGAATGCTAGCATTAGCGTAATAGCTTAGAAATTTCACGACCCTCCCCTGCCGTCCACAGCAACGCCTCCTTAAGTCATGAACACATGAACTCGCACTGATTATATATAACTCTGGATCATGTCATTCACCAGTTAGAAAACTCTATTGAGACTCGAACTTTATCAAGCGTAGTTGTTGATAGGCCAGAGGGTGCAGGAATTATATATCTCCAAAAATGTCTCACAGGCTGTCGCTGTTCAACAATGAACAAATGTGTGAATATAATTGAAACTTTACCTCAGTAAAGCTGGTTTGGCGGAAGGGCACATTTACTTATGTTTTGTTATTAAACTAAATAAAAGTTAGATTAGAATAAAGGTTAGATCTGTTAAAAACAGAAATATCTTGTCATCTTTTTACGTTACACTTTTGTTTACGTTACCAAGACAACGAGTCACTTTTCATTTTCAGTTGTGCTCGCTGATCCTCGTACATCGCTTGTTTTCAGCTCTTTTTACACTTGAACAACTAAACAAATACTCAGGTCTATTTAACCGACTATGTTATCGATGCTGTAAAAGGTTCTCCATGAACTTGACAATAGCCAAACTTTTGCTGGACGTTTTCAGTGGCTGAGCAACACCTCTGTGCATATAAACCTATTTATAAACAAGAACACAGTCTACCGCACATAATCTTTGCATGGCTAAAATAGTTTTAAAACATACCCGTCTAAAAGAATTACTTCAGCTATGGTGTCACCCTTCAGATCGTTGTTTTGAACTGCATAACGTCATTGTCCTCCAGTGTGCAAAAGTAATTCCGATATTGATTCAGGGTTTAGAATTTTTGATTCTGCATTTTTGGCAGAAGCCCTTTCAGATACAATCTTTCTTTTCATGCATACATAGCTACGTTGGCCTTTCAGAAAGAAGTTCAGGTTGATGCAGAGTTTGCAGGATGAAATCTCTCTGTCAGCTGTAGATGCGTGCTTCACGTGTGCGCGCACGAGTGACGTATCTGTCTGCTTAAAGAGGCTGCGCAGAAATTCAAATCTAAATTTGTTGACACACAGTTTGAGATACCTGTCGTAATTGAGCTTCTTGACGGTCCAATAATATTTAATTGGATGAACATTTTTTTGTTTTATGCCTTATCCAGATTATAAAAATACATATAAATACATTCAGGTCATTTACTTTAATCAGTAGTATTGGAATGTGAAGAGACTTTCAAGCAGCACAACAAAAAGTGTTTCTGAAGACAATCACCTACTGCACATTTAATGTAATGGGCTCTTAGTTTAAAGATGTGCGTGTGTGTGTGTGTACTAAATGTCTTGATATCTGACATTGTAAGGCCTGGTCAGTGGTCCAATAATGTAAAATTTCTATCAAAAATACAACATGATGTTTATATTATTGTAAAAAAATGCAGATATTTTTATATGATTGTTTGGAAACATGATTGGGTTAGGGGAATAAAAAAAGTAAAAATCCCCCCAAATTCCCATAAATGTGTGCGTGTGTGTTCATGTGTGTAATGTGCATGAGTTTGTAAGACCAAGAGTGAGTTAGAAATGGTAGTATGGATACAGAGAGAGCCAGAGATAAAGAGAGATGATAGAGGGAGATAAATGTCCTTGCTCAATTTCAGTGATCATGCAGGATTGCCAAGAAAATTATGTCTTGACTTTTTTCTAACATAATGGCATTTCTTGTCATCTGTTTTTCAAAACATGATGTATGGATTGCATTTTGATGCATCCAAGCATTCTTGAGTCACATGGATCTCTGAAGAGTGGTTCTGTTACTTCAAAAAGTTTACATCACAGCATCTGGGAGCCTGAATTATCCAGCAGATTGGTCTTCTCAATGGCCTCACAGCATTTTCTTTCAATAAGAATGAAGGCATTGTTAGGTCTTTCTGTAATGGTTCGAGAGGTGACCACAGACAATGCTGAGTTTGAAGTTTCCACAAGGCGTTTGACCACTTTTTTCCAGACCTTACATGCTGTTTCAATTTCCCTAGGTAGTTCTAAAATGTCATTGCTTCTGGAAAATGTAACATTGAATGTACATTGTAGGTTATGAAGTGGTCTCCAGATAGTTCTTTTGTTTTTTTTCTATAAAGTACCTCATCAGCTCATCTGTAGCTGATGTAGTCCTGAGCCAATGTAGGGCAAAGGAGAAGACTCAATGCAACACTGAACACCATGAAATGGTCATACAGCTGAGGAGTTAGAATTCCTTTTAGGAAGATCTTGCCAGTGTATACAGCAAAAGTCGTAGATCAGTTGCCTTCCATCTATCGATGTCCTCAAGATTTCTTGGTTTCCGTGAAAAACAACTGGGAATGTCATTCCTCATTGAAAGCAGCCTTTGGAACACCTGTATTTGCCCAGCTGACAGTCTCACCTTTCGTTCTCCTCGAACCCACTCTGTAATTAGTTTTCTTATAACTCCTAGACATGCTTGATGCATGTAATCAATAGGAAATTGGACAATCATGTCCAATGGGGAGCTCAAAAAGGGAGAAACTGGTGTTAATTCATTTTCCAAATGCCTTTTCATTTCAGCATGGTACATCTCATCATTGCGTTGTCATCATTGTCAACCTCAGGGAATGTCACTCTTCCAGAAACCCATGTACCCTTCTGTGTGCATTTATCGCACCCATAATACTCTGAATACTGTTTGACCATTTTCACCATGGCATCACACACAACACATTGGATTTTTATTTCGATTCCATCCAAACCATTTTCAAGTAGTTCCTGGATGTCCCTCATGACATCCTCAGCAAAATACAGATTTGTGGGTTTGGTTTGCCCAAGTGCTAGTTTCACTGGAAAAACACAAATTGGTGATAAGTGAATGGCACCGAGAATGGGCCAAAATTGTGTTCTGTTGCTTTTAAAAATGGGCAGGCCATCTATATTAAAGGATAATTCCAATCTGTTTATTCCTTCTATTATGTCTTGCGAATATTGCTGTAGCTGCTCTTTACAGCTCTTTCTTAAATCAAAACAGACACACTCCATTCCAGACTTATGGACCGATTTAATGTGCCTCGGAGTTTTCAACAATGTCCTTGCTGTCAATGGTAGTTCTGTGTGTCCATGTTGTTTAAGTCTTTTCAAGAGATCATCTAAGGCATTATGTGACATGGAATTTTTAGCTGCCCATTTTTGCAGAAATGTTGAGAGCGAAGCTGACATTTCATTTTCACTCTCGAAGGTTTACTCTCAGGTTCTGAACTGTTTTGCCCACTGATCTCAGTTTCTGCACTTTTAGCAAGAAGACTGGAGATGTCTCTATCCATTATTTTCATCTTGATCTGTTACTTCATTTGTAGATTGTTCTTTAACAAATGTTTCGTTCAGTGACCTTCGTGCATGTTTCCACTGTGGTGTGTAGCGCTGCCTCTTTTCTTTTGAATCCATTCTAAATCTAAAATATTGGATTTAAAAAATATATATGGTATTGACATTTTTAAATTAGCAACCCTAAAAGAGAAAATGATACGTGGAGATATGTTCAAATTGCATGCCATAAAAGTTCATATTTAGATGTCAGGGAGAAAATAACTGGGAATTAAATTAAATTCTATATGTTTTATAATATTAATAAGATATTATACAATTTACAACTGTAAAATTCTATTTTAATTTGGGTAATATTAATCAATTCAATTATTCCAGCTTATTAGAATTGTTATTATATCGTAATTATTTCATTAAATTTATTATGATTACACAATTTGGAATAAACCATTAATATAAATAATTATACTATGAAAAAGTCAAAGGTGACGGGACACTGGACAGTTTTGGTCCAAAAAAAAAAAAAAAAAACTGGTTTGCCATCCATTCAAAATTTGTAGTTTTGTACTGCATATTCACCTTTTCTACATCCTAAATTCTTTTAGAAAATAATAGAGAAATTCTTCTAAGCCTGGCGCTGACAAGTATAATGTTCCTTAAGTTTGTAAAGCTTCTCCAGGAAATTCTCCTGTTCTCCCTCTCAGCTAGTAATTTTTTCTGTAGAACATTGTATTGAACTGTAGATATAAACCATGAAAGAGCAAAGAGTTTTAGTACAACCGTGTTTACATGGTTTATCCAAACATTTCTATTGAAAAGAAGTGTTTTCCATTTGATGCAAATGCTTAATTCTGGCATGTGTATTGCATTATGAATGCGGTGTTACATTTTGAAGGAAATGTGAGGCATATTGCATTTTGGGTGCACAGTTTTGATAATTGTGTGCAGGGCCAGAGTGGGACTTGTTTTCAGCACTGGAGTTTCAAGTCTTTAGTCATGTTAGAGTGATCAAAACAGGAACAAAAACGGGTGTAGAATCCAAGTGCAGTTTTAATAATGTATAGTGCAGAGAAAGTGACAAGAATCAAAGTAACAAAATAAACAAACAAACTAGGAACTCAAACAGACTAAAATAGAACTAGACTTTAGCACAAGAACAGGATATAAACTGGAATCAGGGAACATACCAACAGGAATGACAACGACCAACTAACAAACACAGGTGGAATGGTTGAATATATAGTCCAGGTAATCAACGGGGAAACAGAGACAGCTAAGGTGGTAAATCAGTGTAGATCACAGACCGGGTGTGTGCGCGAAAGAATGTATGGAATTGTAGTCTTTTTGGGCGCTGTAGTTCCACTCAGTGTCCATTGAACTACAGCGCCCTCAGTTGGTCACTGACAGTCGTGACATTTACCCCCCCCCCTCTAAAGAGCGGCTACCAGACGCTCCCAGAACAGTTCCCAGGGCCAGATCAGGATAGGTCTGTGGTTTAGGCGCCCCGGCAGGAAGCCAGGGTGCAGCCGGGGAATCAGTCCCATACAGTGGGAAGGACCACCAGGGAGGGATGACCCACGGATGATCCCGAAGGAAACACAAGGCAGGGGACCCCAAGAGAGCCAGCTGAATAGGCAACTGGACAGGAGCCGGCAGAACTGGAGGTAACTTGGACTGGAGCCGGGGGGACTGGAGCCAGCAGGACAGGAGGCAGCTGGGCTGGAGCCGGCGGGACAGGAAGCAGCTGGGCTGGAGCCGGCGAGACTGGAGGCAGCTGGACTTGAGCCGGCGGAACAGGAGGCAGCTGGGCTGGAGCCGGCGGAACAGGAGGCAGCTGGGCTGGAGCCGGCGGGACTGGAGGCAGCTGGGCTGGAGCCGGCAGAGCAAGGAGCCCGAGCGGGGTCGGCAGAGCAAAGAGCCGGACTGGCGCCGGCAGGGCGAGGAGCTTGGGTGGCGCCGGCAAGGCCAGGAACCGGACTGGAACCGGCACTGTACTGCGCTCTGGGGCTGGAGCCGACACTGGCGGCCGCTCTGGGGCCGACACTGGCGGGGGGGCTTTGGGGCTGGAGCCGATACTGGCGGGCTTTCTGAGGCATGTACAGTCCTCTTCCTGCGCCTCCTTCGTCTGGTGTTTTGAGTAAAAGGAAGGTTGTTGTCATCTGAAGAGGGAGCATGCTCTGAAGCCGACACTGGTGGGCATTGTGGGACTGGAGCAGACACTGTGGTTCCACACAGTTCTAGAAGACTCTCCAAAGGCTCAGAGAAAGGTGGTCTTCGGACAGGCCGACACGGATAAGGCCGCAACTCCAACCCAGCCTCTCTCCTCCTTCCCTCAGATAAGTCAGAGGGATATTTTCGGGGCCAGCTCTGTTGCCCTCTACTCAGGCCTCCCTCCTGAGGGTTCTCTTCCTTCAGGGCAACAGAGAGAGGGGAGCCAGAGATCAATAAAGCCGCCTCAATGAACTGATACAGGTTCCAGTCATCCTCGTATGGTGGCATGAGGGAACGAACTAGTTCCAAAAGTCCTCTCCGAAAGAACATCATAAGCAATATAAATCGCTGTGAGAGCTCTTTGGGGCTAGCTCCAAAAACTCTTTAACATAACGCTCAATGGAGCGGTTATGTTGTTTGATGCGCACAAGAACATCATCTGTTGGATTCATATTTAGAGTTGGTCGTTTCTGTCACGTTAGAGTGATCAAAACATGAACAAAAACGGGTGTAGAATCCAAGTGCAGTTTTAATGATGTATAGTGCAGAGAAAGTGACAAAAATACAAAAATCAAAGTAACAAAATAAACAAACAAACGAGGAACTCAAACAGACTAAACTAGAACTAGACTTTAGCTCAAGAACAGGATATAAACTGGAATCAGGGAAAATACCAACAGGAATGACAACGACCAACTAACAAACAGAGGTGGAATGGTTGAATATATAGTCCAGGTAATCAACGGGGAAACAGAGACAGCTAAATCAGTGTAGATGACAGACCGGGTGTATGCGCGAAAGAATGTATGGAAATGTAGTCTTTTTGGGCTACAATACTCTATTTTAATACTCAAGTACTCAAGTATGTTTGTGTCCAAATGATTAAACCTTTGATTACTTTTTCCCACCATGTTTGATCTTTCACTACTTCCGGTTTTAATATGTAGTGAGAGGTTGCAAGTGCTCTGACCCTTTTCTCAGTTTGATTCATTTGCAGCAGTCATTTCTTGATTTGGTCTCTCGATCGAAGCGACTGAATCTACGAGTGGTCAGCTATCCAGAGGGGATTGAGGTTAGAAATCCAAGAGAATTCATGACAGACTTTTTCTTTAACACCATAAAAAATGTCCTGTCAGCCCCACCTGAAATTGACCGTGCTCATCATAGTTTGGCACCCAAGGCCCGTCAAGGTAATAGAGCGCAGCCATTCATCGTCAGATTTCACAGGTTTCTAGACAAAGACACCGTATTACGATGGACCAAGGAACATAAAGATATCTCCTATCAAAATTTAATTAAATTGAAAAGTTATTGAACAGACCACACCTCTTCGTCCCAATTGTGACAACTGTCTATTAACAGAGGAATGAGCAGTTGCTCAAGGTATCAGTGTGTATGTTTTCCTTATTTTACAGTCTTTATTGAAGCCTGCTCTTTCACACAAATCACAGACATATAATACAAAACAAAAACAGTCCAAAACTGATTTCAGCCACGCACTGAGTCAAAGTTATATTAAAGCTAATTCGCCGTAAACTAGCAAAATAACAAATGTGATGTCAGTGTTCAGACTTTTCCAGTCTGTTAGGTTTCGTAAGGTAAATGTTGTTAATGTTTGCTCATTTGCAGGGAAAATGAAGAGAACTTCTTAGAGTTAAGTCTTAAGACAGATTAAATAATGATTTGGAAGTGCAAGTATTGTTCTTTTAGCTGTGAAAAAAGAGCACAATTGTTAAAACATTACAGGCTAAAACACGGAGGTTATCCCAGGACCGAGCCTTTTCCTTGTTTACATCAGGAATGTCTGTGCACATTTAAAAGTTAATAGTTGCTTTTTAAAGCACTGATGACCAGAGGTAAATTAAGAAAGCATTACCAAGTCACTGACAAACACTTATGAGATTCTCCGCCTCTTCTGTTTTATAGCTTGAAAATCTGCCTCCAGTACAGCCACAATTTTTCTTGAGTTATGCTTCCAGTAAAAGGAACCTAAATTAGTACACAGAACGTATGTATGCATAGAAGTTATTTGTGAGACTCTACATGTGAATGCATAAAAAGGAAAACAAAAAACTCTGACAACTTGATTATATTGTAAATAAAGGTGAATATATATATATTTTTTTAAACTGAAGCACCTCTTGAGTCTCTGAGTCTAGAATCCAACTGCATTGTGGTCTGTCAAAACGACTGGGTCATTGGTTCCCAGGGCATCTTTCACTTTTGCAGTCAAAACTGGTACAGTGGCCTCTTGCTCTGTAAATTTAATCACCACCATTCTGCTAATGTCAAGTTTCTCATTTTGAAACTCACCCAGGCTGACAGTCCTAGGATTAATAACAGCTTCATACAGAGGTACAAGGTCTTGAAAAACGAAATTGGCTGCTTGTTGATGGAGTTGCTGTAGAAGCAGTAGCGTTGTCATTCGTACTGGTGGAACACCTATGGACCTCATAGTGAGCTTTGTCTCTGAGATCTAATAGGCTGAAGTAGCCATCTGACCTTGGAAACAGTGCCACATTTACATCATCTGTGAGGTACAGACTCTGGGTGCTTAACTATAAAAAAAAGTCCAAAAAAAAAAAAGTACTCTTTAATCTTTAGATAAATACAATATATATATATATATATATATATATATATATATATATATATATATATCAATGTATATATATATATTTTTTTTTTATCTTTAATCCATCATTTAAAATGAAGGCTTGAAATATTTCACTTTTTGTGTAGTTAACTAATATAACAAGTTTCACTTTTTGAAAAAAGATTTGAAATAAAATAAATAAACAATTCTCTTAGGTATTTTTTTTTTGGCATATATTAGTAAAAGAAATAAACTACAATCAGATGTCTGATTTTAGATTCACCAACCTAATAATAACTAAATAAGCTCCTTCAATATATTTTATTGTATTTTTGTTTTTTAGAGAACCATGGCCTCAAAGTTACAACATACCGTCAGTCAGCGGCTCGTCGCTGTCACGATTACCAGCAACCGTACTTCATAAGATCGCTGGATTTCATTCACAATAACCATGTACTACAAATCCGCCATTTCTGGACTACATTTTCATACATGCCCTCCGTTCCCACTCACACATGCTTCCTCATTTAGACTGATTACACTCGCACCACCTGAGGATTGTCAACGACTGATTACACACACTATTTAAGCAACAAACTCAGCTCCACTCTCTAGGCCTTCCGCAGTTCCACGCTCCAGGCCCGCCTCAGCTCTGTGCTTCAGGTACGCCCCCGCTGTATGGTCCTGGCCCTTCATCCCTCCCCCTGTTCCGCCTCCGCTCCACCACCCGCCTGAACAGTATTATGAGTGTCTGGAAGCCTATCCTTAAAGGGGGGGTGCACTCTGTTCACACCAACACATGCTTCCTCATTTAGACTAATTACACTCGCACCACCTGAGGATTTTTAACGACTGATTACACAAACTATTTAAGCAACACACTCACTCATTCACATTGCAGAGTCTTGTTAGCTGTAAAGTAACATCACAATGCGTTATCCCTGTCTTGTTTTCCTGTGTTTAGACCTTAGCCTTGTTAGCCGTTTGTCTTAGTCTGCCGCCTGCTTTACGACCTCTCGCCTGTTATTTTGGTTATGTTTCTGGATTGCCTTTATTCACCTGTTTGCACCTGTATTGACCATTGCTTGTCGACTATCCGAATAAACCTGCAAGTGGATCCAAACTCAATTGTCTGTGTCACTCCCAGTGGTTACAGTAACGTTTTGTAAAATGTGCAATGCACCAGTATATTCTTTGCTTTGATCTACAAAACCCTGAACGCATGCCATGCATGCGCAGGACATCACGTTTTCATATATTGGTTTATACGTTTACAAAAACTTTGTAACTTAATGTTTACAGATTTTTACATTTTCAGTCTTAACACCGTTGTTGTGTAAATGAACATATAAAAGTTTTGTTTTAGTACGAAAATGTCGTGTAACGTTAAACGGCCTACAATAAACCGATAAAGTGGTGGTGTTCGTATGTCAGCTATGTGGGTACGTCGACCTACCTGGAAGATTTTTGAAATATTCTCCATCATCATGTTCTCCTCCCTCAACAGTACTTTTTTAGCTGAGGTAAAGAGCACGACGAAAAGATAGCAACGATAAATGCTCCATTCTACTGCGAAGTGCGAAATTTACCACCGGAGTCCAGTACACGTTGATGTTACCCGCGAAGTGAACACGGTTATTCTTCTTTAATTAGTTGCTGTTGGCTAATCAACTTAAAGGGGACGTCCACTATGATATCATATTTTAAATGTTAGTTGATGTGTAATGTAGCTGTGTGAACATAAACAACATCTCTGAATGTAAAAAGTTCTAAGTTCAATGCAAAGAGAGACCTTGGTTTTTACAGAGTTAGCTTAGAAACAGCTGCGCTTGAACTGACCCGATCTAATTCTGTTTATATGAATTGAACCTGCTTCCGATCAGGTTTGAGCTAGCAGAACTGTTGCTATGACAACAACTCTCTGATCAGCTTTGAAGAACGAAACAATCCTGGATCGTGTCAAATCGTCAATATCGAAATCCAGCTAACTGAGTAATCCACGTACGAAGAACGGACCCCTAGTGTGTAAATGTAAAAAAACAACAACAAAAAAAGCATTATAAATATGTGTTTTCATTGTCACACATTTATTTGCACTTAAGTTAAATAGTTTCTAAACCAATACCACAGAACTCATGATATATTGTATGCTTCTTTATCATTCCTAATTATGAGTATAGGAGCCTGGCATGTGATGTACAGACATAAGTTGCTACCCACTGTTAACTCCTTAGACAATAAATGATACATTTTTACAATAAATGATTGCATTTTCTGCCGCCTTTGGGTCGTTTTCACACTACACTGCTGGCTTTGGTCCAAACCAGTTAAAACAAACCAAAATGCAGTCATCTGACAATCCACATCTCATTGGGCCAGATGTTGTTGAACATGTTTCCTAAACTGCTTATTGATTAGTCAGAATTCACTTGCGGTAAAATGCCAGTGAACTCCCGCAAGTAAACAAAACCGGCAGACACAAAATGCCGTTTTTACTATGGAGGGATGACTGCGCTGACTGATTGTATCCCTGCTTTAGACAAACTATACATTTCGAGAATGAAGCGCTGCCGTGGCTGGAAAACAGTGTTTTAATGCATCGCTTGTCA
Organism: Danio rerio; assembly: GCF_052040795.2. Classification (NCBI taxonomy): domain Eukaryota; kingdom Metazoa; phylum Chordata; class Actinopteri; order Cypriniformes; family Danionidae; genus Danio; species Danio rerio. Next base: position 52,376,994 of record NC_141028.1, on the reverse strand, counting down.
CTTAAGGAGGAGGCGTGAATTAATTTAGCTAAACTGCGACATGGTCATCTTGCGGAAATATTACCGACGATCCATCATCTAATGTTTCCCCTCTCTCTGCTGGTAAAGCGTTGTCAACAAATATTTTTCCTCCATATCCCATAATGCACAGCGCATCGTCCTACGGCAGCTGGATTAGTCCAAAACGCGCAGTACTTTTTGCGGTTGGACCTTTTTTAGTACGGATCGTATTCTCACCACAAACGAACCGCTTAAGGGTTCGTTTGAAAGCGTACCATGACCACCTCTTCAAGCAGGTCTCGGTACACTTATTTGGTCCGCTTTTTGTGCGCACTCGAGTATGATTGCTGCATTCACACACCTGCCCAAACGAACCGCACCAAGAGGGAAAATGAACGAATAAGGCAGGTGTGAAAGCACCCTAAAATCATGCAGCATTTCCTCTGGCAGACCATAAGCATCACATCACTTTTCTAAATTCACAATCCCTAAATTACTTCATTCCATACAACCAACAAAAGATGTCATTAAAATAAATTGACAAATACATAATTTAATATTTACAGAGGTCACGCCGAGTAGGATGAGCATGCCACTTGAAAGAAATGAGTGTGCTACAAGTGACAAGCAGACAGCCAATAAGCTAAGGAGCTGTGCATGCAGCACAATGTGCTCACATTTTCCAGGCACGTATAGTTGAAAAAATCTCAAATTTTCATATTGCTGCAAGCACACTGTGACTTATGTGACTGAAACTAACCAATCAGGTTTATACTTTCTATAAAGTATACACATTTCAGTAATAATGGTATACTAAGGGTGCTTTCACACCTTTGAATCGATTCAGTTGTTCCAAAACAGGGATTAAAATTGTTACATTGTTGCTCTTCGCTTTCTCATTGCAGAGTTTTCTAATGGACCAAAAGAGCTAAACCAAGTCCCGTATGAAAAAACTCTCTTCACATTAGTCAGTTTCACAGTTAGTTTTGCAGAGTCATGCTCAGCTGTCAGGGGGATGGTGATTTGGTGGTGTTTGACGGTGTGTGCGACGTGTCTGAAGAGTGAGGGAAATGCGGTGGGAAGGGGGCAGAAGGGTGCGCAACGTATTTGAGGACCGGTAGGGAGACGCGGGATTTCCGAGAGATTATCACTCGTTTGCGGCCATCCTGGAGTCTCTTTGCATTTGTGGGAGACACCCGAAACTTCCAGGAGACTTGAGATGTCTGTTGAATGATCTCCCACCCTACTTATAATTCTCTCTCTTTATATAGCCGTATGCCTATTACATATTCATAAAACACTGTGATATAACCGGGCTCGGATCGTATCGCTTTCTCACTACAATTGATCCACTCCAGAGTTTGTTTCAATCTAGCCAAGACCACCCCATTCAAGTGATCTCGAAGCGATTATTTTGGTGTTGATCCGAGCGTGATTGGTGGATTCACATATGCCAAACGAACCGCATTAACTGGGCAAACTAGACAGGTACCGAAACAAAAGTCTAGGTGTGAAAGCACCCTAACACAAAGACAAAACACCCAAACAACATACGTCGTGCTTTATTGTGCTTTTTTAGAAACAATGGCCTCATGTTGCTTTCCACCATGGCCACCTTAGGTGGAATAGCACATCATGATTTTGCCAAGTACAATGCAATCCTGTATTAACATCTATGTTGGAAAATCTTTTTTGTTGGGAAATGTAATCCATACCTATGCTCTACCCCTAAACCCAACCATAACTGTATATTATTTCCAAAATCAAAGAACAATACTAGTTTTGCATAAACCTAGCCACAAGCCTCATCTTAAAATAAATGATTAACATATTCGTTAATTCTGATTGGCATGTTGTTCTAGGATTAACAAGGTGTCAATCCAGGAACATGTCCTGTATGGTAAAATCAGGTTGGCGGGCCAAAATAGAATAAGAAAAGGAGTGCCTTACCTAACAACACTGTTGATCAACACATTGACCATTGTTATATTTTTTTTAAATGACAGGGGACATCAAAAAAACTGGGTGTTTAAACAAGTTAGTGAAATCTATAATAAAATAATCTTTACAAAAAAAAATATTCATTCATTAATTTTCTTTTAGGCTTAATCGCTTTATTAATCTGGGGTCAACACAGCGGAATGAACCGCCACCTTATCCAGCACATGTTTTACACAGCAGATGCCCTTCTAGCTGCAACCCATCTCTGGAAAACATTCATACACTCTTTCACTACAGACAATTTCACCCACCCAATTCACCTATACCTCATGTCTTTGGACTGTGGGGGGAACCGGAGCACTCGGAGCAAACCCATGCTAATGCAGGGAGAACATGCAAACTCCACACAAAAACACCAACTGACCCAGCTGAGGCTCGAACCAGTGACCGTCTCACTGTGAGGCTTTCAGGCTCGGACAGAAAACAGAAAGTTCAGTTCAAAATCAGGAGTTTATTTTGCAAAAACGGATGAAACAAGGCAGCTGCCAATCCTCCACCTCCCGTGGGAGAACGCAGACTGGAGAGAGAGAAACTGGTGATCCGCCTCGGCTCCCTCAGAGCGGAGTGAGGGCTGTACCTGACAAGCGCAGGTGTGTAGCAGGATGTCAGTGGCGAGGAGACTGCGCAGATCACAGGTAAGCAAAAGTGATACGTTGATCAAGAAACCGGACTGGACTAGATGACTGAAAAACGTATAGTTTACTAGCAAGTGAGAGTAGGTACATGAGCATTGATACACACAATAATCCGACAAAGAGTAACAAGAGGGACCAAAAGGGTATATGCCGAGCTAGTGCTGTTCCCATGCTGATACACTTCCGGTGACCTGTTATTGTGAACTTTTTCTCATTTTATACGGTTCCTTATATAGCATTGATGTTGTAATGTTATTAAAATACATTCAGTTAAATAAATTTAGCATTTATTTAGTTGCTCAAGCGTAAAACGAGACAAAAAGCCGTTTACTCGCACGCGCCCGTCAGAATCGGCATGCTAATGCAGAAGCTCCATTGAATATAATGGGGTAAAATAAATTCTCATATAATAAAGATATGGCGGGGGAAATATAATTTAATGCAGTGCTTCTTGGACAATCTGAGACCCACTTTAAATCGGATATCACTCAGCTGGTGGAGATCGCTGATTTTTAAAGAAAACAGACCTTAAACGCACCGGATTTTGCATTGCCATTCAATTCGCCGGAAGCGCTTAACCCAGGTTAATGGCAATTTAAAAGTCCTATTAGCATGCTTCGGCATATACCCCATAGACTCAAATGGAAACAGGTGCGTAATGTTTGCGCGCCAGCGCTGATTAAAAGGAGAAACAGCTGAAGTTAACAACACAGAAGATTAGATCAAACCTGACTCGTAAAAGAGGCGACAACACTATCTACTGTGCTGGCCATAAGAGTATCCTATTTAGACAGCAATTCAACTTTATTTAGCCAGCAAACTTTTTATGAGTTTTTTTTTTTTATGAGTTATTATTTTTTACAGTACTAACTAACAGAGTTACTTTAATAAAACCGAATTTTAATTATCAAATCGTCACCTTGGAATTTTAAGGTTTTCAACTTTGGGGTATATTGTAATAATCAATTGTCACAACATCTAAATTTGTCAAAATGACTTTTGTGTTTAACAAACAAAATAAACTCATCTCAAGTTAACGAAACAAGGTTAAACAAACAAAATGTTAGTATTTGACAATGAATTATCCCTTTTAAAAACACTGAAAAAAATAGTTAAGCCAAAATATTTGTCCCTATTTATTCTCCCACAAGGCAGCTGTTACTACTTTTTTTTTTTTTTTTTTTTTTTTTTAGCTTAGAAAGTCAAAGGGCAACTTTACCTAAATCAGTGTTCCATGTTAATTCATTTTATGGCTGTCAATAGTTGTAGACATTTCAGATTAAAAACAAACATACAAAATACTTCTAATCAATAGTCTTGTATCTAGATAAAACATGTCTTATGAATCAAAACAATAGATATGCATGGAAACGGAACAATAATTACATTTAAAACATTTGTGCATGTGCCAACACCTGGGGGTCCATTCTTCGTACATGGATTACTCATTTAGCAGAAATGGGTGATTGACAATTTGACAGTATCCAGAATGGTTTCATTCTTAAAAACTCCTCCAAGAGTTGTTTTCATAGCAACAGTTCTAGATTCTGGTAGCTCAAACCCGCTCGGGGTTATATATACACACACACATACACACACACACACACACATATATATATATACATATATATATATATATATATATATATATATATATATATATAATGTATGCAATCTACAGGTCTAAATAAAGCTACAAAAACTGTCACAGTGTGATTCTACTCAAGGGGTTACAATAATAATAGGGACTTTTTAAGATTCAAACGCTTACTATTTAAAAGGTACTGACCTAACTTTAGTATAAATTCTGCATGATAATACATATGCACAATATTCTGATTCTTTTTTTTAAGGAATAATAATTTATGCAGTCATGCTTGTTTTGACATCTAATATAATGGTGATTTGATGCTTCACAAGTTGCAAACACCTTTACCAATATCAAAATGCTTTGATTTAATTAGTTTAAACAGCCAGTTATTCTTTATGCCGATCAAGAAACCTAGGCTACTATAATCCCAATTCTACCCCTTAGCCCTTCCCTTTACTTGGGGGAAGGGGTTGGGGTCTCCCAATTCTCTTTAGCTTGAAGACATAGGGCTAAGGACAAGGGGTAAATAGCCCTTTGAACGAAGATTTTTAATCATAATCATAATTCCTGTACAGCTGTCCTGCAACATTCTGACGCTCCAATACCTTGTCAGAAAAGTCTAGTGGATGGGAATGAGCTTTTTACATTGTCTGCTATAATGTTAATGTTGTTTTTAGTGTTTACGTGAATTAATATGGCCACTTTGTAAAACTGCACAGTATTACGAACTTTCTGCCACATTAGATCGTTGTGATAACAATATATACCCTTAGTGATTTCCTAAAAATAAATACCAAAAAATAGCACAACTGGAATAACTACAGCTGTCACGATTGTCTGATCTCCTATGAAGCAAGAAATCGCTATGACAAATGATGACGTGTGCAGGTGCTGTAGTGCTGTCCCAATTCTTAAGGTTCCTACACACCGGGACGTTTTTAGTTTGCGTTTATCGTCAGCGTTTTACGAGATGTTTTTCAGTGTTCAAACCCAAGCGCTTTTCACTGGCGTCAAGCTGAAGAGTATGCTAAATCACTCATTTGACGTTAGATGGCGCTGCACAACTTTAAGCTTCTGACATCCGCTTATAATGCAGAAGAAGAGGAGGAGAGGAAGTTTGCACGTTTGTTTATAATTTGTGTTCACAGAGCAATAAGCAGCTCCACGTTCATATCGCCTGGGGGCATGTTCTTCAGTGTGCGCTCGCATTGACAGTTCTGTGCTTGAGCGCCTCCAAGTGCTGTTTACAGTAACTTCAGCAGCTTCGTGCACGTGAGCAAAAGTGCCGATCTGATTGGTGGAGCATGAGGCGTTTTTTTTTTTAAATGACGCTTTTGCGCCTGGCGTTTTGCGCGTTAGTGTGCACAATCACATTGACGCCTTTTATTTAGTTATGAGGCGTTAAACGTTGACAGAAAACGCGAGCAAAAAACGCCTCTGTGTGCACGGGCCTTTAGGGGTAAATTTAAAAGCCCTTCACCTTCGGTTTTAAGGGCCATGGGGTAGGGGTACAACAATAGCATTGGTATTAGGCCTAAATTTAGATAAATTTATTTATTTTTTAAAAATGTGCCTTTGGGTTAATTGCAGCATGCTTTTTCCTCTCTTTAGTAGAGAATCAGCTTATATTTAAGATCGATCAGGGTTTATTAGCTTATTTCAATGAACCGGATCTTGAAGATTTGAATCATTGATCGAAGACATCGTATCTTACCAATCTTGTTTATATTATTTACGTGGCCAACGATAATAACATAACACAGTATTGGGTTATAAGGTAGCAAGATCTACAGCTTGAGGCAATGACTTAGAAGCACATAAACAAGAAAATAATTCTTACAAGCTGAGAGAAAAGATTTATTGAGCTACACTACGATACATGAAACTAACTAAGTAATAAACAAACAACAAACGCACACATACACACAGAGGCAGTTCAGAGGCTGTAAAATAAGTTAAACAACCATCCCAAATTAATTCTAATACTTTTTACAAGATCTTAGAATAACACCTGAGAAACCACAAAAGCAGAAATATGGCTAATTTTTTTCTGCTTAAGATCAATCTGCACCAGATTGCAATTGCAATGTTTGTTTTTTACTTGCGAATTTGCTGGAGCCTTGAAGTCTTGAATTTCCCTCACCTGGAAACACGGCGCTCTTGATTGGCTGGTGGCTCGTTTCAATGGCGTCTTTGGGATTCACACACTTATGAATGGCTGTTGTCCTGGGTTAGCGAGGTGACGGACTGCAGAGAGTCGGTTTGTGGAAGTTCGTGCAGTTTTGGCGGTTCCGAAACTTAAGCAGTTTGCATGGAAAGTTCGTGGTGACCCAATTGCGTGGCGGCGCAGTGTCCAGGCAGGCGAGAGGGGGCAGATAGCAACAGCAAGCGCGAGCCAGCTAATGCAAAAGCAACATTTCTTTGTTGCAGGGTGTTTTTAAGTGACCTGGTCTTCCAACGAGCAGTTGCCATGAAGGGTGGGGCCATACCCCGTACCATCAAAATAGGGGGCAATCATTAACAGACTACATGTAGATTGCACGTGGTAAATTTAACTATATTACATCAAATGTTACAAGACGAATACTGTTTGTACTACTAGATTTTTATTTACACCAATGCATTGCAAATGTCACTAGCTTTACTTCAATACCAGACATCATACATTTCAGACACATACCGATTATTTTAACCTGCTATAAGGATTAAAACAACACATTGATTAACCTGGTTGGTTGGAATAAACACAGCTTATAAGAAAAACTAT